>NW_020954603.1:7671793-7845538 GCF_900497805.2 Vombatus ursinus | reverse complement strand
GGACCAGAAAAAAGAGAATGAGTGGGGAAAATGGAGAGGGGTAGAGCCAGCTTGGAAAAGCCTTGGATGGGCAGAACTTCTGGAGGGGCTCTGGAGGAGCTGGCAGGAGGGGAAGCTAGGGAGGCACAAGGCAATTTGTGCTTGGAGATGGGGCTTCAGCTAATGGGGAAGGCTCCTAGCTATGACCCTGTCCCCCCTGTCCCCTACACACTTACATCTCCTCCCTCCCTCCTGTAGGCACCCCTATGTCTGAGCCCAGTCCTAGGGGCCCTCCTCATGCTAATGCTGATACTGATGCTGCCCCTGGCCCTCTGCAGCCCTGGCCCTAGGGTGCCCCTCATTGGAACCCTTAAACCTGGTGCCCAGGTCCTGCCCGGTAAGTGAATTCTAGGGGTAGAAGCATGGAAAGGGGAAAGAGGGGAATAACAGGACTTACCAGATTCCTTTGCAGGTTCCTGGGGTCCAAAAGAGATGAAAGCTTGGGGGTGGGGTTGGGAGGAGTCTGGTGTGGGTTCCCACCAAGGACTCTGTTCCTCTCTTTCAGAGACAATCCCAAGCACCCCCAAGCCCCTGAGAGGAGGTCGAGGGCCAAAGCCAGTGCTGTCACCCCTGCTACAGGGCCAGGTCCAGGCCCAGGTCAAGCCCAGCCAACGGGAAAGAGGCCGAGGCCAGAATCAGAGCCAAGGCCATAGGAGGGCAAAGCTAGATTGCCACCTGCGCACAGAACTGGTGAAGGTGCATGAGCTGGGCCTGGGCCATGACTCTGATGAGCTGATCCGATTCCAGTACTGCAGCGGGGCCTGCCCAAAGGTCCGCTCCAACCATGACATCAGCTTGGCACACCTGCTGCGCTCTGGCCGTCTACGCCTCCCTGCCCAGTCCGGGAGAGGCTCTGTGCGGGTGCTTAGCCATCCCTGCTGCCGGCCCACAGCCTACAAAGCCGTCTCCTTCATGGACGTCAGCAACACCTGGAGGACAGTGGACAGCCTCTCTGCTGCTGCTTGTGGGTGCCTAGGCTGAGGGCCAATGGCCCCTCTCCTAGAGCCCAAAGCCATTAGCAGCCCACCTCCCTGGGCCTTGACCTACCCACCTGCCAGCTGGGTAGGACAGCTGGGCAGGCAGCCAGTGGAGAAGCCCTCCAAAAGGCCTGCTGGACCCTGGGAGCAGAAGAGAGGGACAGCTGCCAGGGGCCAAGCCCTCAGGCCTTTGGAAGGGCAACCACAGAGTGCCAGAGGAGCCTGGGGAAAGGCATTACTTGTGACCCTGGGCCACACCTAAGGCTGAGTAGAGCCAGGCCCTAGGCACCTGGGGCAGCTATTTATTACATAAGTTATTTATTTATGCCCTGAGGGAGGGCCACTGGCTCAGGAAGGTCCAGGAGTTCTGGGATGGGATAAGATCTGCCCTGATCCCCATTGGCATGGGAGCCAGCCTCTAGGCGTTGCGTAGTGCCCCATTGGAGCTCCCCACTCCACTGTAGCTGAGCACCAGCCACAGTCAGTGGGTGAGTGGGGAGGGGACAGGAAAGAATACAGGGTTGGGAGGCCAAGTTCCTGCCCCCTCCTAGCCACGACCATAACCAAATCCCTCTCCCTCTCTGAGCCAACAGGAGTCCTCCTCTGCACAATGGGAGTAACTGTCCATAGTACTGCTGACCTTCCAGGGCCGCTGAGAGGCGGCCTCACTTTGTAATCTGGAAAGCGTCAGAGGAAGGTGCCCCCAAATGAACCAATGTTGCTGCTGTGGCCTGTTGTCTTGTGTACTCTGACAGCTGGGGCCAGAAAATGCCCACACATACTCATCCATCAGGGATGGATGGGCGCTCCATCCAGTTCATGCCAATGACTGAGATACCCATTCCTGCTAAGAAGCAGCCTCTCTAGCCAACTGAAGATGACTGGCAAAAGGGCAGTAATGTGAGGGCAGGTCCACTCCCAACAGCCATGAGGGAGGGGCCAGAGCCCCATCCACCTCAGGCCAGTTACTGAGCCTCCCCACTCCAGACTCCTAGACCCTGAAACAGGCATAGTCTGTCCACCTTCCTGCCAGGAATCAATCCCCCAGTCTAACCGCAGATGGGCAGCTCTGTTCTGGCTTCTCCTTCCCCCAACTTAAGCCCAAGGCCATAGATGGCCAAAGCTAGAAGGGACCACAGAAGGCCCAAATCAAACAAATCTGTACCTGAGTGAGGACCTCCCAGTAACATCCCCAAAAGTCCAGTCACTGGGTACCATGTTTAAGAAGGACACCAATAAGCTGAAGAGCTAGAGGAGCGTGATCAGAATGGAGAAGCGCCTGGAATCCATGGCACCTGAGGAGTCATTGAAGGAATTGGGCATATTTAGCCTGGAGAAAAGAAGATCTGGGGCGGGTGGGGGGGGGAGAGTCAGATCAGCTGTCACGTTGTGAAAGGATTTGATTTGAGGCATCAAGGTTTAGGGAAAAGCCCTTGATATGAGGTCAGAAGCTGTGGATTCAAGTTCTGGTCCTGCCGTTTGCTACCTGTGGGTTGGGCCTTTTCCCTCTCTGTTTCCTCATCTGTAGGATGGTAGGATTGAACTCTCTGAGGTCCCTGAGTCTTGGGATCATACAGAATAAAGGCCTGTGTATTTGGAGTTAGAGCCTCCTAATTCACTCCTGCTTTGTTCTCTGTTCCCAGGTCTCTTCCCAGCAACTGGGACCTTTCTCTCTTCCCTCCAGTAGGGTCCTTCCAACCTCCTGGGAAGTGCACATGGGAACTAGGTATCCCTGGAGATCCAGGAACTATAGGGGCTGGATCCCTCTTTCATCCTCCTTCACTTATGTGGACAGCAAGTCTCTGGGGAAGTCTTGGGGTTGGGAAAGGAGATGATTGGAGGCCTTCCCTGGGATGCCCTTCTTATTGCCAACCCAAGGGTTGGCCAAGGGTGAGGTCACTGTCAGAAGCTGACTGACAACAGCCCCTCTTGCCCAACAGACCCCCGCTCTGCTGCGTCCCCTTCCCCCCAAACCCTGAAGATTTGGCCTGCCACAGATTCATGCTGCCCCACGGTGGCTGGGAGCCTGGTTATGCCTGCTACTCAGCTGTCCTATTCTTTTCTGCTAAAAGCCCACAGTGCATCTTGCCTCCCAAGAACTTCCACCAGCCCCCATCTTTCCCCTCTCCCCTTCAGGGGAGACCTCAGGCTTTGGGTTTACAACAAAGTGTCAGCTATCTGGGCAGAAAAATGCAGGCTGGGCAAGGCGAACAGGAAGGTACAGGCAGCCTGATGGAAATCGGTGCTGAAATTCTGGATCCATCATCATCGAAAAGCATTTATTAAATATCTACTGTGTGCCAGACACCATTCTAAACTCTGAGGATACAAAGGAAGGCAAAAAACAATCCCTGCACTCCAGGAGTTCATTCTAATAAGAGGAGAGATCAGGTGAACAGCTAACTGTGTGCATACAAGATAATCACTAACATTTATATAGCTATTACTATTTGTTATATTGGTATACATAGTAATAATATATAGCTACTATATATGTGTGTGTATACATATACACACACACATATATAGTAGCTATATGTATCTATAGTTATATTACTTTCTATTTGTATAGCTTTTACCATGTGCCAGGCACTATGTTAAGCACTCTACAATTATCTCATGTGATCCTTACAACAATACTAGGAGGTAGGTGCTATAATTATCCCCATTTTATAACTGAGGAAATTGAAGTAAACAGAGGTCAAGTGACTTGCCCAAGGTCATATAGCTAGTAAGTAGCTGAGGCCACATTTGAACTCAGGTCTTCCTGACTCCAAGCTTGGAGATTTATCCATTGTAACTGGTAACTGCTGATACATAAACAGTAGACCTGTCTTTAGATACATAGACAGTAGTACTAGCAGGGGAGGAGAAGGGGGTGGGAGAGAGTAGATCAGAAAAGGCTTCCTGTAGAAAGTACCTGGGACTTGAAGAAAGCCAGAGAAGCTGGGACATGGAGATAGGAAGGGAGGGCATTCCAGACAGGGAACACAGCCAGTGCAAATGCCTGGAGTTGGGAGATGCAGTGTCTAGTTTGAGGAATGGTAAAGAGGCCAGTGTCACTGGATCATAGAGTATATACATGTGGGGATGTAGGGGTGGATGGGAGGATTAAGGTCTAAGAAAATTGGTAAGAAAGAGGCCAGGTTATGAAGGACTCTAAAGGACAAACAGAGGATTTTGTATTTGATCCTGAAAGTGATAGAGGGCCACCCGAGTTTGCTTAGGAAGAATGATATGGTCAGACTTGCACCTTAGAAAGAGCAATTGGACAGCTGAAGGGAAGATGGATTGGAGTAGGAGAGATTTGAGGCAGGCCGACCCAGCAGCAGTTCGTGCAATAGTCCAGGCATGAGGTGATGAGGATCTGCACTAGGGTGGGGGCAATCTCAGAGCAAAAAGAAGGGGTATACAGGAGAGATGTTACAAAGATAAAATTGACAGGATTTGGCAACAGGTTAGATGTGGGGGATGAGAGAGACTGAAGAGTTAAGGCTGAAACTTAGTTGCAAGCCTGGGTGACAGGGAAGATGTTGCTTAACAGTAACAGGGAAGTTAGGAGGTGCGGGAGGCTTTAGGGAGAAAGATAATGAGTTCAGGTTTGTCCTCGTTGAGTTACTGGACATGCAATCTTTTTGATGACTAATAGGAAATAGGAAATTTGAGACTGAAAGTCAGGAGAGGGATTAAGACTGGATAAATAGCTTTCAGAATCACCATCATAGAGATGATGGCTGAGCCCGTGGGAGCTGATGACATCACCAAGCAAGATAGCCTAGAGGAAGATGTGGCATGTTAAAAGTTTGAGAGACATAATTTCAGATAATTTAACCATTTTATAAATAATGCCAGCATTTTAATAAAAGGTAAGTGGCACTATGGAATGCCAAAGACCCTTCATGGTGGACTCACAGTTTATATGCCCTTGGAAGAGCAGGTGTTCTAAGGGTGGCAATCAACTCTGACTAGTTAACAGTCAATGAGAGAATGAATATTATAATGGAAGGTGGACTACACTACAATGAAGATCTTGGGGTACATGTCTGGGATCACCCAAGTCTTGGTCAAAGAGACTTATCAGTTTCCATATCACCTACCTGACAAAAGGGAGAATCCATATTTTCCAAGATCTGTCTGAGTAAACACAGTGAGCAGGGATCCAGCCATTAGCCTAAACTTAGAATTTCTTTTATTGTCTTATTAGATCTTAGCCTGGGTAAGTCTTTGAGCAAGATTTCCCACACTGGTTGATTTCTGGATGAGGAAGAAGAAAAGGAGAAAACCTTGGTCCTGATCCAATAATTAGCTATTAATATAAGAGAGAAATAATCATTCTCAAGGAGAAGATAGAGCACTGGGGGAGTCAGCTGGTGACCTGGATGAAGATCCAGCAAAGGAGCCTATGAAACCAAAAGAGAAGGACACCAGGAGAGAATGGTAGAACTAGTTACGGATGCTTGTTACATCCCTCTCTGCTCCTCTCTGACCTCAGAGGGAGCCCGTCGCCATCTCGGACTCCTCTTCCTCTTGAGGAGTGTTGCCCGCTGCTCCACCCTGCTCTCCATAAGAGCAAAGGGCTCACTGTCAGAGAGATGCCAAGACAGGGCTTGCAGCCTTGGCAAGGGGTCAGAAGCCATCAGTCTCCCTGAAACCCAACAGGGTATAAGGGGCTCCCAGAAGGGCAAAGGACTCCGGGATGACCTGAATAAGAAGGCCGCCTAGAAGAGGTGGCACTGAAGTTGGCCTTTATAGGAATTCTAGGAGGATGGGAAAGTCATTTCAAGTCTTTAAGGAGCATTTACTAAGCATCTACTATATGTCAGGCATTGTGCTAAGTGCTTGGGTAACAAAGAAACACAAAAGATAGTTCCTGATCTCAAGGAGCTCACAATCTAATGGGAAAGACAACATGCAAATACAATCTCTCTCTGTCTCTCCTTCCCTCCTTCCCATCATCTCTCTTTCTCTCTTCCCTCCCTCCTCCTTCTCTCTCTCTCTCTCCTTTCTCTCTGTCTCTCTGTCTTTCTGTCTCTCTCTGTCTCTATCTCTGTCTCTCTCTCTCTCTTTCTTTCCCATTCTCTCTCCCTCCATCTCTCTCTCTGTCTCTCTCTCCATACACACACACACACACACACACACACACACTGCAGGGAGGGAACACAAACAAAAATTTGATGTAATGGCATAGGTGTGCTCAAAGTAACTCCAAAATAGGACAAGATATAAGAATTCCTGAAGCCAGCATTTGTAGATTAATTGGTAATAGTCTCAGAGGAAAGGTACTAAGATTAAGGAGGACTGAAAAAAACTTCTTGCAGAGAAGGTGGGATTTTAGCTGAGACTTCAAAAAAGTCAGGAGGTAGAGATGAGAAGGGAGAGCGTTCCAGGCATAGGGGACAGCAGGCACAGTAAGGCAAAGGTCTGGAGGAGGGAACATGCAGTTTTTGTGCAGCATACAGAAGATGAGGAGCAGTATGGTCTTCCCTATCACTTGCCCCAGGAACTGGGGTCAGAGGTCTTCATACTAGAAGGCTCTCTCCTCTTCCCTTCAGCCACTAGGCCCCCTCCCCATCAGGGAGGTGGGGGCCAGACTATAAAGGAGAGAACATGCACCATCCTTGCCCTTGCTTGGCCCCACTGTGACCACAGGAGAGAGAAATGCTGAAGTGAGATGTCCAGGTGCTGCCTCCTGACCACAGCCTCCCTGAAGGACCATGATGGAGCGAAGGTCCGCCTGCACCCCCCAGTCTTGTTTATGTGAGGAGAAACAGCATGACCTAGTAAGCCAGCCCAAAGCCAAGAAGACTTAGGTTCAAGTTGAGCCTATGGACAGTGTGACCCGGAGCTGATCAATTAAATCCTCGGTGCCAAGGGCAACTCTCAAAGACTATAAATTGCAGAAAAGTTGCCAACCTGCTTTGGTAGAGGGAGTTCCTCACGTGGAAGTTTCCTATGTCAATGAAATTACAGGTTTCTTCCCTACCCCAATCCCTCCTGATCAGTGCCATCACCTCTCCTCTTCTGATCACTTGGTCCTTCTGAAAACCCAGGAAGGGCAGAATGACCATCTCCTACTCTGCTATTCCCTGGGATTCATAGTCCCTATCTGCTGAGCACCTCCCACCCCTCCAGTGTGCCATCAAGAACCCAGCTATTTGTTTTCTTTCTAAAAAATAAATTTTTCTTGACAGCTTCTGTTTCTTACATCATCATAGTTACCCCAAACATTCCACCTTCTCCCCCTCCCAGGAATCCATCCATCCTGTATAACAAATAGGGTGTTTTTAGAGAGGAAAAAAATCAGCATAACTTATCAACAAGTTAAAAAAGTTTGAAACTATGTGCCATGTGTAACACCTGCGGACCTTCCACCTTCATGAAGGGTGGATTGAGAATGTCTTCTCATAGTAAGACTCAACTCTTACTTGAGCTTTGTAATTTTGTTACATTTTCTCTTGATTTTTTTTTTGAAACATGGTTGCTCTTTCTATTTACATTGTAATTACTGTGTATCTTGTTTTCTTGGGTTTGCTCACTTCTTTCTGTATCCATTCATGGAAATCTCTTCGTGCTTCTTTGTATTCATCACACATCATTTCTCTTTTTTTAAAATTAATTTAGTTTTAGTTTTCCACATTCACTTCCATAAGCTTTGAGTTTTAAATTTTTCTCCCCTTCCCTCCCCACCTCCCTCCCTAAGACGGCATGCAGTCTGATATAGGCTCTACATATACATTCCTATTAAACATATTTTCACTTTAGTCATGTTGTAAAGAAGAATTAGAACTAATGGGAGGAACCGCAAGAAAGAAGAAACAAAACAAAACAGAAGAAAAAAAAGAGCAAATAGTATGCTTCAGTCTGCATTCAAACTCCATAGTTCTTTCTTGGATGTGGATAGCATTTTCCATCTTGAGACTTCTGGAGATGTCTTAGATCCTTGCATTGCCGAGAAGAGCCAAGTCTATCAAAGTTAGTCATCGCACAATGTACTGTGTACAATATTCTCCTGATTCTGCTCACTTCAGTCAGCATCAGTTCGTATAAATCTTTCCATGTTTTCCTGAAGTCTGCTTGCTCATCATTTCTTATAGCACAATAGTATTCCATTACATTCATATACCACAACTTGTTCAGCCATTCCCCAGTTGATGGGCATTCCCTCAATTTCTAATTTCTTGCCACCACAGAAGGAGCTGCTACAAATATTTTTGTACATGTGGATCCTTTTCCCAATGTTATGATCTCTTTGGGATACAGACCTAGAAGACACACATCATTTCTTCGAGCACAATAATATTCTATTATATTCATGTACCACAATTTCTTTGCCGATTCCCCAATTTATGGGCATCTGCTTTGTTTCCAAGTCTTCAGTTATTTCACTTCAATTTAACAAGTATTTATGGACACATACTGTATGACAGGCACTGTACTGGATACTGAAGATACAAAAAAGGAGAAAGAAATAGTTCCTGCCTTCAAGGAGTTTATGTTCTATGGGCAAGGGATATAGATATGCATTATTATAAATAAATACAAAATCATTTGAGGGAGGAGAGCATATGTCTAAGATAAAGGGCAATTTGTTAACAATAGAAAAGGGTTTCCAGAGGACACAATGAAAGGATATAGGGGCACCAGAGATATGGGGTTGCCATGGATAGGTAGGAAGGAGCAGGGAGAGGTGGCCAGGAACTGGTCCTGGGCAGCCTAAAAAGGAATCAAGGGTTCTGAGTGAAGCCATAGTGTAGTGGATTGCAAGAATAATGTTTTTTGTGATTAGCAATGTCTGGCCTGAGAGTCATAGCAAGGGTTGGTGGAATAAGGCAGCATCAACAAATGCATCTCCAGCCAAGATCTCATGCTCCAGACCTGTATGGATACTTGGCCATGCTCCCTAGTATTGTATGCACCTTCTCTCCTACCTCCAGAAGCATTGGGCCAACAGAGAGGAGATAGATTCCAATCCTTCCTGTGGGTTTCAGACCCTTGTCTCTCTCAGCAACTTCTCCCCCTCTGAAGCTCATTCCACCTAGCTCAGCCCCAGCAATGGAGCATGCAGCCTCTACTCAAATGATTCCAGTGGTGAAAGGCTCACTAGCACCTGGGGCATCCCATTCCACAAGTCAGAGGCAATGTAGCGTAGTGGAAAGACTGCTAGCCTTAGATTCAGAAGAGACCTCACTTCGAATCCTGACTCTCACTGTTACTAGGTATGCAAGAATGGACAAGAAGCACTGATTAAGTACATACCATGTGCCAGCCACTGTGCTAAGGGCTAGAGATACAAAGAAATACACCAATACTGGTCTCTGCTCCCAAGGAGCACACGGAGCAGATGAAAGGCAATCTTAGAAGAAAAAGCACTAGCAACTGATGAACCAGCCTCCTGTACTGGGTAGAATTTGAGCTGAGTCTTAAAGAAAGCCAGAGAGACTGAGGAGCAGAAACAAGGAGAGAGAGCATTACAGGCATGGGGCACAGTCAGTGCAAAGGCCAAAGGCACAGAGTCCAGAAACAGAGTGTGTTGGGGATGGCAAGAGGGGCCACTGTAGCTGAATCAGGGTGGGTGGAAGAGAATGGGATATAAGCAGACTGGAAAGGTAGGAAGGGGCCAGGTTGTGGTGGGCTTTAAGTGCCCAACAGAGGGCTTTGTATTTGACCATGGAGATCATTGGAAACCACTGGGACTTCTTGAGAAGGGAGGTTGACATGGTCAGACCCAGCTGCATTTTGGGAAAATCACTTTGGTTGCTTTAATTGAAAGAGAGATTGGGGTGGAGAGAGAGACTTGAGGTGGGGCAACCAATTAGGAAACCTTTGAAATAGACCAGGTGACAAGTGATGAGGGCCCTGGAAGTAGAGAGAAGGGGGCAGTAGCAGGAGATGTTGTGGGAGTTACCCATTGGCTTAGCTCTATCTGGTGCTTTCCTAGCCTGGCAGTTTGGATTCTAAAATGATTAGACTAGGAGCAGGAAAGGAGTCTGAGATGTTTTGTTATATATTCTTTTATTATATTTATGCAGATATGGCAGCCACAGCTACTGAAGACCCAGAAAGGAAAATTCTTCCTGCTGAAGCCTGTGGCACTCTCAAATGGTTCAACCATCAGAAAGTTATAGGATTTTATCAGTGGAAACTTCATTAGAGAAGATGTGTTAACATCTGTCTTGCTGCTACACCCTAAGGACCTTTCTGTCTGACTCTCCAGCCTTCTCCATATGCTGTCTCCCCCATTAGAATGTGAGCAAGGCCTGTCCTGCTTTTCTATTTGTATCATTAGTACTTAGCAGAGTGCTTTGCACACAGGAAGTGCTCAATAAAGGCTTTATTCATTTATTCTAGTATTATGTGTTTTTAAACTTTATTAAAGTAATTTAATTGGATTTTATGATTTCACAAATGCCTTCTGCATTTTCCTTTTAAAACTAAATGTATCATTTTAATTTAATAATAAATTAATTTACTTGGGTTTTTTTTTTACATGCATTTATAATCTGTCCCTCACACTTCCCTCCCCTCCTCCATCCTTGTTCCTCAGGATGTTAAGAATAGTCTGGCTAATATACCCAGTCTGGATTCCTGTACTCCCAGATGGTGTGGCTCACACTCCCAGCCCAGATCAGACTCCATTCCCTGCACCTAGGATGGAAAAGAGCAGAAGAAAAGGCCAAAGACCAGGCATGGGGGAGGGAGGCCCTACGGAATGGTTCTCTCATAGGAAGCTGTTAGAGTCACCTCACTTCCTCAGATTCCTAAACGTCACCAAAAGTCCCCCAAACAGAGCTGCCTCAGGTCCTTTTGAAGACTATACAAGCTGATAGATAAAGACTCCTCCCAACCAAGTAGTGGTAGGCTAATGCAGAAACAGTTACAGAGTGTCCATGTGTGCTCCTATCCTTGTGATTTTCCCAGAAACAGCTATTGAAGTGTCCTCCCCATGGATGATGCCAACTCAGCAGACTGATATAGTCCCCCATCACGCTTGCCAAGGCTCACAAATCAAACTCCCACATTGACCATGACCAAAAATGTCTGCCTCTCCTGCACAAGTTCATCCCCCTCTCTAGCTTGAGGTGAGCAGCATGTGTGGTCTTGAGTCTTCTGGATTCTTGGTTTATCGTTGCACTAATCACGGTTCTAAAGTCTTTCGAAGTTGTTTTTCTCTATAATGGTGTTTTTACTGTATAAAGTGTTCTCCTAACTTCAATCTGTGTCAGTTTATGAAGGTATTTTCAGTTCCCCCTAAAACTATTCATTTCACCTACAGGATAATTGAAGGGGAAGGGGATAAGAGAAGGGGGGGAGAGATAGAAGGGAGGGAGATTAAGGGAAGGGGTATTCAGAATGCATGCCATCTTGGTGTGGGGGAGGGATGAGATGGGGAGAAAATGTGGAACTCAAAATCTTGTGGAAGTGAATGTTGAAAACTAAAAATAAATAAATTTAAAAAAGAAAAAAGAAAAGAAAAAGCTATTCATCTCATCGTTTCTTTCTGTACAAAAACCCATTACATTCATGTACATAATTTACTATCCAGTAGGAGGATGCCCGCTTCATTTCCAGTTTTTGTCTACTATGAAACTAGAAATACTTTTTCTACATTCTTTAATTTCTTTGGAGTATTTGGCTTAGTCGTGTTACAGCTGCATCAAACGGTATATACAATTTAGTTAATTTGGGGGAATAGTTCAAGATTATTTTCCAGAATGGCTGGACCAATTTAGAGTTCCACTAACAACGCAGTAGAAGCCTGTCTTCCCACAGTCGCTCCAGCATTTGTCATTTTCCTCTTTGATTATCTTTGCCCTTCGTCTGATGGGTGAGAGGAAGAATCCTAAAATTCCTTTAATTTGCATTTCTTTAATTCTTAGTGGTTTAGAGTATTTTTATATGGTTGTTAATAGCTTAGATTTCTTCCTTTGAAAACTGCCTGTTCATATACTTTGTCTATTTGTCTATTGGGGAATGATGATGTCCACCATCTAGGTGGTACAGTGGTTAGAACACTGGGCCTGGGGTCAAGAAAAACTGAATTGAAATATGGTCTCAGACACTTACTATGTGACCCTAGGCAAATTACTGCCTCAGTTTCCTCAACTATAAAATGGGAATAACAGCACCTATCTCCAAGGGTTCTTATGAGGATCAAATGAGATAATATTTGTAAAGCATGTAGCATAGCCCTAGGCACATAGTAGATGCTTAATAAATGTTAACTTTCTGCCTCACACCACTTTCTCCATGACTATATACTCTTCATCTTATACACCTCTATTATGTGCTAGTGACTTCCCTCTCCTTCCTCCTCCTTTCTTCCCTTCTATAGTTTCCTATCCCTCTAATTTTTATCCTCCAAGAATATTAAGACAGAACAAAATTATCCATAAGCCCTCTGTCATTTTACCTTTATCTATGACCCTTAAAAATATTACAATTTTGAGAAGATATTTATTTCTTATCTCCCTAAATAATTCATCCCCACAAATTCCCTTACAATTAAACAAATGCAGGGGGCAGCTAGGTGGTACAGTGAATAGAGCACCAGCCCTGGATTCAGGAGGACCTGAGTTCAAATCCGGCTTCAGATACATGACACTTACTAGCCGTGTGACCCTGGGCAAGTCACTCAACCCCATTGCCTAGATTTAAAAAAAAAAACCCAAATGCATACTTTTCTATATTTCTCTTGGTGCTTGCATTTCTATTTTAGTTCTAGCATTTTCATCAGGAATGCTTAGAAATCTTTTCCATTAAAGGTTCATTTTGCTCCCTGTAAAATTAAACTCAGTTTTGCCAGATTGTCTTTGGTTGTAAGTCATTTATTTTAATCTTTTATTTTTTCTAATTATGTGTAAAAATCATTTTTAACATTAGTTTTTTTAAAATTTAGAGTTCCAAATTCTCTCCCACACTCCTTCCCCTCCCCCCTCATTGAGAAGGCAAGCAATTTAATATGATATACTACTGCAGTCAATCATGCAAAACATATTTCCATGTTAGTCATGTTGTAAAAGAAAACACAACCCCCCCCAAAAAAAAACACCAAGAAAAATAAAGTTTTAAAAAGTCTGTTTCAATCTGCATTCAGACTCCACCAGTTCTTTCTCTGGAGGTGGATAACATTTTGCATCATGAGTCCTTCGGGACCATTTTAGATCATTGTATTGCTTAGAATAGCTAAGTCATTCCCAATTCTTCATCATACAAGATTGCTGTTACTATGTACAATGTTCTCCTGGATCTGCTCACTTCACCTTGTATCAGTTCATGCAAGTCTTTCCAGGTTTTTCTGAAATCGTTCTGCTCATCATTTCTTATAGCACAATAGTATTTCATCACAATCATCACCACACCTTCTTTTTTTAAGTTTCAGAAAGTTTATTAGGCCCCCAGCAGAGGAGAGAGCCAAAGTGGGTGGCCAGCTCCCCCGATCAGTTGGAGCTTTACATTATATAGACATTTTAAGTGGGAAAAAAGAAATCAGAAAACTGAGCTGGCACATAAGCCCATCTAAATATGGTGTGCTAAACATAAGGCAAATATAATTGACATTTCAAAAAGTATTGGGAAATCCCTTACAGTACTTGTAGAACAAAGCTTTCCTCTTCCAGTCCTTCCACACTTCTTATAGGACCATCCTTCCAAAAGATTCTTTTACTTTTGAGTTACCCAGTGGCATGCACTGCTCAAGTTCCAAGTTTCCACAGCCCCTGCTACCTCAAAAGTTTGGAATTTAGTAGTCTATGTCTGAGGGCATTATTACATCAAGATCTGAAGCACTGATCCCATAGATGGTATGCTGACAAACAGCAAGGAATCCAACCTAAACAAAATCCACATGAGCTTCACTTTTGCACATTTAGGCACATCTGCTCAGTCTGGCTTGTTTCTTTCATTTCTTCCTGCCAAAAAAGCCATGAAAGCAGTTTGTTAAAATTTTAACACAATGAAAACCTGAAAGAGTTGAAAAGCCAAGTTGTATAAGGGTTCAAGTGATCAATAAAACATAAGAAAATGCCTAAATATTTATTAAGTGTCAGGTTATTAATCATTCTGAGTGCTCACTGGGTCGGAGCACTGAGCATAGACACAGTCTCTTTCTTTTTGCCACCTAATGACACAAATGAGGCACAGTAGCCTCTATTGTAATGCCTCTAGAGGTAACATCACCACATCTAGTTCAGTCATTCCCCAACTGATGGGCATCCCCTCAATTTCCAATTCATTGCCACTACAAAATGAGCTGCTCTAAATATTTTTGTACATAGAGGTTTTTTCCTTTTTAATCTTTTTGGGATACAGATCTAGTAGTGGTATTGCTGGGTGAAAGAGGATGCACAATTTTATAGCCCTTTGGGCATAATTCCAAATTGCTCTACAGAATGGTTGAATTAATTTAAAACTCCACCAATAGTGTATTAGTGTCCCAGTTTTCCCATATCCCCTCCGATATTTGCTGTTTTCCTTTTCAGTCATATTAGCCAATGTGATAGATGTGAGATTGTACCTCAGAGTTGTTTTAATTTGCATTTCTCTAATCAATAGTGATTTAGATTTGTCATGTGACGACGGATAGTTTAGCAGCAGCTAAGTGGTTCAGTGGATAGAGTGCTGGTCTTAGAGTCAGGAAGACTCATTTTCATGAGTTCAAATCCAGTCTCAGACACTTATTAGTTGTGTGACCCTGGGCAAGTTACTTAACCCTGATTGCTTCAAATTCCTCATCTGTAAAATGAGCTGGAGAAGGAAATGGCAAACCACTCCAGCATCTTTGTCAAGAAAACCCCAAATAGGGTCAAGAAGAATGGGACATAACTGAAATGACTGAACAATAATAGATAGCTTTGATTTCTTTATATGAAAACTGCTTGTTCATATCCTTTGAGTATTTATCAATTAGGGAATATGATTTATTTTCTTATGAATTTGACTCATTTCTCTATGTGTTTGAGAAATGAGGCCTTTATCAGAAAAACATGCCATAAAAAATTTCCCCCCAGTTTTCTGTTTTCCTTCTAATCTTGACTGCATTGGTTTTATTTGTGCAAAACCCTTTTAATTTAATGTGATCAAAATTATCCATTTTACATCCTGTAATGCTCTTGGTCTCTTGTTTGGTCATAAATTCTTCCCTTATGCATAGATCTGACAGGTAAAAATTTCCATGATCCCCTAATTTCCTTATTGTACCTCCTTTATTTCTAAATCATGTATCAATTTTGACCTTATCTTGGTTATATGGAGTGACATGTTGGTCAATACCTTGTTTCTGCCAAACTGCTTTCTTGTTTCCCCAGCAATTTTTGTCAAATAACTAAGTTCTTGTCCCAAAAGTTTGGATCTTTTGGTTTATCAAATACTAGATTGCTATGGTCTTTTACTGCTGTGAATTGTTGTACCTAATCTATTCCACTGACCAACCACTCTATTTCTTAGCCAGTATCAGATTATTTTGATGATTATGATTTTGTAATATACTTTGAAATCTGGTGTGTCTCAGCCACCTTCCTTCACATTTTTTCTCAACCTTTTGTTTTTCCAGGTGAATTTTGTTATTATTTTTTCTAGCTCTATAAAATAATTTTTGGCAATTGGATTGGCATAGCACTGAATAAGTAAATTAATTTAAGTAGAATTGTCATTTGTATTATATTGGCTTGGCCTACCCATGAGCAAATAATATTTTTCCATTTGTTTAGATATGACTTCATTTCTGTGACAAGTGTTTTGTAATTGTGTTCATATAGTTCCTGGATTTGTCTTGGCAGGTAGACTCCCAAGTATTTTGTATTGTCTACAGTTATTTTATTTTTAAAAATTTGATAGTATTTTTTTCCCCAAATACATGTAAAAATAGATTTTAACATTCATTTTTGTAAAATTTTGAGTTCCAAATTCTTCTCCCTCCCTCCTTCCCATCACCCCTCCCCAAGACAGTAAGCAATCTGATATAAGCCATATATTCTACAGTTATTTTAAGGAGAATTTCTTTATATCTCTTCCTGCTGGACTTTGTTGGTAATATATAGAAATGCTCATGATTTGTGCCTTTGCTATCCTGCCCCTTTGCTAAAGTTGTTAATTATTTTAGCTAGTTTTTTAGTTGATTCTCTAGGATTCTCTAATTATACCATCATATCATCTTCAAAGAGTGATAGTTGTGTTTCTTCATTGCCTATTATAATTTCTTCAATTTCTTTTTCTAGTCTTACTGCTTTGGCTATCGTTTCTAGTACAATATTGAATAATAGTGGTGATAATGGGCACCCTTGCTTCACCTCTGATCTTATTGGAAAGGCTTCTAGCTTATCCCCATTACAGAAAATATTTGTTCTTGGTTTTAGATAGATTCTACTTATCATTTTAAGAAAGGTTCCATTGATTCCTATGCTTTCTAGAGTTTTTAATAGCAATGGGCATTGTGTTTTATCAAAGGCTTTTTCTGCATCTATTGAGATAATCCTATGCTTTCTGTTAGTTTTGTTATAGGTAAGGTCAATTGTGCTGTTAGTTTTCCTAATATTGAACTAGTTCTGCATTCCTGGTATAAATCCCACCTAATCATAATATATGATCTTTGTGATCTATTGTTGTAATATCCTTGCTAGTATTTTATTTAACATTTTGCATCAATAATCATTAGGGAAATTGATTTTTAATGTTGATTCTCTGTTCTTGCTCTTCCTAGTTTAGGTATCAATACCATATTTGTGTCATAAAAGGAATTTAGTGGGATTCCTTCTTGGCCCATTTTCCCAAATAGTTTATATAGTATTGGAATTAATTGTTCTTCAAATGTTTGGAAAAATGCCTTTGTGACTCCATCTGGTCCTGGGTATTTTTTCCTTAGAGAGCCCATTGATGGCTTGTTCAATTTTTTTTCTAAGACAGGGGTTATTTAAGTATTCTATTTCTTCTTCTGTTAATCTGGGAAATTTACATTTTTGTAAATATTCATCCCTTTCACTTAGATTGTTAGATTTATTGGCATATAATTGGGCAAATTAGGTCCTGAAATTGCTTTAATTTCATGTTCATTAGTGATAAATTCACCCTTAATTTTTGATACTGGTAATTTGGTTTTCTTTCTTTTTTTAAAAAAGTAAAATTAACCAATGATTTGTCTATTTTATTGTTATTTTTCATAAAATTAACTTCTAATTTTATTTATTAGTTAATTGATTTTCTTACTTTCAATTTTATTAATCCTGCTTTTGATTTTCCAATTTGTTGTTTAATTGGGGATTTTTAACTTGTTCTTTTTCTAGTTTTTTTAGTTCCATGCCCAATTCATTGATCTGCTCTTTCTCTATTTTGTTGGTGTTAGCGTTTAGAGATATAAAGTTTCCCCTAAGTACTACTTTGACTGCATCCTATAAATTTTGGTATGTTGTCTCATTGTTGTCACTCTCTGTAATGAAATTATTGTTTCTATAATTTGTTCTTTGACCCATTTATTCTTTAAGATTAGATTATTTAGTTTCCAATTAATTTTTAATCTATGCTTCCACAGCTCTTTATTAAATGTAATTTTTATTGCATTATGATCTGAAAAGGTTGCATTTAATATTTCCTCTTTTCTGCATTTGGTTGTGAGGTTGTTATGCCCTAATATAGGTTAATTGTTGTGAAGGTGCCATGTACCACTGAGAAAAAGATATATTGTTTTCTATTCCCATTCAATTTTCTCCAGATTCTATCATATCTAACTTTTCTAAAATTCTATTTACCTCCTTAACTTCTTTCTTGTTTATTTTTTGGTTAGATTTGTCTAGTTATGAGAGGGGAAGGTTGAGGCTTCCCACTGGTATAGTTTTACTGTCTATTTCCTCCTGTAACTCAATTAACTTCTCCTTGAAGAATTTTAGTACTATACCATTTGGTGTAGTATGTTTAGTATCGATATTACTTTGTTGTCTGTGGTACCTCTTAGCAAAATGTAGTTTCCCCCAAATCTCTTTTAATTAGGTCTATTTTTGCTTTTGCTTTATCTGAGATCATAATTACTACCCTCTGCCTTTTTTAAAAAAAAAAAATTCAATTGAAGCATAATAGATTCTGCTCCAACCCTTTACCTTTCCTCTCTGTGTGTCTCTGCTTCAAGTGTGTTTCTTGTAAATAACATATTGTAAGATTCTGGTTCTTAATCCATTCTGTTATCTACTTCCATTTTATGGATGAATTCATCTCATTCACATTCACAGTTATGAATACTAACTGTGTATTTTCGTCCATCCTCATCCCCCCCATCCCATTTATCCTTCTCTCTCTCTCCTTTAATCCTGTCCTTCCTCAAAAGTGTTTTGCTTCTGACCACCACCTTCCCCAATCCACCCTCCCTTCTATCAGCCTCTCCCCTTTCTCTTACCCCTTTCCCCCCTACTTCCTGGTAGGTTAAGATAGATTTCTATACCCAGCTGAGAGTGTTTATTATTCTCTTTTTGAGTCAATTCTGATGAGGATATCAAGGATAAAGCATTTTACACCACACTCCTCATTTCCCCCTCCACTGTAAAAGCTCTTTTGCACCTCTTTTATGTGAGACAATTTTACCCCATTCTACTTCTTCTTTCCCCCTTCTCTGAGAGCACTCCTCTTTCTCACTCCTTAATTTTTTTTTTTTTGGATATCATCCCAACATAATCAACTCACATCTGTACCCTCTGTCTCAGAATACTCCTTTTTTTTTCATGTCCCTCATTTAATTATAAGACCTTAATTTTTTCATTACACATGAATGAGATATATTAGAAATACATCCCATTGAGTTCATAAACAAAAGCTCTTGGGAAAGAAATAAGAGCAGACAGGGTGAGAAGTTTCAGCAAACTAGATAAAAGTCTTCAAGAATTTCAGCATAAGTTTTCTTTTCCTTTTCTTCAAAATTTTCCAGATGCAATTTCATATACTGAAACATATCATGGTCCCTTTCAGCACACTTAAAGTCTTAGCATTTCATAAGGTAATATCCCACAAAAGAGAATGAAGTGACATACAAGAGCTGGTGACGTAAACCTGCGGTCACCACTGGCTGGTGATTGAGCAGGTTATCCAATAGCCCCACGCAGTAGCCCATGAAGCCCGTGTAGGGGATCCTTGGGTCCGTCAGCTTCAGTGGTGGCTGGCTTCGAGCCTCATTGGGCAGGAACTGCAGTGGGATGGAATTGGGCTTCATGCTCATCTCACCAACCCCACAGGAACACTCCTTCTAACTGCCCTAATAATGACAAGGTCCTTAGGAGTTACAAGTATCATCTTCTAATGTAGGAATATAAACAACTTAACTTTATTGAATCCCTTATAGTTTCTTTTCTGTTTACCTTTTTATACTTCTTATGAGTCTTTGAAAATCAAAATTTCTATTCAGCCTTGGTTTTCTTCATCAGGAATGCTTGAAAGTCCTCAATTTCATTTAATACCCATTTGTTCCCCTGAAGGATTATACTCAGTTTCACTTGGTAGGTGATTCTTGGCTGCAATCCCAGCTCTTTTACCCTCTAGAATCTCATGTTACAAGCCTTCTGGTTTTTTAATGTAGAAGCTGCTAAATCTTGGGTTACCCTGACTATGGCTCCATGATATTTGAATTGTTTCTTTCTGGCTGCTTGTAATATTTTCTCCTTGACCTAGGAGCTCTGGAATTTGGCTACAATAATCCTGGGACTTTCCATTTTGAGATCTCTTTCAGGAGGTGATCGATGGAGTCTTTCAATTTCTATTTTACCCTCTGGTTCTAGGATATCAGGCAGTTTTCCTTGATACTTTCTTGAAATGTGAGGTGTAGAGCCTAGATTCTAGGCTCTTTTTTTGAGCATGACTTTCAGGTAGACTGAAGCCAAGGAGATGGCCAAACTTCCTACCTCATCATTCAACTGAAACTGCTCTCTCCACAGTTACCAGATTGCCAAATCTTAATTGCATCTTCTCAATTCTCATCCTTTTTGACCCCTCTGCAGCTTGACTCTACTGTTTTTTATTGTTCAGTCGTTTCAGTTGTATCCTACTCTTTGTGACCCTATATGGGGTTTTCTTGGCCTAGATACTGAAGTGGTTTGCCATTTCCTTCTCCAGCTCATTTTACAGATGAGGAAACTGAGGCAAACAGGATTAAGTGACTTGTCCAGAGTCACACAACTATTAAATGTCTAAGGCTGAATTTGAGCTCATGAAGAGGAGTCTTTCTGACTCCAGGCCTGGCAGTCAATCCACTGTGATGTCCTACCCTCTAATTATGGGCTTTCTCCTTCTTCTATACTATTGCACGTGATCATTTCTGTCAGCTCCTATGGAATCCATTATCATCTCTCTGTGCTTGATTTTCAAATCTATTTATCCAACCCTAACCTCTTTTCTGACTTCCAGTCTCATATCTCCAACAGCCTATTAGACATCTTGAACTGGGATGTGTTGTTGACATCTTAAATTCAATATGTCCAAAACTGAACTCCTTCCCTTTCCCCACAACCCTTCCCTATCATGACCTTCTCTACTACTGCCCAGGGCACCATTATCTCCTAGTCCTCCAGACTTGAAACCTAGGCATTCTCTTCAATTCCTTACTATCTCTCACTCACTCCCTCCCATCCAACCTGTTCCTAAGACTTGCCCTTTATACTTTTGTTTTATTTTCCAATGTTCCCCCTTCTTTGCTCTGACACTGCTCCCACCCACTTCTCATGCCTAGACTATTCCAATAGACCGATGGCCTGTCTCTCTGCTTCAGCTGTTTCCTGACTCAGCTGACTCCTAACTTGACGATCTAACCATTTCACCCCTCCCTCATTTAATAAATTCTGGTGGTTCCCTCTCACCTGTCTCCTATAAAAATCCCCTATTTGGCTTGTAAAACCCTTCATCATCTGGCCCCTTCCAGGCCTCTTACAACTTCTTCTTCTCTACATATCAGTGATGCTGGCCTCCTTATGTTCCTCAAACAAGACGCTCCACCAGGTGACTGTATATTTTCACCTGATTTAAATAAATCACCAGATTTATGGATAGGGGGAAAATGTAGGGCCAAAGAAAATATAGAAAGCATTACAAAATGTAAAATAGATCATTTTGATTACACAAAATTAGAAAGTTTTTGCACAAGCAAAACAATGCAACCAAAATTATAAGGAAAGTAGGAAACTGGGGGAAAATTTTTTTGCAACAACTATCTCTGATAAAGGCCTCATTTCTCAAATATATATAGACGTGAGTCAAATTTATAAAAATACAAGTCATTCCCCAATCGATAAATGGCCAAAGGATATGAACAGACAGTTTTCAGACAAAGAAATCAAAGCTATCTATAGTTATGACAACATGCTCTAAATCACTATTGATTAGAGAATGCAAATTAAAACAACTCTAAGGTACCACCTCATGCCTATCAGATTGACTAATATGACAAAAAAGGAAAATGTTGGATGTTGGAGGGCATGTGGGAAAACTGGGACACTAATGCACTGTTGGTGGATTTGTGAACTGATCCAAGCATTCTGGAAAGCAATTTGGAACTGTCCCCAAAGGGCTATAAAACTACATTCCCTTTGACCCCACAATAACACTGCTAGGTCTATATCCCAAAGACATCCCCCTCCCAAAAAGGGAAAAAGACCTATTTGTACAAAAATATTTATAGCAGCTCTTTTTGTGGTGGCTAAGAATTGGAAATCAAAGGTATGCCCATTAATTGAGGAATGGCTAAACAAGATGTGGTATATGATTGTAATGGAATATTATTGTGGTATAAGAAATGACAAGCAGGATAATTTCAGAAAAATTTGGAAAGACTTACATGAACTGATGCACAGTGAAGTGAACAGAACCAGGAGAATGTTGTACACACTAACAGCAATACTGTTTGATGAAGAATTGTGAATGACTTTGCCATTCTCAGCAATACAATGATCCAAGACAATCCCAAAGGACTCATGATGAAGCATGCTATCCACCTCCAGAGAAAGAACTGATATTATCAGAATACAGACTTAAGCATGCTATTTTTCACTTTCTTTCATTTTTTCTTTTGTTCAAGTCTTCTTGTACAAAACGACTAACATGGAAATGTTTTACATTATTGCACATGAATAACCTATATCTGACAGTGTCAGGGAGGGGGGAAGGTAAGGAGATATAGAATTTGGAACTCAAAACTTAAAATAAAAATGTTTAAAAATTGAAAAAAATAAAGTTAGAAGGGACAAAAAGATGTTTATTGACTGACTGGAAGAGATCTTCCTCTGCTTCTGCTCCTGCTAGTTACCCGTACATGTCTTACACACATACATAGTGTTTGCATATTGTTTTCTCAATTAGAAAGTGAGCTTGTAGAGGACAGGGACCGTGTTTTTGTCTTTCTTTGTATTTCCCACACTAGGCACGATGTTTGGCACATAGAAAGTGTTTAATCAATGAAGGTGATTATTGACCAACTGACTGACAAGAAAGAAAGTGAAAAGTTGGATATGGAATCACTGAGGGAAGAGGGGGACTGCCGTGTTCCTATGAGGGCCCAGACAGAGTTTGTGCCGGTCTCAGAATTTCCCAGAATCCCAGAACAGGACCGGCCGGGCTCTAGTGCTACTGGCTAGGATCCCTGCTGCTACATCCTCCCAAAGTGGTCATGCAGCCTCTGCAGGAGGACTTCCAACGACGCGGGGCTCACTCCCAGACCTGCCCCTTTCCTTTCCATTTTGGGGACAGGTGTAAGCGTTTGGAAGTTCTCGCTGCTGGAGCCTAGCCTGGCCGCTTTGCGGCTGGTTCTGCCCCAAATGCAGCAAACGTGCATAAAGCGCCCGAGCGGAGCTGAGTCTTTGCAGATGGGGAAACTGAGTCCAGCCCGCTTTTTTTTTTTTTTTTTTTTTTTTTTGGCTGAGGGGAACGGCATGAAGGAGAGCTGCCTGAAGAAGACAGAGGCCACCGGGAGGTGGATGGGGGCCGGAGGAGGGGGAAGGGTAGTGATCCCGCCCTCGGCTCCTGCCTCCCTCCCTCCCTCCTTCCCTCCTCCTCCGTTCTCCCCACCCCCGCCTTGCCACTACCCTTCCTCCTCCTCTGGCCCCTCCCTTGACCTCGCCCCAGGTCCTTCTTCCACTTTTCTCAACTGGACCCGTCCCAGCTCCTCCCTCTTTCACTCCCCAGCTCTCCTCCGGTCCCGCCCCACCCCGTGGCCCAGCCCCCTACCCCTCCCATCTAGTCTTTGCCGCGCGCCCGCCCTCTAGACTCCATTTCCCAGGATCGCCCGCGGCGGGATCCTGAAGAGGTAGGGACGTATTGCTAGATGCCTGCGCGGAGGGCATCATCGGCCCCGGCGCGACACGGACAGCCCTAAGAGCGAGGACCCCGGGCCTCCCTCCTCCGGGGCGCCCGCCCGGCCGGCCTGGCCGAGAGTCCAAAAGGACGCGGGAGGGAGGGTGGCAGGGGACGGACGGACAGAGGGCCGGGGAGGGGCGGAGGGAGCGGAGCACAGCGCAGCGCAGCGGGCGGTGGGGGGCGGCGGCCGCGGACCCTGAGGAGCAAAGGCCCGGCCGAGGGGAGGCGGCAGCCCGGAGGGCAGCCCAGAGGAGGCGGCGGCGGCGGAGGAGGTGCCCCGGCCCCGGCCCCCTCCCCGCCCCTGCCCGCACCGTGCGCGCCCCCGCCATGCCCGCTCTGGCCCCGCCTCCGGGCGCCCAGAGGGGTGTAGACGCGGTGTAGACGGCCGGCCGGCTGCTGGTGTAGACGCCCCGCCCCGCCTGCCCGAGATGGAGGGGCGGGAGGAGCCTCCCCCGGGCTCCGGCCCAGGCCCCGGGGTGCAGCCGCCCCCGCCGCTGGACTTCACCGTGGAGAACGTGGAGAAGGTGAGTGGGGGCACGTGGCCCGGCACCCGTGCCCACAGGCTGGTGCCAGGCCAGGGAGGCCATAGCCGGGGCAGCCCCGCGGGGCCAGTGTGCCCCACTGAGTGGTCCGAGCGCTCCAGCCCCGGCGTGCCCAGGGTCCCAGGAGCTATGGACCCTAGGTGGCCTTGCACCCCCGACTAAGGTGGACGTGGCCGGGGGCAGCCCTGGTGAGAGCAGGCATGACCACAGTGGAAGTGTAGACTATCAGCCCTAAATGTTGGACAGAGCATGGCCAGGGGCAGCCGGGATCACCAGTGCTGAGCCCTGGCCTGGCACTCCAGCCAAGATGGGCATGACCAGTCTCAGCAGAGATTACTGGACTTGGTTGGGAGCTGGCCTGGTACCCTGGCCGTGGTGGGCATGATAGGCTCGGTGTAAACCATCAGCCACGAACACGAGGCTCAGAGGGGCCGGCCCTAGCACCCCTGGCTGGTCTGGAGTGGTCAGTCACAACCTAGATCACCAGCTAAGGAGCACCAGTGGTCAGCCAGGCTGTTCCTCTCTTAGGTGAGGTAGACCCTCCCCATTTTGGGTCCAGATGGGATGATTCTTCGCCCCTCAGCCCCAGAGAGCCCTTCTGAAAGCTCCTACGTTGTGACCCAGCAAGCCCCAACCTGGGGCTTTTCTTAGGATTTGCTTTGTGCCCCATCACCCACCCACCTCCTTTTGGAGAACAAGGACGCCCAGTCCCTTACTAGTGTAAACTGAGGCTACTGAGACCTCTGAGAAGGAGCTGAAGTAAGTGTGAGTATGCTAGGAAAAGAGGCTCCCCAGGGTCCTGACCCCTAGGCCCCTGGGTAGTACCTAAGGGATGCCCTGCTTGCCAGGAATGAGTAGTTAGCATTTAGGCATTTTCACCTCACCATGGGGACTTGCTGGTTCAGGCCCTGAAGAGGAAAAGTGACTGGAGGTTCCTGCCACATTCCTGCCCTCCCCTCTGGCCCCCCAGGACTCCTGGGCCTTCTCCCTTTGTTCTCTGTATCAGCTTTCTGGAGCCCGAGGCCTGTCTCTAGGCCTGGCTAGCCCCAAGGGGGCCAAATGAAGAGAAGCCAGTGGCTGAGTGCAAGGGTCCAGGAGAGAGTGACAGGGCTATCCTCGCAAGCTCCATTGGGCCCACCATGAGGTGGGCAGTGAAACTGGCACAGGATTGGAGGAGCTGTCGCCAATTTGCCCTGATCTGAGGCCTGCCCCAGATGGGGAAGAGGCTGCTAGTGAGGCCTCCCATCTCCCCCAGCAGGCCCTTTAAGATGGGCCCTTCTCTAGCTCTTTCCCAGACCTCCTTGTCTTTGCTAGGATCTTGCCACATAGTGCCCCCTCCTTGGTTGGGGGGGGGGTCTGTCCTTCTGAGTCAGTGCAGGGATGCAGGGATTATAGTAGCCCTCCCTCACCCTCTTTTCTTGCCACCCCCGAGCTAAGTGCAGCTGGACCTAAGCACTAGGCCCCAGGACTGTCTGGTAGGCTTCCCCCACCACACAGCTCCCTGCTGAGATTGGGGACTTGAAAGGGGATGGGGCAGACAGCCCCAAACCCCTACAGATGCTGCTGATTTGCAGGGCTTGGGCTGTTAAGTGTCTAATAGGTGTGTACATATATCACACCTTGAGGGAAAAGAAGGCCCAGAGGAGGCTGGGACTCCTGCTGATCAGCCCCCATCCCAGCCAGGCTCTGTGGTGCCAGGCGGCTCTGAGTGAGGGGAGCAGTCTGTGAGTCAAGCAGCTGGCCATCTGTGCCCTGAGACTGGACTTCTGGGAGGGCCAAGGGTCTTCTGCCAACCCACTCGCTGAGGTTCCCCTGGCCAGCCTCACTCTTGTCGACTCTGGTATCAGAGGATCATAGAACCTGGGGCAGAAAGTACCTTAGGCCCTCATTCCACTGATGAGCACAGGGAGGAGAAGGGGCTGGCCAAGGTCATGAGGGATTAAGTCACAGGACCAGGATTTGAACTGAGTACTCCTGCCTCCTAGTTCAGTGCTTTGTTCCTTGGGATGGGGGGCAGGGAGCTGTCCATGTTTTCCTCACCAAGGCCCTCATTTCCGGGGGCTTGAATTTGAATTTGCTTCTGTACTTGGGAGCCTTGAGACCATGGGCAGCCCCTCTTTCCTCCCTGCGCCTGAGAAGATTGGCTCTTCCAGTTCCAGTGTGTTCTGAGACACGTTAAGCACTCCATCTCCTGTGTCCCCTTAGCTGAGGCCTTTCCTGGCCTCACCCCCCCCCCCCCCCCCCCCGCCCCGAGTTGTTGTTGGTGTGGAATCCCAAGGATGCTTGACATAACAGACAGAATGCCAGAGGAGGGCAGCCAGGGTGGAGCAGGTCCTGGGAGAAGCCCCTGGAGACTTCAGGCGGTGTGAGAGCTGACTTCCAGTATCTGGTGGTCTGTCCTACTGAAGAAGGCTCAGGGGGCTTCTGCTTGGCCCTGAGGGCAGAGCCAGGAACAGTGTGGGGAGGGAGATGCAAACAGGCCAATTGAGGCTGGAAGGCAGGAAAAGATTCATTCTGTCAGGTACTCTCATTAAATACCAAATGTAGGCAGAGTACCAAGTGGGCATCATCACACCGGCTGTGAGACCCTGGGCAAATTACTTAACCTCTCTGTGCAACTCTGAGAACAGACAAGGTGCCAGCCTGCACTGGAGGGAATTCCCAGTACCAGAAACCTTAAAGGTCCAGCTTCTAGCCCTGCCCCTATGAGGAGTAGTTGCAGGTCGGGAGGTGCTAGCGACAAGGAGGATCAGAAGAAAGGCTTTGCAGGCACCTGAGGAGCTGAGCTGGAAGGCAGGCAGGGATCCGAGATGGCCGGGTTAGGAAGGGGGACGTTCTGGCGTGGCCCTCGCTGACAGCTATCGCTGAGAGAGCTGGCCACGAGGGGAGCCCACAGGCCAGTTCTGGGGCCCCCTTTGCTGACTCCTGGCATCCTGCCCTCTCCTCCTCCCCAGGCCCTTCACCAGCTCTACTATGACCCCAACATCGAGAACAAGAACCTAGCCCAGAAGTGGCTGATGCAGGCCCAGGTCTCCCCACAGGCCTGGCACTTCAGCTGGCAGCTGCTACAGCCAGACAAAGTGCCTGAGATCCAGTACTTTGGGGCCAGTGCTCTGCACATCAAGATTTCCCGCTACTGGAGCGACATCCCTGCCGACCAGTATGAGAGTCTGAAGGCCCAGCTCCTGGCGCACATCGGCCGCTTTGCCAGCGGCTCCAAGATCGTGCTGACGCGACTGTGCGTGGCGCTGGCCTCGCTGGCCCTCAGCATGATGCCAGAGGCCTGGCCCTGTGCTGTGGCGGACATGGTGCGCCTGTTTCAGGCCGAGGCCACCCCTGGTGACGGGCAGGGCCGCTGCCTGGCGCTGCTGGAGCTCTTGACTGTGCTGCCCGAAGAGTTCCAGACCAGCCGGCTGCCCCAATACCGCAAGAGCCAGGTGCGCGCCATGCTGGCTCAGGAGTGCAGGGCCATTTTCCCCCTGCTGGAGCAGTTGCTGCAGCAGCCCAGTCTGCCCAGCGCCATCAAGCAGAAGGCGCTCAAGTGCTTCTCCAGCTGGGTGCCCCTGGAGGTGCCCCTGCTGGACTGTGAGCGGCTGATCCAGGCCGCCTTCAGCGCCCTCCGGGACCCTGAGCTCTTTGACAGCAGCGTGGAGGCCATTGTCAGTGCCATCTCACAGCCTGATGCCCAGAGGTGAGTGCACCGCCGGAGGGGGCTCGTCGCAGGTCACACCGCTAATGGAGCGGGTGCCAGCGGCAGCTGGTGGTGCAGTGGATAGAGCGTCAGGCCTGCAGTCGGGAAGACATGAGTTCGAATCTGACCTCAGACACTTACCAGCTGCGTGAACCTGGGCAAGTCCCCGACTGCCTCCGTTTCCTGAACTGCGAAATGGGGATAATAAGTAGGACCAAGCTTGAGGGTTGTTATAAGGCTCAAATGGGATAATATTGGGTAGAGTGCTCAGGGCACAGTAGCTGGCGCATAGAGTAGGCACTTCCTAAATGCGTGTTCCCTTCCTGAGAGCTCTCCCCTTCCCTTTTCCTCTCCATCCCCAAGAGGCTCCAGCTTTCTGTTGGCATCAGCCTGGGGGGCGAGCGGTCCCTGCCTCTCAGTCAGCCGAGCCAGGACGGGCCGCTGAAGTCTCAGGTGTGGGCAGGGCTGGGGAGGGGGCTGTCCTCTGGGAGCTGCAGCCGGGCCTGCCATTCTGGGCCTTGCCAGGCATCCGGATGATACCCGTCCTCCCCCAAGGAGGGAGCCCACGGCTGTCTGAGCTCCGATTGGCTGGAGAGCCCTTGGTTGCTTAGCAACACTCCCCATTTTCTCCGCTTGCCTCTCAGAGCTCTAATTGCAGGTCTGGGTTGAGCTCAGTGTGAGAGGCAGCCAGGAAGTCAGGTGCTGCTGCTGCTGCTGCTGCTTCAGCAGCTACCACCCGTGCCAGCACCAACACCAGCACCAGCACCGGCACCACCCAAGGGGCTGGGGCTAAGCCCTGCCCCCTCTTGAGGAGGGAGCAGGGAGAACCGGCTGCATCCCCAAGGGCTGGCAGCCTGGCTTGCCCTGGCCCAGCCCCATACACTGCCCAGTCATAGCAGCCTGGGCTGCCCTGCCTGCCAGCAGTGGGTCCTCCCCAAAAAGCCAAGGCCTACGTCAGGCTTCCAGACAAACCCTGGCTCTCTTCAGCTCTGGGTGCTCATCATGGAGTGGGGAGTGCCGCTTTGCTGCCACCCCAGCCCCACCCCCACCTGGCTTGTGCTCCTCCCCTCCCCTCCTCCTCCACAGCTGCTGCCACCCGTCACTGGTGCTCCCTGTGCCAAGACAACAAGTCTTTGAAGTGTATTTTTAATCCTGGTAGAGCACATCAGCCTAGGGTGAAGAGGCAGGGTAGGGCATGGAGAATGTAGGGGGTGGGGAGAGAATCCTGAGACCCCAAGGCCAGGGCCAGATTGGAGGAAACGTGTGGTGCGCACCACACGTTTCCTCTTGATCCAAGTCAGCCAATATTCATTAATTGGTGCCGACTGTACATTTGTGCTTGGGCCCACCACCTGCCCTGGCTGCTTTGCCTTCCTTGTTGAGGCCCTCGGTCCCCAAAGAGGCAGGTGCCTGGGCTTGGCTACCCTCCCCTCAGGCTGTGACCTTGGCTCAGAACCCTTCCCCCATGTCCCTACTACCCATCCAGGGAGACCAGAGGCCCTGGGTGTCCCCCTGAGCTCCAGGCTGGGGGGCAGGAGACCTGGCTTCCATTTCTGGTTTCGTCCATAAGTCACTGTGTGAGTGGGGACAAGTCACTGTCCTGGGCTTTGGTTTCCTCCCCTGTAAACTGTGGATAATCAAGCCTGGGTCACCTTTCTGTGTGAGTTGGAGTAGAGTGCTTGCTGTGCACCAGGCATTGCCCGCCACTGGCAAGCCCATGCTGGGCAGGAGCTGAAGGCTCTCATTGTTGTGGGACCTTGGGTGTCAGGGCAGCAAGGGGTGACGCCATCTCCACTGGCACCAGGAGGAACGAATGTTCTGAGAAAGAGGCCGAAGAAGGGGGAAAGGGGTGGGGTGGACATGAGAGCTTAGCCTCCCCCTTCCCCACCCCCAGGCTGGAGAGAACTTGTGGGTTAGTGTCCGATACCTAGAAACAGCTGCCTCCCTGGTCCTTTGCCAGCCTCCGTGACCTGTTCTCTCCTCCTCCCCCCCTCCCCATCCAAGGGCTGCCGTAGAAATGCCACTCTTGTGGGCAGCACAGCCTTCTTCAGGAGGCATCGGTTCCCCTTGACCTAGCTTGTGTATGGAGGCCCAGGCTTTGCTACCCTGCCCCAGTCGTGTTGTATCCTGGGTCAAGTAGCCCGAAGTTTCTGGGCCGCCCCCTCTGACTAGCAGGTGTCCTTGCCTAGGGTTCTCCTGATGAACCTGCTTAGGAAGGTAAAATGACTCCCATGGTTGAACTCCAGCTCTCTGGGCTCCACATGTGGTGCCCTTCCCGTTGCTATATTGTTTTTCTTCAAAAGCCTTTTTGAAAACCGCGTGTGGCTTGTTCCCACATCCACGGTCACTCCTCTCTGTGGGGCAGCGCCTCGCCTCTTCCTGGGGGGAGAGCCTTCAGGCTTCTAGCTTCTTGGAGGTGGAAGGGGGTGTGCTTCGGGGTTTAGGGGAAGGGTCCTGACCTCTTCTTGGGCAGGGAGTGGAGGAGACTTGTGGGTCCCGGTCTCACCCATGGGGGAGTAGAGATTACAGGGTCCTGGCCTCTTCCCTATAGGTAGCTCTGGTTGAGGACCCCTTGGAGGTCTGTGGCTAAGAATCTGGGAGAGCCACAGGTGGTTGTCCCCACAGGTATGTGAACACACTGCTCAAGCTGATCCCCCTGGTGCTGGGGCTGCAGGAGCAGCTTCGGCAGGCGGTGCAGAATGGGGACATGGAGATGTCTCACGGGATTTGCCGAGTTGCTGTGGCTTTGGGGGAGAACCATTCCAGGTGAGGCCTGGGGGGATGTGGGAAAGCTGAGGTGTGGGCTAGAGCCATGGTGGAGGTCGAGGAAGTTGGGGGCGTGGAGAAGGGGTGCTGAGTCGGGGACAAATGAGGGGCGAGCCCTTTTCTGAAGGGCCTGGTAAGAAGCAGAGCATCCCGCCATGTGGCTGACGCTGGTGCCACGTGGGCAGGATGGGGAGAGTGTCGCCGTCAGAGTCTCCCAAGTGGTCATGAAGGGAGGGTGGGTCAGGCCAGGTTAATTCTGAGGGACAGGAGGGTGCCCAAAGAAGGGACGGGAGGTCTGCTGTGCACTTACTGTGCTCCCTTTCTCTGCCAAGTCAAATAATCTTGGAACTGGAAGAGACGGCAAAAATGGGTATTGAAACCAGAGCTAAGCAAGGAGACTTTGAGAGAACACCCAGCAGCCTCTGTGTGACACTTCAGTGAGGCCTGCAGAGGGTCAGATGGCTCCGCTTCCCTGAAAGAGAAGGGGTTGTCTGCAGACTCTCAGCCAGGGAGCTGAGTTTTCAGTTCCTGGCAAAGTTTTCCAGCCTGTTATTAAAAGGATGGTTGGTGCACATCCTGAAAGGAAAGTGTGCTTGTGAAGCCCACACGGCTTCCTCAGGTACTGGGGATGACAGGCTCCTCAGACTGGTTATACCCCGAGGGCAGGTGGGAGGAGGCAGTGGGATCTTTTCCCTATGTTGTAGCAAAGCATGTGGTAGCCTTCCAATAGAAAAGATGATGGCGTTGGAGCCAGCCCATTGCAGAGTTCTGGAGCTGTGAAAGGCCAGACCCTCAGAGTAGTCATGAGTGGCTTGACGTCAGCTTGGCAGGAGGTCTTCAGTGGCATGCCCCAGGGATCTGTCCTCAGCACTGTGCTGTTTCATAATTGTGTCAGGGATTTGTGTAATAGCCTTGGCCTAGGATGTGCTTGGGAAATTTGCAGATACCACAAGCTGGAATGGACAGTTAATGAACTGGATGACCAGTGTCAAAATCCAGACTGATTTTGGCAGCCTAAAACATGGGGTGGCATCTAAGGAGAGGAAATTTACTGGGTTTAAAAGTAAAGCCTTACACTCAGCTTCCAACCTTATGGGAGAGGCATGCTGGGAAAGCCTTGTAAAGCCTTGTATCAGAAAGGTCTGGGGCTTTTACGCCCTCAAGCTGACCACTCGATGACAGGCAGACAGACCGGTGCCATGGTGGGCTGTGTCAAGGAGGCCTCGAGTTCAGAATTTGGAGGGGATAGCCCTGCTTGACAACTCCAGGTCGGCGCTCATCTGGAGCACCAGGGACAGTACTGGGCACTATGGTTTAGCGAGAGTGTCAGAGAAGGGCGAAGGATGGCAAGGCCAGGGCACAGCTGACTCAGCTGTCACTGTGTGCTAAACACTGAGAACATGCTAAAAAAAGACAGTGCCTGCACTCGAGGAACTCGCACTCTGATTGGGAGAGTCAGTCAGTAAATATTTGTTAAATGCCTACTGTGTGCCAAGCACTGAGTTAAATGCTGGAGTTCAGTTGCAGGGCAAATGGCAAGGCCCAAGGGTCAAGAGGGCCTAGTGGCGGGGCCAGTGAGCAGGCCTTGGGTCCCCTATCTCAGTGGACAGTAAATGAATTTGAGGTGAGGAAGTGGAGGCAAGCCTTGTTAGGAGTTGGGTTGAGAAAGGGAGGAGAGACCTAGGATGGCAGCTGGTGGGGTCTGCAGGATCGAGGCGGGGGCTGGGTGAAGACTGGACTGTGCCTATGGCAGTGGAGAAGCCACCAGGGGATAAGGAAGGGTCCAACATGGGAGTGAGTAGGGCCCAAGCGAAGGGACGATCTCCCAGGTGAGGCGGTTGGGGAGGAGGAATGTAGGGCTTGGCCTTGGGGAAGAGAAGGCTAGAACGAAGGAGGAGATGGGACTCACGGGCAGCCTCGGCTTTGTCAGGAGATGAGTTCCTCAGCTGAGAGTGAGGGGTGAGTCTGAGGAGATCAGCGGCTCCGGGAAGGGCTGGCCGGCGAGGGAGAAGGCCCAGCCGACCTCACTGGTTCTGGCAGCAGCCCATGAGTCAGAGTGAAGGGATAGGAAATGGGATAACCCAGCACAGAGGTCAGGCTCAGTGTGACTGGCAGTCACTGGATATGGGGTTCAAGGGCTAGGGTCAACCTGTAAAGGGATGGAGGCAAGAGCAGGGCAGATGGCCTGGGAGGCTGGGGGTCGGGGTGCGGGTAGAGTAGGAGGGAAGGATGGGAAGCTGGGTCAAAGTTCAGGATCGTAGAGGTGGGTGGCAGTTACAGGTGACGGTCACATCAGGGTCCAAGGCTCTCGCTGTGCTGGGGTCATGCAGGGCATTGCAGTGAAGGCGGTGTATGACCCAAGGAGCCAGGATGTAGGAGTAACATGTGGAAATGAGGGCAGGGGTTGAAGTGGAGGAAGCCACTGTCGGTGAATCAGATGCTAAATGCTTGGAGAAAGGGAATGTGGCTTGGGACCCGTAGAAGACTGGGCTGAGCGAATAAATGGATGCCAACTATGAATGAAATGCTTCTGGGGGAAGAGGAGTGAGCTGTGATGGCCGAGTGACTGCATGGATCTAGGAGCAACGAACGGGGGGGGGGGATCGCCTCCTCATAGCCGAGTGCAGGGAGTGGGCTGAGGTGGGGTGATGCAGTCTGTTGAGGGTGACAGACCGGCACTGGGGGTCTTCTGTGAGTGCCAGCAGATGGAGAGTGGGAGGCAGAGAGGCCCAGGATCAAAGGGCACTTGTTAGCCACCGAGTCGAGATGCCTGTGGGCAGAGGACTAGACTGTAGGGGCCAAATGGGGTGGAGAAAACTTCCTTGTGACCAGAACAATCCCAGAACAAAATCGGTTGCCTTGGGGGTGGGGGAGGCTTTCTTCTCCCTTAGAGACTGTAATCAGTTGCTGGGGAGCTGCAGACAGGAAGCTCGGCCAGGTCTGTCCTACCTCAGAGATCCTGTGATTCCTCAGGCAAGTGGAAGAACCCTGGCTCCCGTCCCTTTGCTTGGCTCCTGCTCCCTGCCCCATGGCAGCCTCTTGTTGGGTGAACTCAGTCCCCTGTGAGTGTCTGGCCAGGTAGGAGAAGCTCACCTCTGCCCTCTGCCCCATGCCAGGGCCCTGCTGGACCAGGTGGAACACTGGCAAAGCTTCTTGGCTTTGGTCAACATGATCATGTTCTGTACGGGCATCCCTGGCCACTACCCAGTCAATGAGACCACCAGCTCCTTGACCCTCACTTTCTGGTATACTCTGCAGGTCGGTTTCCTGTTTTCTTTGGTGGGGTGAGGTGGGGGAAAGACAGCTTGGGCCTTTGAAGTGGGGAGCGAGGGGGAGCCTTGGACGGCACATCTCACTGAGCTGTCACTTGTGAGGAGACCAGCCTTGAGCGTGATGGGGAGGCACAGGCGGGACAGACTCCTGATGAGCTGGAGGGGTCAGGGCCAGAGGGGGTGAGGGTATGTGGGGAGAGTGATGCTCAGTGCCAATGTGGGTGGGAAATGGGGGAAACCTAGTTTTGAGGTGAAGCTTCCTGGCAAGGGAACAGGTGAGGCTCCTGTGGGGTCCAGGCCAGGTAAACTTGACTGCCCTCACCTGACACCCCCCAGGACGACATCTTATCATTGGAGGCAGAGAAGCAGGCTGTGTACCAGCAGCTATACCGCCCTGTCTACTTCCACCTGGTGGATGTGCTCCTACACAAAGCTCAGTTCCCTGCAGACGAAGAGTATAGCTTCTGGTCATCTGACGAGAAAGAGCAGTTCCGAATCTACAGGTAAGCTCCCCTGGGCTCATGGCCCTGGAGGCCACAGGTGTGCCACTGGCCCCACCACACTGTGGGGAAGCCTGCCTGAGGCCTGGGCAGCTCCTAACAGCAGCTATTCTTAGGGTGGACATTTCGGACACACTCATGTACGTCTACGAGATGCTAGGGGCGGAGCTGCTGAGTAACCTCTATGACAAGCTGGGCCGCCTGCTCACCAGCTCTGAGCAGCCTTGCTCCTGGCAGGTACAGTCCCCCACCTCAGCCTGCCTTGGCCCGTCTTCTCCCCACTTCCCTGGCCCAGCCTGGCTCCTGGATCCTATAGACTCTGAGTGTGAAGGCGCTACCTTCATTCTCTAGTCCAAACTAGAGCTAAGAGTCTCCACACAATCCAACCCACCTCTGCATACCCCCTTCCCTGCCATGCCCTGGCCCCTGCCTTCAGCCTTGTGCCTGCTGGCCTGTCCTTCCCACAGCACACGGAGGCCCTGCTCTATGGGTTCCAGTCCATTGCTGAAACCATTGATGTCAATTACTCCGACGTGGTGCCGGGGCTCATTGGCCTCATCCCCCGCATAAGCATCAGCAACGTGCAGCTGGCGGACACCGTCATGTTCACCATTGGTGAGTTGTGGCTGGTGGGTGGGCCCCAGGCACCCGGGTTCAGAGCCTGCAGCCCCCGTGGAGGAGCCTCTGGGTGCCCCTTCCCCCATCCGTCTGTCTTCTCCTCTCCAGGGGCCCTGTCGGAGTGGCTGGCAGACCACCCGGTCATGATTAATAACGTCCTGCCCCTGGTGCTTCACGCCCTGGGCAACCCCGAGCTCTCTGTGTCCTCTGTCTCTACCCTCAAGAAGATCTGCCGGGAATGCAAGTATGACCTCCCTCCTTACGCAGCCAACATCGTGGCTGTGTCCCAGGTATGGAGATGTGGTGGGCATGGCCTGGGGCGAGGGGCTTGCTGACTCCACCCCCATCTTACTGATGGTCATATTGTTTCTTCCCTAGGATGTGCTGATGAAGCAGATTCACAAGGTATGGCCTTGGGCAGCAGCTGGGAGATGGGGAGGACGGTCTGGCTGCTGGTAGGGGCAGGGAGAGTATGGCCTGGACCCTTGGGACTGAGGGTCTGGAGGTGGGAGAACCCAAGCTCAGCTTGTAGCTTTGGAAGCTTGTCTGACTGGGTTTCTTCATGTGAAAAGTAATGGTCGCCCTAGCTCCACTAGCTTCCTGCAGTTTGACTGTAGGAGGGGAGCTCCCTTCCCGTCCTGGATTCCTGTGGGGAAGTCACAGACCTTGGGCCTTGTCCAGGGGCTGACCCTCCCCTGTTCTGCCCCACAGACAAGTCAGTGCATGTGGCTGATGCAGGCCCTGGGCTTCCTGCTGTCAGCTTTGCAAGTAGAAGAGATTCTGAAAAACCTCCACTCCCTCATCACCCCCTACATCCAGCAACTGGAGAAGCTGGCTGAGGAGATGGTGAGGGAGGCCGGCCTGCTAGAGGGTGGGTGGTAGGAGATGAGGGAGTCTGCCCAGGGGGAGGGGAGAGAAGGTGATAGAGATCTTATGGTGGTGGAGTGTGGGTGAAGATGCCAAGCATGTGAGAGGAGAGGAAAGGGAAGCTTCCCTGGAGTGGGAGGATGGGGTGCCGGGGGAAAGTAAAGGAGGGATTCCTGGTTCGGAGGAAGGCTCAGGAGGCCTGCCCAGAGTGGGGGTGGGGTGGGGTGGGGATGGCCCATCTGGCAAGGGGCAGATGGAGAAAGAAGGTGCTGCCTCAGGGCATTAACCACTACTAACCCGTCTCCCACCCCTCAGCCCAGCCTCACCCATTCAAATTGTGGGCCCTCTAGGATGTCCCGGCTTAATGTTGTCTCCACCTCCACAGCCCAACCCTTCTAACAAGCTGGCTATTGTCCACATCCTGGGGCTCCTCTCCAACCTCTTCACTACGTTGGACATCAGTCATCATGAGGATGAGCATGAAGGCCCTGAGCTCAGGAAGCTGCCCATACCACAGGGACCTAACCCAGTGAGTGATGCCCTGGCTCTCTCCCTCCCCTGTTCCTTCCCAGCCCCTGCCTGGTCCCAGAGCTGTGCTCCCCTTCTTCCTCTGCAGCCTCCAGGCCTCGTCCTGGGTGACCCCCCTGGGCCCCTGTAGCTCAGAGCCCCACCAACTTCTCTCTCATCTGGTCTTCTCCCCCAGGTGGTGGTTGTGCTACAGCAAGTTTTCCAGCTCATCCAGAAGGTGCTGAGCAAGTGGTTAAATGATGCCCAGGTGGTAGAGGTAACTTGTCATCCTTGGAAAATCACAGGACCCAGAATCAATAAGTCACCAGGCATTATTAATTGCTTACTATGGGCCAGATACTGTGCTGAGGACACAGACAAAGGCAGAAACAGCCCCTGCCCCGGAGGAGCTCCTGTTCTGATGGGGGAGATGGCATGCAAACACATACATGCTATGTACATACAAGCTCTTGGCAGGATCAGTTGCACACAGTCTCGGAGGGGAGGCCCTGGCAGTAAGGGGGATGAGGAATGCCTTGCAGAAGCGGGTTCTGAGCTGAAATGTGGAGGAAGCCAGGTAGGCTAGAGGTCCTCTCCATGAGGTGGAGCATCCCAGGCCTGCAGGCTGGAGAGCCTTGTGGGAGGCGCAGCCAAGAGGCTGGTGCTGCTGGATGGCAGAGAACGTGAAGGGGAGGAAGGCACGGCAGTGCAGCAGGAAGGCAGAGGCCAGGTTAGGAGGCTTCACAGCCAGACGGGAGGGGCTCAGGAGCCACTGTGCTCTGGTGGGGGTGGGGGGGAAGGTCACTGACAGCTGGGGCGGGTGGAGAGCTGAGGCAGGGAGGCTAACCTGAAGCTGCGTCAGGAGTCCAGGTGAGAGGTGAGGAGCACCGCTATAGGCCCGGTGTCTCTGTGAGCAAAGAGAAGACGAGACGGGTTGTTAGGGTAGAAAGGAGAAGGGATATCACCTAGTGATAATCTGGAGCCTGAAGGACTGGGACGCTGAGCACCCTTGTCAGGAAAAGGGGAGTTGGGAAAAGGAGAGGGTTTGGAGGGCTTAATTTGAAATGTCACAAACAACAGAGGCTCCCTGTCGAGAGTCCTGGAGTGAGCTGACCTCTCAGCACAGACCTCTCGGAGAGCCTGGCCTCTCCTGGGCTTCTCACGGTCATAGCGAGGCAGACTTCCTTAGAGACCCAGCGCGGGCCGGCCTCTCCTCTAGGCTTCTGTGATGTCACTGAGGGAGCCCCCCCTTCTCCGAGGGATCCTGTAGTTCCAGAAAGGCTCACCTGTCTTCGGGGATCTTAGAATCCCAGACCAAGCTAACTCGCCAGTCACAAGGTGGACTAATCCCTTCTGGCTCCTGGCGGGTCCTGTAGAGTGACTCAGTGGGCTCACTGGTCAGGGAGGCTCCCCTGGTCCTTCTTCCGGGTGGTCGCCATCTTCTAGGCCAGCCTGTCTCAGAGGGATCCTCAGAGGCAGAGGAGGCTGGCCTCTCCCAGCGACTCCAGTAGAATGACAGTGAGTTTATCCCATAGAGTCACAAAAGGCTGATAATAGCTACCATTTATAGAGCACTTTACAAATATTATCTCATTTCATCCTCACTACTATCCTGGGAGGTAGGTGCTATTATTATTCCCATTTTATAGATGAGGAAACTGAGGCTAAGTGTATTTAAGTGACTTGCCCAGGGTCACAGAGCTAGTGAGTGTCTGAGGCTGGATTTGAACTGAGGTCTTTGTGACTCTAGTCAAGAATTCTATTCACTTTGCCGCCTAGCTGCCGTCGTTTTGAGGGATCTCATAGTGTGAGAGCAGGCTCACCTCTCCTAGAGGATCCTATAGAGTCATAGTGGGCTACCCTCATCACTGGATGTCAGGTTTGGGAGGGACTGGGGGATGGGAGGGTGGGCATCATTTAACCTTGAAAAGACTAGACTTTTGCAACCTCCAGGCTGAATGAGGCCGTCTCATCCCACCTCAACCCAAAGCAGGAATTGCTTCTTTCCACTGCCTCTGACTAGAGAAGCCCTGTATTTAAACGCTATGGATGACCAGGTGCTCACTGCCTCCTGGAGCAGCTCCCGTCATGAGGAAGTCTCCTCTCATGACCACTCCTGGGTTAAATCCTGTCAAAAAAAACAACAGCTCTTATTTCTGTAGCTCTTAGAGGTTTATGAAGTATTCTTTTCACAACGTCCCTGTGGGATAGGTAGTGTAGGGGACATTGTATAGATTTTACAGAAAAGGAAACTGAGTCTCAGAGAAGTGATTTGCCTGCAGGTACACATCCAGTAAGTTTCAGAGCTGGGATTTAAGCTCAGGCCTTCTGTTTCCAAATTTGGCTCCTCCCAGCCTTGGCCTTCCATTCCTCATTGTGACAATTGAGCAAGGTGGAAGTGGTCATTGGGAGGGCAGAGGGGTGGTGGGTGCCGTGTGCGCTGCAGCCTGCCTCCTCTCTGCTCTCTCCTCTCCAGGCGGTGTGCGCCATCTTTGAGAAGTCCGTTAAGACCTTGCTAGATGACTTTGCGCCCATGGTTCCCCAGCTGTGTGAGATGCTGGGACAGATGTACAGCACGATTCCCCAGGCCTCTGCCCTCGACCTCACTCGCCAGGTATGGAGTGGGCTCTGCCAGGGCGGGTGAGGGACCCTTGTGGAGTGGGAGAGGGGCCTGGGCTGACGCACGGTGGGTGCACTTTCTCTCTTCCAGCTGGTGCACATCTTTGCTCATGAACCTGCCCACTTTCCCCCCATCAAGGCCCTCTTCCTCCTCGTCACCTCTGTCACACTCACCCTCTTCCAGCAAGGTAGGTCTAGCTGGGCCATGCTCCTCTTCTTGCCGCCGCTGCCGCCGCCGCCAACGCCACCCACCCAGGCAGGGGATTCCAAGCTCCCGACTCAGCCCTCCCTTTGCCCTTCCAGAGTGGCCAGACTGGAAAGGGGCTGAGAGGCTGGGGAAGAGATTCCTGAAGGAGGTGGCTGGATGGCGTGGGAGAGCAAGTAGAAGGGGCGTCTGTCTGTGTCAGCCTCGGCACTCAGCAGCGGCTCTGCCGGGGAGAGGCAGGCCTAGGGCCCATAGGGTTCACAAGAGGCTGCCTAGGTCTAGCTTTCTTATTCCCAGCAGGGTTTGGGGGATGCCTTTGAGCAGGGAGCTAGTTTTCTCTCTGCTAGTCATAGCCTAGGTATCCCCCACCTGGCTTGGGGTTGCTGACCCACAGTCGGGAAACATTGTGAGGGAGGCCTTGGGTCCAGAGTGGCTGGCACTAGTTGTCAGAGCTCTGCCTCCTTCTCCTCGCCCGGGCCTTCTCTTCACCTCCTAGCCCCTTCCAGGCTCAGTCCCTGGGCCCAAGGTGGGCAGAGCAGTGACTTTCTGACCCCTTCCTCTCCTCCTCCTCCTCCTCCTCCCCCTAGCCCCAGTGGTTGTGGCAGTGCAAATGCTGGTGAGGGGGAGGGGAAGCTGACGAGATATCTTTCCCTCACCTCCTGAGAGAGATCAATGTCTACAGATGTCCTTTCCGAGAGGCATCCGTGAGAGTTGCCCAAACTGCAAGGTGTTAAGGGGAGGAAATGTGAGGGTTAGCCTTGAGTCCCAGAAGAAGGACTGGGCTTGGTAGTGGGCTGTGTGTGCACACTGGTCACAGCAACCCGAAGGACCCCCACCAAATCAGGAGCGGCAGTCTGCCTCAGTGAGGGCTCTGGAGGGCTCTAGACCCTTACATGCTTGGGACCAAGACAAGAGAGCTTGGTTCAGGCCCCAGCTGGTCAGGGCAGGTGCCTCTCTGATACTCGCAGCAGCCTGATGGTGGGAGCCCAGGAGAGACATGGTACGTGTGGGCGTGTCTCATCCCCCATCCGGCAGAGGAGGACGTAGGCAGAGGTTAGTGGTAACATGGGCTGATCCTCCCGCACTGCCCAGGGAGGGACGTGGTCAGAGGGGAGCCTCCCTTCCTGGCAAGAACATCTCTCTGTGGGCCTGAAGTGTCGGGAAACCCTCGTGTGGATCTAAGTCATGAGCCTCCCCATTCCTGTTCTCCCGTAGCATGACAGCCCTCCGTGCATCCCTGTCTTCCCTGAGCTGTCCCTGGTGCTGCTGCCCAAGCTCAGCTCTTGGCTTTCTGGGGCCATCTCTGTGCACATCTGAACCCCGCCTGGAGTCCTTGCCTGAAGGGAAATAGGGTGGGGAATGGGGGCCGGTTCTGGAGCCACAGCCACCCTAGCTCACCCAGTTGTGGACCTTCCTCCTGCTCTGTCTGATCCACTCCGGGACCTCTGCATGCCCTGGGCCTCTGCCCTCCTCCTCCTTCTCCTGCCTCTCTGCCCATGACTGTTCAGGAAGAGTCCCAAGGGAAGCTTGGTACAATGCCTTAGGACAGGGGCCAGGGTAGGAGGTCAGTGCCAGGAAGAATGGGGCTAAGGTGAGGGGTCTGCCCCCATTCCTTCACTAATCCCTAAGCCAGCAGTCTGAATGAGAAGAACTCTGAGGCCCTTCTGCCCTTACTTGGCTGGCACGGGCACCTGGTGTCCTGGCCCTCCACCAGGGCTCTTTGGTTCTGTCTCTGGCATCGCTGGTCTGAGGGCCTGAGGAAGGAGGCTCAAGAAAGGTAGCCAGGGGTGGCAGTCCTGTCCTCGCCCCCTTCCTCTGGCGCTCTGTGCTGGTGAGTTCCCTGACTTGTTTGCAGGGGTTTCCCAGGCCCCCTCCTGCCAGCCAGGAGCCAGTCAGCCCACCCCCCACCGTCACTCTGCTGTTTCTTTCTGTTTGGGGCTTTCCCAGTTCATGGTTTTTGTATGTTTTGTTTCTTTCCCTCGCTTCCTGCCGCTCAGGCCTGCCTCCTGCAGGCCCTCCGGCCCACGTAACTGTATGACGTTGAGTTGCTGTTTGGATGAGTTTTTCTTAAGTTCCATCTTTATTTATTATATTTTAGGGCCCAGGGATCATCCTGATATTGTTGATTCATTTATGCAACTCCTGGCACAGGTGTGTTTTAGTTTCTTACTCATTCACGTTCTGTTCTCTCTCTTTCTCTTTCTCTTCTGTTGGAATTCAATTTAAATATCTTTTTAGCTTTCTGTTGACAACTTTTTTTCTGTTGAGTTGAATAGAGTTTCTCCATCTGTTTCCGTGGAAGTTGATAACCCGACACTCTCCTCTAGTCCTCCTTTCCCCCTGGACTTGCCACAAGGGTCGTGGAGAGGCTGCCCCCGTGGGCACCTAAGGGTCGAGTAGGCAGGCCTGGGGGTGGGCTACATTGGGAAGCTCTGCCGTTGCTAGGCGCCCACCCTCAAGGCTGCAGGAGGGGCCGTGGGGCCTGGGAAGCCAAGTGGAATTGGGAGTCCAGCTGCTGCGAGCCTCTGCTGGGAGGTCTCTTGGCTTATTTGTACCTGGTCTGTTCCAAAACTCCTAGGGAGTGGGAACCTTGGGGCTGGCGGATTCTGTGGAAGGTACTATGAGGGGGAGGAGGAGATGGGGGCTGGGCCTGGGCCTCTGGGCTGATTGATATTAGGGCTGGATCTGGTGAGGCCTGGGTGGTGGGCTGCCCCTGGAGACTGAAAAGTGGAGGGGCCTGGGATGGTCTCGAAATATCTGATCCACTGGAAGGGGGAGGCTGTGCCTTCCCCTGGGGTCAGAACCTCCTGGGGTGGAGATGAGGCTGTGAAGGGCTGGTGGCTTGGGATCGTTCTGGAAACGGATGGTCTGTGGGGCTGGTGATGGGGTCAGGAGGTACTGTCAAGGCTGAAAGAAGAGAGAGGATGATCGGCCCCCCTGAGCCCAGAGCTGAAGCACTGCGTCTACCTAGAGCCCTCTTTGGGAGGCCTGGCCCTGTTGGGGGGAGATTTGGAAAACACTCCCACTTGAGACTGTCCTTGGCCTTCTCCTGGGTCCTTCCAGTTCTTCCTTTTATGTATCTTCCCCCCCAATATGTGACTCAGGGTCTTTTGCCACCTCTGCCCAGAGAGCCTCTGGTCCCAGCACACGATGTCCCTGCCTTCATCAGCCATTGTCTCCCTCCTGTCCCCCACTTCGTGCAGGAGCTTTGAGGTGGCCTGGGTTCCTGTGTGGGGCGGGAAGGGAGGGAACAGGCTTTTTTGAGGAGCCTAGCAGGGCTGGATCCCTGGTGTGGCCACACCCTAAACCAGACCAGGGCAGGTGAGTGGCTTAGTGGGGTGGGGCCAGGAGAGGGTCAGGGGCTGGGTTCACGGGGGCTCCATCTCCCCATAGGCCTTGAAGCGGAAGCCAGACCTCTTCCTGTCTGAGAGCTTGGATGTCAAGGCTGTGTTCCAGTGTGGTGAGTAGGGGGCTGGTTATGGCCTGGGGAGGGGCTGGATGAGTTCCCTGGCCTGACCCGTCTCTCCCTGTGGGCAGGTGTGCTGGCACTCAAGTTCCCTGAGGCCCCGACTGTCAAGGCCTCCTGCGGCTTCTTTGTGAGTATGGGGCCTTGCTCCCCCTCCCAACCTCCAAAGGACTCTCGGGGTCCAGGATAATAGGAACCAAATGCTTCTATTGGTCATTCAGAGGACCGCTGTCCTGTGCTCCCAGGGTCTGGCCCAGGCTTCTACAATAGGACCCACTCTCAGTTTCTCCCCTCATATCCTGTCTGTGTCTCAGGCTCAGCATTGTTTCATGGTTTCTGCTGTGCAGGACCACTGGACGATGGCCGGGAAATAAGTCTCTAATTCATCCTCCTCTTCATTCTCCCTTGTGTTCTGTGTGACCAGGACCGGACTCCTTTCAGGTGCTGGTCAGCGCAGCCACAGGCCTGAGTGAGCTGTCCTGGTCCTCCCAGAGGCCTGTGGGCCAACCTCTGGTTTTGTAGGCGTCTATGTGTAGGACCTCCCAAGGGCCCCTGGAGCCAGTGCTGAACACCCTTCTATAGACAGGTAGTTAAGGTGCTGGTGCTGACACTGAGCTGGAACCATCTGCCTCAGCTGTAGGCACACACACACAGGAAGACACAGACACGCACACGTACACACATGCATCTACATAGATAATGCAGACACACACACATAGACATAGACACACGTGTACACACAGAGACATGTACATATACACATGCAAGCATACACAGATGTGCATAGATAGACATATACATACAGACACCTGTATACGCAGATACATGCACATGCCCACATAGATAACACATAGACATATACATATGGACACACATATACACACAGACACTCACATAGATAACGCAGACACAGACATATACATACGGACACATGTATACACACAGACATACATATACACATATGCTCACATAGATAACGCAGACACAGACATACATAGACATATACATATGGACCCCTTTATACACACGGACACACACGGATACACTCACATAGATAACGCAGACACACACAGATATGCATAGATAGACATATATACAGATAGACACATATACACACAGACACATGCACACACGCTCACATAGATAACATGGACATACATAGGTGGACATATACATACGGACACACGTATACACACAGAGACATACATATACACATGCTCACATAGATAATGTAGACAGACATACATAGATAGACATATACTTACACATGTATACACACAGACACACACAGATACGCTCACATAGATAATGCAGACACACACAGATATGCACAGATAGATGTATACATACAGACACATGTATACACACAGACACATGCACATACACGCTCACATAGATAACAGACATACATACGGACACATGTATACACATAGACACAGAGACATACATATACACATGCTCACATAGATAATATAGACACACACAGATATGCACAGATAGATGTATACATACAGACACATGTATACACACAGGCACATGCACGCTCACATAGATAACAGACATATCATACGGACACGTGTATACATGCAGACACACAGAGACATACTTATACACATACAACTCACATAGATAACGCAGACACAGACAGACATAGATAGACATATACATACGGAGACACGTATACACAGACACACGTGCTCACATAGATAACGCAGACACACGCAGATAGACATGTACATACAGGCTCACGTATACACACACAGAGACATGTACATACGCACGCACACGGGTGCGTACCTTTGCCCACGTTCTGCCCCCCTGGGGTCAGACGGCGTGCGTCTGGCGCCTTCCCCGCGACGAGCCTCCAAGCTCCTGCAGCGTCCTTGCAGCTCCCGTGCCCCGGGAGGTTTCTCTCCTCCGAGCCAAGCCCCCCAAGTTCTCTTAACGGACCCTTGTGTGATAGGGTCTCTAGGGTTCTTGAGGCCCTTCAGCAGCCTCCACGGGAGTGCGTCAGGTTGTGAAATGTCCTTCCAAACTGTGACAACAGTTGTTAGATGTGGCCTGACCACGGTGGAGGGACAGCGGACACTGCAGCCCGAGGTCACATGAGCTATTTTGGCTGCCTTGTCACACTGTTTGAGTGAGCTTGCAGTCCACTGAGGCCTCAGATCTTTTTCATGTGAGTTGTTGCCTAGTCCTCTCCCTCTTATGCTTCTTCAGCGCTTTAAGGCTACAAACTGTTGTCCTGTGGGGTGGGTGGTACGAGTGTGACCCACGCCTGTAAAAAAGGTCAGCCATCTTTCAGAAGTGCAGCGCAGTAGCAGCTAGGATCTGAACCCAGGCCTTCTGGCTGCCCTCCCTAGGCTGGTCTGGTTCTCTGGGCTTCTTCGGCATGTCCTCAGATCCTTGCGCTCCCGGTGGAGTATGCTGTCCCCGGGACAAATGCCAGTTCATCCCCTACCTGCTCATCCTCAGTCTTCTGATTGGGAGAGCGATCCTGACGATTGAAGGCCATGCTCTGCATTTTGTGGCTGGCAGTACAACCTGGGGAGCAATTTCTTCTGATATGGCCAGCCCACCTCAAGTGTCTTAGCCACTGCTTGCATTCAAGTCACCCTAATGTGGCTGTCAGATGTCATCTCTTGCATCCATCCTGTCTCTTTCTGTTGCCTTTGGGCTCACCTGTAAGTTTGCTGCTTGACCCCACCTGAGAGCATTACTGGGACAATATTGATATTAAGAATGTTGTGGTTTTGGCAGCAGGGAGCAGCTTTTCAAATATCACCCAGCCACTCTTCCCAAGCTGTTCAATTTTGGATTGAGCTCACTATCCATCTATAGTGTACCTTTCACAGAGAAAGTACTATTGGACCACATCAATGTATATTCTTCATCCACTTTGTTTTTCCTGTGTGGGTTGTTAAGGTTGTCTGTTTTTACTGTCTACTGATCTTACTGAGACAGCCCAGTGGTCACCTCTCTGCAAGGATACCACAGGTAGCTTAGTAAAATGACACCTTCAGTGAGATGGAGTAGATTCAGGGATAGACAGATTTGGGCATTATTTAAGGAAATTGAAGCTGTTCAACTGTGAAATAGGGTACCTCCAGAGGAAGCAGATCCCTGATCACAAGACGCCTTCAAAATTTTGCTTCTCCTTTCTTTGCCAAGGAGGATGGTCTTTGGACTAGAAGTGGCAGGATAAGTAAGGATAATTAATGAGATAATAAGGAAAGGACCTATCTACCTTTGATGAATTCATCACCTAGGCCAGAGAAACTGTGCCTTCCAGTGTTGAAAGAAATGGTGGATATGATTGCTGATATTTGAAAGATTGTGGAGAATGGGAGAGGAAAAAACTGAGGAGAATGAAATCCTCTAACTGTAAGCCAGTGAGTCTGACTTTGATTTGTGCAAAAAGTTCTAGATCGTTTTATTAAAGGGATGCTTGGTAAACCTCTGGAAAAGGAAGCAGCGATCACCGAAGCCATCATGGGTCCATCCAGAGCCAGTTATACAAGGGATAACTGCCCTTTTCGGACAACCTAACCAGCTTGGAATAGCTGGAGAATGCTATTAATGCTGTTTACTGAGGTTTTAGCAGTCATTAGGCAAAGTTCCTCATATTATTCTTATGGGATGTGGGCTAGGATTCAATACTGTTATATGGATTTGAAACCTGTGGAATGGCCAGACCTAAGTAGTCTTTGGTAGTTTGATGTCAGCTTGGCAGGTGCTGTTTAACATTTTTATCAATGACTTGGATAAAGGTTGAGATGTCTAATAGGTCATTACATTTTCAGACGACACAAAGCTGTTGGAAAAGAGCATTAACATACTGGCTGACAGGTCAGTCCAAGATGATTTTGACAGACTTTGGACTGAAAGATTGAATCTCCTAAGTTGAAATTTTTTTAAAAGATGAAATTTAATAGGAATAAGTATAAAGTCTCAGGTTTAAAAAAAAAGCTACCTTCATAGCCTCATCAGGCAGAGAGACATCTTGATGGTCCGTCTGAAAAAGATCTTTGGACTGCAAGCTCAATGAATCATCAGTGTGATGGTATTCCCAAGAAAGTGGGTGCCATTTTGGGCCACCTTCATAGGGGTGGAGGGTCCTGCAGGGAGGAGGGGGCAGTTCTTCTGTGCTCCATTCCCTCAGATGACATCCAGAGTACCTGGTTCAGTTCTGGCTGCTAAGTGTAGGAAGCATATGTATCAGCTAGCTGGAGCCTCTCCAGAGGAGGGTGGCCAGCTTGGAGAAGGGCCTCAAGTACGTGCTATGTCAGGACCGACTCAACCAAATGAAAAAGACAGACGTGAAATAGCCCCTGCCCTTGAGGGAGTACATGCATTATAAGTCTATACAAAATAAATCCAAGGTCATTTCTGGAAAGGGGCAGCAACCAGCAGCTGGGGAGCATGAAGAAGGACTTATAGGAGAAGCATCTGAGCTGAGCTTTGATGGAAACCAGAGGTTATAGGAGGTGGAGGTGAGGAAAAAGGGCATTCCAGGTGTGAGGGACAGTCTGCACAAAGCATGGAGACTGGAAATGATGGAAGGCCTTGTGGGAAGATCAACAATGAGACCAGTTTGGCTGGACTGTAATGTGTGTGAAGGGGAGTGATGTGGGAGTGAGGTTGTAAGGAATGTTGAATGCCAATGGAAGGAGTTTGCATTTGATCCTAGAGGTAATAGGGAGCCACTGGTGTTTATTGAATGGGAGTGAGGGGTGGCATGACGTGGTAGAACAAAACCCCTTAGGAAAATCTCCTTGGCTTGGGGGTGGAGGCTGGGGAAGGATGTATTGAAGTAAAGAGACAGAGTTGGAGAGACCAATTAGAAGACCTTTGCAGTACTTAGGGGAGAAGTATTGAAGGCTTGGTCTGGATCAGTGGTCCTGTGAGTGAAGAAAGAGGAATGGTAAGAAAGATATTGTGTGGGGCAGCTAGGTGGCACAGTGGATAGAGCACCGGCCCTGAAGTCAAGAGGACCTGAGTTCAAATCCGGCCTCAGACCAAACACTTGACACTTACTAGCTGTGTGACCCTGGGCAAGTCACTTAACCCCACCTGCCTAAAAAAAAAAAAAAAAAAAGAAGGAAAGATACTGTGGACATATAAACAGAATAGATGGGTAAGTGTGAGAGGGAAAAGTGTGAGAGAGAAAGACAATGAGGTCACGAGCCTGAGTGGCTATGAGGATGGGTGGTGCCCTCCACAGAAATAGGGAGATCTGGAAGAGGCCTGGGCATGGGAGAAAGGGGAGTGAGTTCTGTTTTGGATTTGTTGAGTTGAAACACCTACAGGACACCCACTGGGAAATGCCCAAGAGGCAGTTGTTGATATGCGACTGAACCTCAAGAGAGGTGGGCTGGATCTATAGACTTGGGAGTCATCAGCACAGAGTTAGTAATTGAACCCTTGGGAGGGAATGAGAACACCAGGAAAGAGTGTGAAGAGAGAAGAGGTTCCAGGGAAGAACCCTTGGGGAGCATCCACAGTTAGGTAGAGCGATGGGGACGATGATCCAGCAGAGGCACACAGAGCTGTTAGATTATTGTTTGCTTCGGACAGAGCAGTTGGAGTTGAGTGATGAAGGCAGAGGCCAGGTCACAGAGAGCTGAGAAGTCAGTGGGAGGATGGAAATGGAGACAGCAAGAGATGGCTTTTTCAAGGAATTTGGCTGGGAAAGGGAAAAGTAAGATATATGGGGAGAGATTGATAAGATCTTGTAAGGTATCATAAAGATTAGAAGAACCTTGGGCGTGTCTGTGCACAACAGGAAAGGAATTGATGGAGATTGAAGAAAGGTACACCTGAGGTTCTTTGCTGTGTAGAGAGGGGTAGTGGGTGTTGTGGGAAGCTTGAGAGATATCTGTTGTGCAGTGTATTAGAGAATCAGGAAGGGATGAAAGCCCAGCAGTGATTAGGGGACCTACCCAGATAGTGCAGACTGGTCAGAGCCAAGAAGACAAGAGGTAGTTGTCTAGGGCTGGTGTTTGGCAAGACAAGTTTGGTGTCAGGGCAGAGGCATGTGGGATGTGAGAGCAGGGAACAGTGTAATATTGAACTGATTACTCTAGATTTAAGATTGGGAGGAAGAGAGGAAAGTGAGGCCAGAGCGGGAGTAATGGCCTCAGAGAGAACTGAAGGCTTAGGCTGAGTCAGATGTTAGGATTAAGGTCATGGTGAGGAAGAGTAGTTTTAGGAGTAAAGTACGTGCAGAGATGGAATGATTAGATGTTAGGGTTGAGTAAAGGAATTTTAGAAATCTTAATTTTGGAAGTGGGACACTTGTGGGGTGATGATGAGAGCCAGGCCATGACCATTCCAGTGTGGCTAAGGAGTAAGTGGGTCAGGGGGTTGAGAATAAAGAACTGGGATTTCACAAGTATTTGAGGGACTATAGCCATAGTTCCTTAGAATAGGACAAGGGCTGGTGGAAGAAAAGACTGAGGAGGGAATAGGCCCTGGGGCTGGTGGGTAAAACAAGAGCTGTATTGGGCAATCAGTCTGGATAGGGGAAACCTCCAAGGAGGAGAGAGGTTCCTGAATGGTAGTGGCAGGGGGTGGTGGGTCTGGAAGTGGTGATGGGGAGCAAGCAGTATGCTGATTCCCCTACCCCACCCCCTTGCCGCCCCTGTCCAGGACCAGTGCAGAGTTTAGAGAAGCCTCACACCTATCTACCACTAATGTTTTCTTTGAGAATGGAGTTAGGAAGCTCTGGATGTGGTGAATCCCATCACAAAAACGAGATTAACTCTTATCTTGATTGGAAAAGACTGCTGTGGTCATCCTTTCTGAATCATTGCATCTACATCTTGCCACTGGACCCAGATGGCTGGTGACTTTGCACAGCCCTCCCTCACTTAAATCCAATTCACTCGCATGTCATGGCATCGCCTCCCTGATGTCAGGGTCCTCTTTGAGAATGAAGGACAAACAATAACAACAAGCCGTGGTCCTGTCAGAACATTTGTTTTTTAAAGATCAAAATCAGCACCAAATTTAAAGAACAGCAGGCAACAAAACCAGCTCCAACTCATTTTAAGACAATCTCGACACAGTGAAGGATTTCATCAGAGAAATCATGATAGCTTTTTTGAAACAGGGCTGGCCACGTGGCCAGTGTGAAGGGTGACTAATGGGCAGATGTTTCCCACCGTATCCCTGCAGTGGCAAGAGAAAGGAAAGAAGATGTCCACCCCCACCCTCATTCCTTCCCCAGGACTTTTTTGGGTGGGCATAAGCACAAGTTGCACTGAATGTGTTTCCATCTACATCATTAGAACGTTCACATTGATGAAGTCACAGATCCATTCAGATATTGTGAGGGGGAGAAAACTGGGAATGGATAAGGGAACAGACATTGACACGAACAATCTCTATTGCCTGTGGAAGTTTAACCAATGTAGTGCAATTCCTGCTCAGAGGAGGCCAGAACATCCTGGAAAGTGCTTGAGCCAGCAAACCCTTGATCTCCTGGCTGAGCAGCAAAACATGGTGGCCAAGGGCAGTCCCCATTTAGCATGACAACTCATTTGCAAAACCTTGTGGAGGAGAATGGTAGATTATAAGCAGTACTTTCTCATAAAATAGCAGCAAGAGTAGAAAGGAAATGTGTTGAGAAGCCAGAACTGCTGGACCAGTGAGCAGAGGATGGCAAGGATCCCTCTGAGATGTGTGACCAGATGTCTGCATCAGTGACCGTGGAAGCCCGGCTTCAGGGTCCTCGGTGTGCTCTGCAAGGAGATACAACAAGCAAAGATCAGTGGAGTGGCTACCCGAGCTCTGTCTCTTAGAGTACCTGAAGGAGAGAAAGCAAAGCCACAGATGGGGTGGCAGGCCCGAGGATGTCCACAGCTCCTCCACATCCTGGTCTCCACAGCCTAGGGCAATAGGCTTTACCCGTATTAGGGGCATGCTACAGGGGGTTGCACAGTGTTCCACAGCAGACCACATCTTTACAGTCCCCCACGGGCGGAGAACAAGGCATCCCACCTGACGACGTCTCCTAGAAACGTGCCACGATCACATAAGATTGCTCCAGAGATGTAATGGGCACATGCTTTGTTTAACAGCACTAAGTGCTACCTCCAAGTGCAGTAACAGAGAATGATGCTCCCCCCTCCCCAGTCACTGCTTGGTATGGCGGTGACCCAGCACGCTGCCCACATGCTCTTGGTAGTTGACTGGTGCCTCCTTCCTGAACAGCCTGAGCAGCTGTGCAGGAAGACCGAGGAACGGCTTCCTTCCCATCCATTCCCTGTGGATGTCCTGACCGTGCACTGCATCTGGACAGGCAGCGTTGGAGGAACAAGGCTGGAAATAATGTGGCGTTTTCTGTGCTTCCGAGCTTCTCTTAGAAATAAAAACTCTAACCTACTGTCTAATTCTGCCCTGGGGCAGCCAAACCCTGGCTCTGCTGGGTTTGAGGTGAAGTGCCCCAGCAGCATTCTCACAGGGCCCTACGCCTCACTTGTCCACCAGGTGTGAAATCCTACGTCAGTCATTAATAACTCATCTCTGGGCCTGGCCGTACAACTATTTTTAAATCTTTTCTGTGCTTATCCTGCTTCTTCTGAGCCATATTCAAGGCCTGGGTTTTATCCTATCAAGTCTGCCTCCTTTTTCAGATGCCTATTACCCATCCCTTTAAATAATATGTTCTAGGATTTTCGTAGAAATTCAAGCCTCACTCACTGGCTTGTGGACTTCATTTTATTTCCTTTTTTGAAAATTGGGACATTTGCCCTGCTCCAGTCCTCTGGTGCCTCTCCCGTTCTCCACAGGGGTTGCCTCGAGAGGCAGTGGGTCCCCTCTCTCTAGAGATCTTCAAGCAAAGACTAGATGACCACTTTTCGGATGTGTTATAGAAGGCTTTCATGTACAGGTTTGACTGGATGGCATCTGAGTTCCCATCCAACCTCGGAATCCTGTGATTGTTCAAAGACCTCCGACAGCAATCCCATTGGTATTTCTTTTTAGTACCTAAGAATGTAGCTTATCTGCCCTGGTGACCTGGGTTTTCTCTTATTATCTCTCTCCTTCTCTTTGGTTTCAGCTTCTCATCTGCCGTTTCTGTTCTCTCTTTATCTGCTGCAAAATGGTTCAACTTGGCAGAAAAAGGCAGCACAGAGCCGAGCAGGTCTGCCTTCTCTCTGCTGCCAGCCATTGCCCCACCAAGCCTGACAGAGCAGGGATCCCATCCTCCTCTTTTCCCCAATACCACCAGAGCCACCCCCTTGGTTGTCAGTCTTCTCTCCATCCTGAGTTCTTGGTTTCTTGGGTCCAGAAGACTTCTACAGATTGGTCTTCTCATCCTTCCCACCTTGGGGAAATACATGTCTTTGTGAACTCTTAAGTAGGCTGGTAAGTTCCATCTACCCATAAAAGATCATAAAATCAGTGGGTCCTAGACCTTGGCATCCAACCCTTTAATTTTATAGCTGAAGGAGCTGAGGCCCAGGCTGGTGAACTGGCTGGTCAGAGGTGGGATTGGAGCCCCACCTCCCACTGATTCCAGAGCTGTCCTCATTCCACTGTCCTGTTCCCGTGGTCTCTTTTCTTCTTCATCAGAATTGTTTCTCTGGGTTCAGTGTTATGTTTCTGGATTTGCTGACTTCTTGGTCCTATTTGTCTAGTGTGTTCCAGTGTTTTCTATTCTACTTTGTAAACAAAGTAGTTTGGAGAAGTCTCTCTTTATGATATAGTTTGAGATCTGGTAACTCTATGCCCATTTGCTCCTGTTATTTTTTTCTTTAACAAATCCCAAAATGGAGTGGACGCTTCCTCAGGATATTCCCATTATCTCCACGCAGGCGGCCAGTTTTTCCATTTGGTGAGAGACAGCACCAAAATAGAATTTCCCTCTGTTGGCCCTTACACCTTTTGAAAGATGGAATTATCAGTAAAGCAAATCAGTAAGTTCTTAGCTGCCCATTTCAGCGGAGAGTTGGGGGGGGGGGGTGAGAGAGGAGAAAAAGAGAGAAGAGAGAAACACAGAGAGAAGAGAGAGAGAGAGAGCATGCTCCGGCAGTTATCTGGATAATTGAAGTCCCCTGTCACTGTTTGCCCCTGTGCCCCGTTTCTCATGTTTTCTGAACTCCTTATCTCTTTCTTCTTTCTGCCCAGGTGGTCCATAGCCAACTCCAAAAAAATTACTTCTATTTCTCCCTTTGTGCTCCTTCTCCCACATGCTGTTCATGATTCTTCACTGCCTTTTCCTCCTTCTCTCTCTTACACCCCCCCAAATCTACCCCATTCCTGTCTCCCAGATTGCCTTAGGTGAGTATGAATCTTATGTTCCTTCATATTTCTTCCTATATGAGTGTGAATGGAGCTGCCCTTGAAGTCAGGAAGATAGGGATTGAAATCTTGCCTCCAGGACCTACTGTCTGTGTGAATCAGAGCAAGTCCCTCACCCTCTCAGGGCCCCAGATCACTCTCTAAGACTGTGAGTTGCAGGGGCAAGTACTGACCTGCATTGGTTAAGAGAGTTTCCTCATTGGCAGCACCCTGTGTCAGGAAAACCATGGATCTGGGCTTCCTGGTTCCTCCCCCCCTTCCCCTCGTGAGTATGTTCTTCATAAACAGTGCCCACCAGTGCCCTCCCTCATTCCCTTCTTGGTTCTCCTGGGCCTTTTGGTTGTGGCCTGACCTTCCTTCCAGAGTCCTGTTTGAGGCCAAGTCTAAGTGACACCTGCAGAGTTAAATTTGCCTCTTTGAATCAGGAACTGTGGTTTACCTGGCTTGTTACTAGTGCTTGGGACCTTTGTGGTTAGTCAGTGGTGCTCATGGGCCGTGTCATTACCTCCTTTCTTCCATTTTTCTCTCCTGTGGATTTCTTAGTGTCTGTCCCAGCTCTTTGTGTGTCGGGGCTGCCCCTGATGGCCCCTGGTTTGGTTGATAGACCTCATCCCTCAGGCTGATTCTCCTGTTGGATTTTGGGTCATGTACTCTTGTCTACCCTTTTTCTGATTAGAATGTGCTGGTTTTCCTCTTTTCTGTCACAAGGCCATGGAATAGTGGACAGAATAATGGCCTGGGAGTCAGGAAGACCATGGTTTGTAGCCTAGCCCCGACACTTGTTATGTGGTTATGGCCAGTCACTTTCAGAACCCCAGTTTCCTTTCTTAGGAAGCTTGGGAATAGTCACACCTGTATTACATACTTCACAAGTATCGTGAGGACCAAATGAGATAAGTCAGGCTCAGTGCTTTAGAAATGCCACCAGTGTGTTGTGGGGAGCAGTTTTCTCCCAAGCGTCTTATGATTTCTGTTTCAGCAACTAGTTCATCCTTGTTGGTCAGAGTTAAGGGGCTTAGGGCCAATCAGGAACTCATCAGCTGCTGTGTTTTTAGCAGAAGGAGAGATGGGCCAATGTCCCCATAGCTGAAAAGCCCGTCCCGCCGTCCTGCCTCTGCATTGGGTTTGTGATCTGTTTCCTGCCCTGGCCGGTAGTCTTCAGTAAACTACTATGACCACGTTACTTCTCTTCATCCCACTGTTGATTCTCACCCAGAAGCGCTCCACAATGCTTCCCTTCTCATTTGTGTATTTCCTCTCATGAGTTTATCTCCTTGCTATACTATGCATTCTACCACACATTTGATTTATTCTGACCTTTTAAAATAGGATATAACCTTCCATAACCATATTTTAGATTTGAGCTCCATTCTGAATGTCTTAGTGATAGCTGTGAGATTGAACTGACAAAGGGTCACCTTTGTTCTTGGATACAGACAGTTCTCACTTTACATAAGTGGACTGTTCCATAGACCTCCATGTAAAGCAATTTTATGTAATGCAAATTTGCCTGTGGATGGGGGGAAGAGAGGGAGGCAGGTAAGAAGGGGCCTGTGCACCAGTGGAGGGAGCAAGGACACCTCGGGCCTGGAGACAGAGAAATGAGAGGGGCAGGAGGAACATGTGGCAGGGGGCAGACATGTAGGAGTAGACACAGACCCAGACAGGAGAGGATGGGTGACGGCAGGGGCAGGGGACAGGAGACTGACACGTGGGTGGAGTAGGGCAGAAGTCTCAGTGCTAGAGGTCTCAAGCCAAGCTCGCAGCCCATCTTCAGCAGTGGGGGGTCTCTTCCCCACTTCACTTCTCTTTCACTTGGAGGGATTTTTGCGTGGGGATAAGGGAGGCCTCGAAGTGCCCCCAAGGAGCAGGGAGAGGGAGCCCAGTACTGTCCAGTGAAGTTAACACAGATGTATTTTTGGAATCCAGGTTCCTTTCAGTGTTCCTTCCGTGAAGTTGAATTTGCGTAATGCAGGTTTGTGTAAAGTGAGAACTGTGCGGATTGTGTTCTCCACTGGCCTTTTGTATTTTGTGTCATGCCTGGCACACTCTGTGCTGATGTGGCAGCTTTTCCTTAGCCCTCCATCTTTACTCTGAAACCTCCTTGATTCAGTCCACGAGGATGTGAGAATCACTCCCAGGTCTGTCTTCCTGCCTGCATGGATGTCAGTCCGTCTTGTCCCCAGTACTCGGGAAGACAAATTCACTCCCCCGTTGTGGCCCAATGGATGTGCTCCTCTGTGTTTCTGACCTTTCTCCAGGGCCTTGTGTATCTCCCTGATCCTTTCTTGGAGTCTGGGCAGCCGCTGCTGCTGCTGCTGCTTCCTCGGAGGGTGTGGCTCTCACCCTGGGCTGCCGCCCTGCCCAGTGTGGTGATGGTTCCTCATTCCCTTCCTTCTTCGGTGAAGGTGACAAAGCCCCTGGCTCTTGAGGTCATTCCTCACTGGAGGCCCTCTTTCACCTGTGGGGTATAATGAGTGCTTTGAGAGCCGAGGCCCTCCGAGCTTTGCCCTCCTGCCCCCCACCCCACAGGGGGCCAGGGGAGCTGGTCTGCAGGCTTCACGCACCGAGGTGTGCATTGTCACTGGCAGAGATGGCGTCACATTGTGTGAGCCCTCAAGAGTCCCTTTCCTTCTCTTTTTGCTGGGATGGAAGCTTCTTAAAGACAGGGACGTTCTGCAGCGCTCAGATCCTCCCTCGTTCTTGGGGATGTTTCTCATGGCAGCTGCCTGTCTCTTCAGCCCAGAGCTGGGTTTGTGTCCGATGACCAGGCACTTCTCACTCCTTTCCCTGGGGATTGGGCCTCCAGCCAACCTACGCTGCTCCTTCCTCCTCATCCTCTCAGCAGCCTCCCCTTGTTGCTTAGAAGTACCTTTTAGGGAGAATCCTGCCAGATGGACCCTGGTGCTTCCCAGAGGACTTGACTCTGGCCTGGGGACAGACACAGATGCATGAGGCAGCGAGGTCACATCTCAGGACGCTTGAGATCGCTCCTTCCTTGTATGTGTTCCCACTTCACATGAGAAAGTCAGGTCAGATCATTCCCTGGGGTGGCCAAGTCCTGGCCCCAGTGGGGGGGTGGGGGCAAGATTCTGCTGGCCAGGCCCTGCCTGTCAGCAGGTCACATGTGAGATGAAGAATGAAGGAAGCCTGCTTCAGTTGTCTGGCAGGAGACTCACCCTTGGGGAGGCAGGAGGCATTGCCATGCCTGATCCTAGGGGCCTAAGCCGCCTCTGTCCTATCCCTGCTGCAGACAGAGTTGCTGCCCCGCTGTGGGGAGATCCCACCTATCGGGCAGGTGGTCCAGGAGAATGGCAAAGTGCTGCTGCAGGCTGTGCTCGAGGTGAGTGGGCAGGGGCCATGCTGTCACAGAGGAGGAGGGCGGGCCAGAAGCAGAAATGTACTTCATGTGCAAGGTGTCCGAGAGCTAAGATCAGCCTTCTGGAGGCCAGAGCATGGGCTTTCTGGGGGCACACTGGCCATTGGGTGTGGGAGAGATGGGGCTTCTCTGCCCGCTCGCCCTCCTGACTCCAGCCACCTTGGCTCCCCTCTGCCTAGGCCATCGGCGGTCAGGCCTCTCGCAGCCTCATGGATTCCTTTGCAGATGTCCTCTTTGCCCTCAACAAACACTGCTTTAGCTGCCTCAGTGTGTGGATCAAGGAGGTGATGCAGCCGCCGGGTTTCCCCTCACCCCGGCTCAGTGCTGAACAGAAGGATACCTTCAGCCAGCAGGTCCTCAGGTGATTGGGCAGGTGGTGGGAGGCTGGGAAGGAGGGGGCAGGAGCCTGCTGGGGATGGTGGAAAGCCTCTGCCCTGGCCTTCAAGGCCCCCCACGGTCTGGCACCCCCGTACCTCGCCAGCCTCATCACATACTTCATTCAACTGGGAGCTCCTCTAGAACAGGGACTTGTTTTTTGTATCCCAAGAGCTTAGCCCAGTGCCCAGCACATAGTAGGTGCTTAATAAATGCTTGTTGACTGACCTACTCCATCCTTCACACGTGCTGTTCACTAGCCAAACTGGGCCCAGCTTACCAACAGCCTTGAGCTTTCCCACCTATGTGTCTTTTCTCAGTCTGTTCACTGGCCTGCCATATTGCCCCTTTTCCCCGGCCTGGGCACTTTCCTCAGCAGTAGGCCCTGATATGGGAGTCGTGGATGATGGAGCTAATGCTCTACCCCCTTTCTCTTCTCCCTGCCTTTGCAGAGAGCGGGTGAACAAGCGTCGAGTGAAGGAGATGGTGAAAGAGTTCACGCTGCTGTGCCGGGGTCTCCATGGTACTGACTACACTGCTGACTACTGAGGGCCGGCTGAGGCCAAGTTTCTATAGAATAAACCCCAACCCCCCACTCAGCTCTGTCCTCCTGTTTTGTGCTGCCCTGTGGGGGAGGACAGGGCTGGTTTGCAGCCATCCGTCCCCTTCATGAGTGTGAGGAGGGTCAGGTGGCCCCAGGACTGAGGGATGGGGATTCCCTCAGATCTGAGGTGAGGGCATGTTAGGCTTAACACCCCAGTTCAGTCCAGTCGTGATTGAGTGCCTTGTGGAGATATCCTGGGGAGTTCCAGTGTGGTGGGGGAGAACAGCCTCTCCTCCCTGGAGGGTCCTTTGATCCATAGTTATCCCCCATCCAGATCCTGGGGGCCCTAAGGCAGACCTCAAAAGCTGTTCTCCCCCTGACCTCCAGCCCCTCCACCCCTCACCCTGGCACTTCCCTCCCTTCCATCCTGGTGTCTTGTCTACACTGTCCCCTTAAGTCCCTTGCTGCCCTGTCCCAATACCTTCTAAGCCTTGCCAGTCTTCAGCCTTGGATTATCAGTCAGCTTCCACCATCTGCCTCTAGGGAGCTCAAGCAGGTCGTGAAACTGCACGTTGGGGCTGCTGCAGAGTTATCCTCGCATCTGCCCTGGGCCCTTACTCTGCAGCAAGGCAAACATCTCTTCCCTTCCTGATCCATTTACTGTCCCGCTCTGCACAGCAGATATTCTAAACCTGTCTTCTCAAGCCTCCACGTCACTCTCGTGACCCATACTTAGGGCCCCCCCCCATCTTTCTTGTCTCAGGGTGCTCTGACATTCCCCACGCTCTATGCCCTCACCTCCATCTCACAGAAAGAGATGGCCTTTCTCCTTGCCAAGGCCAACCATCTATCTGCAATCTTGATCCCATCCTTTCCTGTATTTTCCAGAAAACTGCCCCTCCACACCACCCTCACTCTCCTCTTGAATCTCTTTGTATTAACTTCCTTCCCTGCTGCCTCGAGTATGGCCCAATCTCCAACCTTAAAAAGCTCCCTGGGTCTTGCTGTTCCCTCAGGCTATTGTCCTCTCCCACCTTTTCACAATCAGACTCCTTGAGAAAGCCCCGTATTCTCAGCGCCTTCGCATCTTGTCTGCAGTCTGACCTCCGACCCCATCACTCAGCTGAAACGGCTCTCTTCAGTGTCACCCGTGATCTCTTAATTGCTGAATCTGACGGGCCTTCTCTCAATCTTTGTTTTTCTTGAGCTCTCTGCAGCCTTTGATTCCAGTGATCAGCACCTCCTGAAGACTTTCCCCTCAGCTTTTCCCAGAATGACTTTCAAAGTCCTACCTGTGTCACTGATCCTTCTCCATCCGTTTCATGCCTACTAAATGTAGGTGTCCCCCAAGGTTCTGCCCTGGGCCCCCTTTTCTTCCTGTTTACAATGGATCTCATCGACTCCCAAGTGTTCAGTGGTCATCTTCATGCAGATGCTTCCCAGGTTCATGGATACCACTGTGGAGTAGCACTGGACTTGGAGTCAGAGCCTTGCTCAAACACACCCTGTTCAGTCTGTCACTTCTTGGAGCCTCAGTTTCCTTCTCTCTCAAATGAGGGTCACTTCCAGCTCTGAATCTATGAACTTTTTATTATCCAGGGTCCCATGGGCATCTCAATCTCAGCCTTCCCAAAAGCAAAACCTATTATCTTCTTTCCAAAATCCATCCTTCCTCCAAAATTCCCTCTTACTGTCCAAAGGACCAGTCAATCAACCAGCACTGGTCAGGTGCTGTGCTTTAGAGCTGGGGATACAAAGAAGGGCGATTATAGAGTGCCTGCTTCTAAGGAGGCCACATTCTAACAGGAGACAGCGTGCAAACAACCACTGCAAACAAGATATAAACAGGTCTGGAAGGAATCTTCCAGAGGGGTGACATTAACTGAGGTGAATGGGTGAGAGGACAGGAAAGACCTCTTGTAGAAGGTGGAATTTAAGCTGTTTTAAAAGAAGACAGGCGGGGCAGCTAGGTGGTGCAGTGGATAGAGCACCAGCCCTGGAGTCAGGAGGACCTGAGTTCAAATCCAGCCTCAGACACATAACACTCACTAGCTGTGTGACACTGGGCAAGTCACTTAACCCAAATTGCCTCACCAAAAAAAAAAAAAAAAAAAAAAAAAGACAAGGAAGCTGAGGAGTGGAATTGAAGGATGGCCAGATGGATTTACCATTTGAGGGGAGGAGAGACTGAGGCAAGCAACCCCCACCCCTCCAAGCAGGCTAATGCAGTAGTCCAGGTGTTAAGTGATATCTCCCATCAAGGCAGTGATAGTGCCCAAGGAGAGAAGGGCACACGTAGGAGAGAGGTAAATATTAGAAAGACTTGACAATATATTAGATGTTTGGGGTGAGTGGAGACAGTCACAGTTGATACCAAAGTTAAGCCTGGCAGACTAGGAGGATAGCGTGGCCTTTGGCAGCAATAGGGACGTCTGGAAGAGAGAAAGGTGGGTGTAAGGGAGATGACGAGTTCCGTTTTGGACACGTTGAGTTTCAGGTGCTTGTGGAACATCCAGCTTGACATGTCTAGAAGGCATTTGGTGCTGTGTGTCTGGAGGTAAGGAGTGGATAGATCGATCTGGGAATCATCTGCATGTTAGATGATAATTGAAACCATGGGAACTGAGGAGATCACCGGTTGAAATAGTATAGAATGAAAAGATAAGGGAGCCCAGGGCAGAGCCTTGGGGGATCCCTATGGGAAGTGGACGTGATGAGGATGCAGTAAAGGACTTGAAGGAGCTGTCGGGAAGAGAGCCTAGAGAGAGCTGTGTCAGAACGTAGAGAGACGAGGGTATCCAGAAGGGATGGCGTCCAGGGCTGCAGAGGTCAAGAAGAAGGAAGACTGAGAAAAGGCCATTCCATTGGGCCCTTAAGAATCTATCCGGAATTTGGGAGAGACAGAAGCCAGACTGTGGAGATTAAAGAGAGGGAAGAATTTGAGACAGTAGGTGTTAGAAGCATTTAGTGCTTCTCAAGGCATTCAGCTGTGGAGGGGAGGCGAGATAGAGGGCTGTAGTCCTATAGTCCTCTGTAAGGATGGAACAATGCAATGAGGGATTTGAGTTTTGTTTTGTTTTAAGGATAGAAAGGCATGAGTGTGTTTATAGGCCGCAGGGGAAGAGCCAGTAGACCTCAGATTAGAGAGAGTGGGGGTGCTAGAGGGGGCAGTGTGCTGGAGTAGACAGGAGGGCTTGGGATTGAGGATGTGTACTCTCAGCCACTTGGGTTGGGAACCTTAGTGACCTCTCACTCCTGAGCTACATATCCAGGTAGTTATACCCTCACAACGGCTTATCTGGCCCTCTCCCTCCCTCCTCCCCTCCTCCCGACCCCCCAAGGCCTTCACCACTCATGTCTGGACTATTGAGATGCCTACTGTTTGCCCTGCCTCTGGAGTATTCTTTCCAATAAAACACTGCCGTGATTTTCCTAGAGTAAATGTCTGACCACGTCATCCCCCCCTCCACACACAGACATGCACATATGCTTTAAACTCCAGTGGCTCCCTATTCCCTCCAGCATCAGATAGGAAATCCTTTGGTTGGCATTCAGAGCCCTTCCCTTCCCAACTTGGCCCTTTTCCACCTTCCTAATGCTCTCCTCCACCTTCCCGCTGCAGCATTCCATACCTTCATGTCTTTGCCTAGCTCCCTCCACCCCCCACACACCCTGAAATGCTCTCCCTTCTCACATGTTTCTGTTAGCTCAAATGCCACCTCATGCAGGAAGCCCTTCTCAGCTCTCCCACCTCCAGCTGCAAGAGCCCTCACCTCTAAAGGAACCTTCTCTCTCTTCTGCAGCTGCTTGTACATACAGCACAAAGGAACGGCTGGACCACAGATCGGGGGAGGGGGAGAGATGGGAAACGAGGCTGGAAAGGCTGGGTGGGAGTGAGGGGCAGCTTCCAATTAAGACGTCCCCACAGTGAAACCCAGCTCCCCCACATTCACTCTGGCAATGACCTAAAAAGAGTACTGAATTGAACCCCAATGACTGGGAGCTCTGAAGAGGGATGCCAGTGAGTGAGCTCCTTTACCCAGTCCAGAACTAAGCAGCAGAACCCAGAGAAAGGCATTTAGAAGCTGTGGCCCCTCATGGAAGGGCCGTGCCCAAGAAACAAGCACAAGCACAGGTGAATAAGCCAGGAGCCCGGGGTATCTCCAGGCCAGGGAGGAAGGTCTGGAGAGGATGGGAGTGCTTCCGGAGGCCCAGGGAGGAAAGAGGACCCTGTGTGAAGAAGAGCCCAAAGGCCAGTTGGGCTGGACCACAGAATTCACCAAATGGAATAATGTGTGAGAGAGCTGGAAGAGGAGTCAGAGTCCCGCTGGGAAGGACTCAAATACACAACAGAGGAATTTGCATTCGACCCTAGAGGGACCAGGGTTCTAGAGGGAACTAGAATGTATTGAACAAGGTATTGTGTGCATCCTCTGTTCTAGGCAACGTGCTAATGGGTGAGAATATAAGGCAAAAGCCTGTAGCCCTCCTAGAGAAGCTGTAACCTAATGGGGGAGGGGGCAACCTGCAAACAATTGTGCAAAGAAGGAAAGCATTAGAATGAAGGGGTCTCGAAAACATTTCTCTTAGGAGATGGGATTTTTGCCAGGACTTGAAGGAAACCAGGAGGCAGAGATGAGGAGGCAAAGCATTCCAGGCATGGGGGACAGCCAGGGAAGATGGCCAGAATCTTGTGTGAGGAGCAGCAAGGAGGCCAGGGTCACTGGATCAGAATATGGGAGGTGGATAGGAAGGTCTAAGAAGACTAGAAAGGGAGGGGGAGGCTGGGACATGATGGGCTTTGAATGCCAAGCAGAGGGATTTTTATCTGTTCCTAGAAGTGATAGGGAGTCCCTAGCATTGGTTGGCTAGGAAGGTGATATGAACAGACCTGGGTTAAAATGAAGATATTCCTAAAGGAAGATTAAATTGAGAGCTGAATAGAGCACAGCTTGGCTTGGGGACAGACTGGGGACAGGAAGGCCAACCAGCAAGTAGCTACTACCATAATTCAGGGATTTAGTAGTGAGGGCCAGCACCAGGGGAGAGGCCATGTAGAGAGGAAAGAAGGGGGTGGATGTCGGCTATGGCAGTGAAGCCAGGAGGATCTGACAAGCGCTTTGTTGTACTGGGTGAGAGAGAGTAAGAGGTAGAGGGTGTTAGTATAGCTGTGAATCCGGGGGACGAAGAGTGGTGGTGCCCTGGACAGGAAACCACAAGTTGGGAAGACAGTAGATGGCCTCTTTGATGTCTTTTGATACCATCCTGCTCCCTCCACCCCACCCCGCTCTAAAGCCTCTGCCTCCAAGTGAATAGCCGTGACCACCCCCAGTGCCTCTAAGTGCAGAGACCTAGATCATCCAACTGGGCATTGATGCCCCAGGGATGGGGACCAGTCCAGCAAAGCTGTGATGACTGGATGAGCTGAATCCAGTCACCTCATTCCCTCCTCAGCACCTGTTTCTCATCTGTTTGAGAGGGGAGGGAGGGCAGAAGGAGGAGCAATGGTGGGGGGAGGGATTGTAAGTCGGCAGGTTTACGTTACATGTCATAGCAGCCTTGGGTTCTCCAGGGTCAATGCTGGTGGAGCGTACGCTGGGGCAGGTTCTGTCATGGAAAGGCCTGGAGTGGCGCCCCATCAGCCTGGCTAGTCAAGCACCCAGAGCAGGGCTGGCTACCTGACAATGAAGCTTCTTTGACTGTGGCAACAGCCATGGTCCCGTGGAACCCCTTCCTCTCGGCAGTGACAGCAACAGCAGCAGCAAAGGAGGAAGAGGGTGCCAAGTTTTAGGCCATCAAACCTTCATTGGACTGCTGGCCTTCTAATTCGAAGTCCTTGTTCACTGACAGGTGAGGGGACACATTCATTGTCGGAGGAGCTGAATCACATTAACTTTAACATCCTTGCTCTAAAAATGAAACCGGCTGGGTTGGTGCCAGGGCAAGATCGGGGGATGAGAGATGAGGGATGACGTGGGAGGGGTATGAAGCCATCGGAGATGTGTGTGCTAGGAAGAACAAATGGGCCCATCCCACCCTGAGAGCAAGGAACCATGGGGTGATGGCCAAGGTCCTCCATTGGAACTCAAGATGTCAGCAGAAATCGAGGAAAGCCCTCTGGCCTGTGGGTGGACTCCATGGGAGGACATGAACAAGAAGAATCACCCAGAATAAGTGGGTGGGCATGGAGGGGCTGCTATTTGGGTTGGGGAAATTCTTAACTGTAAGAGATCTCCACTCCACATGCATCTCTGCCTGGTTTCCCCTCCATGGACCAGATGCCCCTTCCAGGATCACTTCTAACCTCGGTGCCATGTTGCTAATTGAAGTCTTGGATATCACCTGCCTCAGCCTCTCCCCCGCCCCCCTCCCCCCTGCATTGGAGGGCTGGAGGGTGTCGTACTGAATTCCTACCAAAGCTCTCCTTTATAGGGGGCAGAAACCAGACTTCCAGTTCACTCTGCTCTCTATCTGCAGGTTTGCCTGGCTTCAACTCCATGGAACGAGATGCCTCCTGTGCCAGGGACTTCAACCCCCCCCCATGTCTCCCCACCCCTTTCCAGCTTCCTTTTGTGAGTTATCTACCTGATTAGATTGTAAGCTTCTTGAGGGCAGGAACTTTCTTTTTCCTATTTGTATCACAAGCATTTAGCACAGTGCCTGGCACATCTTTTGTTATTCACTCTTTTGAGTTGTATCCAACTCTTTGTGATCCTATTTGGAGTTTTCTTGGCAGAGATACTGGACTGGTTTGCCATTTCCTTCTCCAGCTCATTTGACAGACGAGGAAACTGAGGCAAACAGGGTTAAGTGACTTGCCCAGGGTCACACAGCTAGTAGGTATCTGAGGCCAGATTTGAACTCAGGAAGCTGAGTCTTCCTGACTCCAGGCCCAGCACCATCCACTGTGCCACCAGGAGCCGCTTAATAAAGGTTTATTTAATTGAATTGTCCAAAAGTGAAATGGACTAATGGGCAGAGTGGACTCCCCAAAACGGGAGGTCTCCAAGCAGACTAGGTGATTCCTTGTTGGCTTGAAGAATACAAATCTTAAAGTATTATATAAATGAAAGTTCTAAAAATGCTGCAGTCCAGTCGCTGTAGATCACTTGCAGCACTTTATGGCATGCCTAGATTGCACTCCCTGCTCACTTCAGCATTGCACAATCTCTTGCTTCTTCCAAAATTCATCTCAGTTGCCACCTTCTACAGGAAGTCTTCCCTGATCCCCACAGATGCTTGTGCCCTGCCCCCATTACCTGGGACTTACTTGGGTTTATTTTGTATCTATTTAAAGGTGTTCATGTTGTCATCTTCCCCAGCAACGTTGGAAGCTCCTTGACGGCAGGAACTGTCTCGTTTTGTATCCCCGTTGCCTAGCACAGAGCCTGGTGCTCAATAAATGCATGTTGGTTCATTGATTTTAAGGGTGGGTAGAAATTCTGCACCTGAAGAGAGGGACGATGGGGACATTCTAGGTGGAGGGAACAGCCCAGGCAGTGGCATATGGATAGTAGCATAGGAGCTGCTAGGTGGCCCAGAGGATAGAGAGCCTCTTCTGAAGTCAGGAAGACCTGAATGTAGGTCAGATCTCAAACTCATACTGGCTGTGTGATCCTGGGCAAGTCACTTAACCACTGTCTGCTCAGTTTCCTCTTTTGCAAATTGGGGATAATAACAGCACCTGCCTCCCAGGGTTATTGTGAGAATCAAAGGAGAGAATAACTGTAAAGTGCTTAGTACAGGGTCTGGTGCCTGATACGTGCTAGTGCTATATAACTTAGTTTATGATGATGACCATGATGAAGAAGAAGATGGTGATGATGATGTGAGGTGTCTTCCAGGTTGGTTCAGAGTGATGAGGAGAAAAAAACAGGAGTGAATAACATTTATTTAGTACTTTCAGATTTGCAGTGTTTTGCATACATTATCTCATTTGACCCTCAAAAAAATCTGGAAGGTGGATGCTTTTACTATCTCCATTCTAGAGATGAGGAAACTGAGGTGTGGAGAGGTTAAATGATCTGCCCAGAGTCACACAGCTAGGATGTGTGTGAGGCGGGACTGGAACTCAGATCTTCCTGATTTCAAGTCCAGCATTTTAGTACAAGTCCTTTAAGCTAGAAAGATAACTGAGTGAAAGGTTTTGAAAAAGCCTTGAATGCCGGGCATAGGGGTATGAGTTTCTCTAGGGAAGCCCTAGAGAATCACTAAAGGTCTGAGAGCAGTGGAGTCGCTTGCCCAGATTTGTGCATAAGAAAGGTTGTAAGAAAAGCCCCAAACCCGCTCCCCGTCCCCCTCCCCCTTTTTTTTTAATCTGCAAGTTCAGGGAAGGAAGAGTCATCCCCAGCGTAACAGGGAGAAGTGACTCAGCCCCAAGTCTCCTGACTCCCAGTCCCAGTATCAGTCATCTCCTCAGACTCGAGGTCAGGCCGGCTCGTCCTTGAGGGCTCAGGCTCCTCCTCCTTGTGAATACCGCCTGGGGAGAGGAGGAGAGAGGACCAAATAGCTGGAGGCCTCTCCTCTTTCCAGAGGTCGCGCGAGTGAACACAGACTTCCCTATCTTCACTCCTTCCCCCACCCCTACTGCTGTCAGTTCACCATCTACTTATCGGCTCCTTTAGACGCAAGCGCCGCCTCCTCCAGGCAGGCTTCCCGAAAAGAGCTAGCCCGCCGAAGTTCCCGCACCCCGCGGGAGTCAGTGGGTTTGGCCGTTAAGTCTCTGCTCCGCCACTTCCTTGCGGAGAGATCTCAGACACGTCTCTTCCCGACCCTCGCCCCACCTAAAACTAGGCGTGTTGTACAGGCCGAGCTGATAATCCTTTGGGTGCCGTGAGGTTTTCTTTCAGTTCTCGGTGCCTGTAACTCTTTTCCCAGCCCAGAGCTGAGGGAGTGGTAGCCACCTCGAGTCAGTCTGGCAGCCTGCTGCCTTGGAGCTACTTTGTATCCACCGCGGCTGACCTCGCCAGCCCGGGCAGCGGCTACATTGTATCCAGGGCAGGTACCCCCCCCCGAGTCCCGCCTTCAGCCGAGACTTGGAAGCTACATTGTATCCATCGCATCGCCACTGCGCCCTCCCCCTGCCCCGAGAGGGCTGGCTGGCGGGTGTATCTATTCGGGGGCGGCTGCTTTTATATAGTAATCCCAGTAGAGAGTGTGAGTGTGTGTGTGTGTGTGTGCGTGTGTGTGTGTGTGTGTGTGTGTGTGTCTGTCTGTCTGTCTGTCTGTCTGTCTGTCTGTCTTTCTCCTCCTCTCCAGCCCACCCCTGCTGCGGCTGCATAGCATGCAGGCTCGCAGCTCCGCCGCTCAGCCAACGATTGCTGGGAGGGGCTCGGAGGAGAATCTATGGGCCAGCCGCAGCGTTGCCCTCTCGAAGCGCTTTACGCCAATAGCTCTGGGTACTGCTGGTAAACGTAGTGATCGTCGCCGCTGTCACAGTTCGACTTAGGATGGAACACCTCCTATACCCTGTTGCCCGGGGAACAGAAAAGGGAACACGAGATCCAGGTTGCGCATGCGGCTCCGGGACTTTTTCCGACATCACCCGCCCTCCCTCTCCCCATCACCCGGGATCCTGGAAACTACAACTCCCACAAAGGTATGCGGCTGGGGCGGAGGTAGGGCAACTACGCCCCTTCCCATTGGCTCAGAGTCCGGGAGTAGTCTATTGGCTACTGGAGCAGGCAAGAAGGGAATCACGGGCTCGGATTGGTGAAGTCTGAAGGCAGGAGTAGTACCGGAAATAGTGGCGAGGCTGGAGGGGAGACCCACGTGGAGCGTCCGGGCTACCCAGTGCAGTCCTGGAGCTGACCCCAGGCTCGGACCCGAGGCCTGGCGATCCCTACTGAAAGGGGTGACATGGAAGACGCTTTCAGCAGCCCAGCAGGGGCCGCGCTGCAGCGGGAGGCTGGGGTTCCGGAACCACTGACGCCCCTCACGGAACTGGGCCGCACTTACGAGCTGGAGCGGGTGCAGGCCTTCGTGCTGGAACACGAAGCCAAGCGGGTAAGTGAGGGAGGGGAGAAGGGGAGGGAGAACTAGGGAAAAGGGAGAGTGTAGAGGCTGGGTGGGGGTAGGGGTTAAGGGAAAGGCCAGGACGGGGGGAGACTTGGGGGAAGGCGAAGCAGGTGAAGGGGCCTGGGGGTGGGGAAAGAGGATGTCGGGGCTGGGGGTGGGAGTACGTCCCCTACCCAGAGCCGAGTGAAGCTCTGAGCAGGGCTCTCTGCTGGCTGCTCAGGTGGCCTTGCAGTTCCCCGATGAACTCCTTGGAGACAGTGTGGCTGTAGCTCGGGCACTGGAGGAGATGACAGGAGCCAAGATGTTTGTTCTGGGGGACACAGCCTATGGCAGGTGGGAGCCTGAGGACGGGAGGGAATCAGGGAGGTCCTCTGTCGGCCTTGCCCCGCCCCTATAATTGATCCCCTTCTGCAGCTGCTGTGTGGATGTGCTGAGGGCTGAGCAGGCTGAAGCCGATGCCCTGGTCCACTTTGGCCCTGCCTGCTTGAGTCCGCTTTCCTGCCCCCTGCCTGTCATCTATGTCCTTGGCCAGCGTCCGGTGGCCCTGGAGCTGTGTGCAGAGGCCTTCAGAGCCCTGCACCCCAACCCTGCAGAGCCTGTGGTGCTGCTGAGTGAGACAGCCTGTGCCCATGCCCTGGGTGAGGACTAGGGGAGAGGCGGGTGGGTAGAGGCCTGCACTGGCAGTCTCCAGCTGTATGTCTATGTGTTCTTCCCCATTGGACTGTGAGCTCCTTGAGAAAAGGGACCGATTTTCGTTGTATCCCCAGTACTAGCACAGTCTGGCACATTATAGGGGCTTAATAAATGTTGATTGATTTACTGGGGAGGAGAAGAAATCGGCTGAGACTTTACTACCCAAGTCAGCCTGGGCTACTTACCTTTTTTGCTGCCTCAGTTTCCCTATCTGCTCCTTAGCCAAGAGCCTTAGTTTCCCCATATGTCCTTGGGATGGATGCCTGACTCATAGGACCTCTGAGTTGCAGGAACATTTCGGAAGGCCTGGAGTCGAATGTGTCCCAACCACTACAGTATAGTGGCCATCCAGTGTCTGTGACCTTCATTGAGGGGGTGCTCTCTCGTCCCCAGGCGGCCCAATCTAGTGCGGCGCAGTTCTGACTATGAGGAAGGTCTTCATAAGTCAAACTTACATATATCTTTGTGCTTTCCTCCCTCCTTCTTCCCCTTTGACCTTCGAGGTGAGCTCTCACGTCCCATTTAGTCCTCTCTCCTCCCTGATGAGCACCCCCGGCCCTTCCGCCTGTCCTAATCCGACCCATGCATTTTGCCTGCAGAAGCCTTGGCTGCTCTCCTTCGCCCACGGTATGAGGACATCCTGGTCTCCCTCCCAGCTCTGCCCACTACTGCCCCAGGCTGGGACCACCCACCGTTGGAGCGTTTTGGCCGCTTTTTCCCACTGGGCCCTGGTCGTCAGCTGGAGAACTATGGTGCCTTTTATGTGGGGGGCTCTGAGAATGGGGACAATAGCGGAGCTGAGGTGAGCCCAGACCTGCTCCAGCTGCTCCTGGGCTGGGCCCCCAGCCGCCCCTTCTCATCTTGCCTGCCAAGCTCTGGACAGGCCCGAGCAGAGGGCCCCCGGGCAGTCCGAGCCAGAGCGCGGAGCCACTATCTGGTGGAACGGGCACGGGATGCCCACGTGGTGGGACTGCTGGCAGGTGCTCCAGGAGGGGCAGGGCACTGTGAGGCTCTGGCCTACCTTCGGAAACTGGTGCAGGCCGCTGGCAAGCGGGCCTATGTCCTGTCGCTGGGCCGGCCCAGCCCTGCCAAGCTGGCCAACTTCCCAGAGGTAGATGTCTTTGTGCTGCTGGCCTGTCCCTTGAGGGCACTTGACCGATGCCAGAGTGGTGCCAGCAGAGGGCTCTTCCGGCCGCTGCTCACCCCCTATGAGCTGGAAGCTGCCTGCAATCCAGCTCGGGGGCCACTGGGGCTGGGCCCCTACCTGACTCACTATTCTGACCTGCTGCCAGGTAAGGCCCAGCACCTTTTGCCTTGGGTGTCTTCCCTGTCCCTTAGCCCTGTGCCTTGGTTTTGCTCCCAGCTGGGAGGGAAGGAGGAGGAAAAGGCCCATCTGTGATCTCCCTCCATTGTCCCTCCAGGCTCCCCCTTCCACGTGCCAATCCCACCCCCTGACTCTGAGCTATGGGGTACACCTGATGTGTCACTCATCACTGGAGAGCTGCGTGTATCACAGGCCTCAGCCTCGTCAGACGTCCCCGACGTCCTAGAGGCCTCGGTCCTGAGCCAGCGGTCCCGGCTTGAGCTTGCTGAGAGCAGTCCAGCAGGTAAGCCCAGTGTGTGCCCCTCCCCCAGCCCAGCTCCCCAGATCCTCTGGGAGCCTTGGTCAGTGAGTGGGAGGTGTCTAGACCCCTGGCTGACCCTCTTCTTTGTCCCCTCCCAGCTTTGTTCCTTGGTTCTCGTACTTGGCGGGGGTTGGAACCTCAGCTAGGCCAGACAGCACCAGTGCGAGCGGTAGCAGGGAGACGAGGCATCCCCATTGCCTATGAGGATGAGCCTGGCAGCTGAGGAACCCTCAGTGGCAGATGAGACTCCCAGAAAAGACCTTGGCACTCCTTGAAAGAGCAGATCCCAAGTGCCAGCGGCCAGTCCCGCTGGAGTAAGCAGGCTCAGGCCGGACTGTCCTCCCTGGCTGACTTCAGATACCTCTGCCCTCTGAGCCGTTACTGATGACTGAACACAAGGGGGAGGGGAAGGAACAAGCATTTAAACAGCACCTACTGTGTGTGAGGCAGTGGGCTGAACACCGTTACCAATAGCTCCTGGGATCCTCCTAATATCCCTGGGGGGTTATCCCAGTTTTATAGATGAGGAAACTGAGGCAGGCAGAGGTGAAGTGGCTTGCCCAGGGTCACACAGCTCATAAGTGTCTGAGGCCAGATATGGACTCTTGTCTTCCTGACTCCAGACTCAGCGCTCTATCCACTGTGCCCACCTAGCTAATAGGGGGTCCAAGATCAAGGTGACCCCCAAAACCGAACACTGTCCCTTCAGCTGCTGCTGTCTCTGTGTTCTGCCCTCCTGGTGTCTCAGGGGCTCTGTCAGCACACAAATGGCATTGATTAGGCACCTGCTGTATACAATATGTCAGGCCCTGTGCTGAATGTGTAAAGCATGGTAAGGCCGGAGTCCCTCCCCCTTTGCCCTCAGTGGGAGAAATGGACAACATGGACCGGAGACGGTCTGAGCTGCAGGGGATTTTGAGGCATCCAGGCCACCCTGCACCTTAACACCAGGTGTGGAAGAGGGACATTCCTGCCCCAGTCCCTGAAGCTGCCCATGTCTTTGAGGGAACCACTGTATTGGTGAGGGGGATTCTCGTGCAGGGACAAAATCAGCCTCTTGTGTGGAGTTGGGGGGAAGGAAGGTCCAGTTGAGTGTATTAGATATTTAAAAAGAAAAGCAACCTGGTAAACTAGGCAAGAGCCCCATTCTCAGGTTATCTTTTTCCTGTTCTACCATGTTCTTGGAAATGCCCATTTTATTCATCAGGTTCAGAATAAAAAATGTTTTCTTTAAAAATGTTGAATGCATTAATGAATGATATAAAGGGTGCCCTGAATTCCTGGGCGCCTTACCGGAGGAGATTCCTGGGTTTGGGGAGGGACTTGGCCCTAGGGTCGGATTCACCAGGATGGGAAAGGCCTCTTTGCCCCATGCGGCCCTGGCTCTGCTCTCCTTGGCTGGGGGTGGCTTTCTCCAGAGCCACAGCCTTGCCCGTTGCTGGCTCGGTGGACCCTGCCAGCTGGATGTTCTGTAGGCTTGTGTCCCAAGCAGAGCTCCTCCTCTCCCCAGTCCCTAATTTCCCCATTTCTGTCTGAGGCACCCCCTCCTCCCAGCATCATCCCTGACTCCCCCATCTCCCTTCTCCCCCATGTCCAAAAAAAATCAGTTGCTAAATCTTACTGTTTGTCACAACCCCCCACCCAACTTCTCCTCTCCACTCCCATGCTGCCAGCCTCAGTCTCTCATCCTCTCTCACCTGGACTATGGCCACAGCCTCTTCCTTGGTCTCCTCAAAGCCAGCCTTTCCCCTCTCGCATTCTTCCTTCTGACACAGCTGTCAGTGATACAGTAGGAGTGGGATCACATCACTCCTATATTCAAGAAGCCTCACTGGCTCCCTGTTGCCTCTCCTCTACGGCACACGGAGCCTGTCACACTTTGGCTGCAGCCTCTTTCCAGAACTCGGTGGCATGTGCTCCACGTCTTGGCCAGCTGTCCTCCTTGTTATTCCTCATTCACAACTTGCCCTCCCCCTTCGCACAGGCTGTCCCCCCTGTTTGGAATGCCCTCCCTCCTCCCCTCTCATCTGGGGACTGTGGGCAGCTCTCATTAGTATAACAAGTTCCCCCCAAAGCAATCTTCATTCTGCCTCTCGCCCTTGATTTGGCCCTCGGGGCCAGACAAAACAAGCCCTATCTTTCTCCGTGTGTCTGATTTTCAAAAACACGAAGGAAGCTGCGTTGGCCCACTGAGTCTCTCCAAGATAAACACCCCCAATTCGTTCAATCCTCATATGACTTGGGCTTGAGCCTCTCCCGTTGCCCTCTGGACACTCCCTAGCTGGTCCACTGTGGTGGCTAGACCCAACCACACTCCTCCAGATGAAGTCTGGCAGAAGGCAGTGGGGCCTCACCCTACTCCTAAAATTGTGTCTTCTTTGAATGCAGCCCAAATCACATTGGCTTTTTCGGCCACCTGCCTCATCACACTGCTGGCTCATTGAGCTTGTGGTCCACTACCCCCCCCCCATGTTTTTCCAGAACACCTGCTGTCTGTCCATGGCCCTCCCATCCTAGACTTTTGGTACCCAAGTGCAGGACTTCTTTCCCTAGTGAATTTCACCTTCTTAGAATCAGCCCAACGCTCCCACCTTAATGCCATCCTTTTGGAGCCCGGTTGCCATCCAGTGTGTGAGCTCCATCCCTCCCAGCTCAGGGTCATCTGCAAGGCTGATGAGAGCACATAGCATCTATGCTTTTCTCAGAGTCAGTGATAACATTAAACAGCTTAGAGCCAAGCATAGATCCCTGGGAAATGCCACTGGAGACCTTCCAAGTGGGACTATTATTAACAACTCCTGTCAGGCCACCGTATTGGACTCTTGTCTGGCTACATCTTTTCCCAGAAGACTGTTGTCTCACATTGCTAAAAATCCAGGTAAACTACCTGAAGTATCTGCCGATGTGGGAGAGAGAGAGTCTCTGAGGAAGCTTCGGGTTTGCCAGGTTCCTATGCCCTCACGTGACTTCCAGTGACTTCCACAGAGAAATGAGGAAGCCTCTTGAGGATGGGGAGGAGATTGCTCCGGGAGGCCCTGCCCTGGTGGCTGGGACCCCTCCTCCCACTCGCTGAGACTGGAGAAAAGGAAGCAGAAGCAGCTGCAAGGTCATAGCTGGTGTGGGGGGTGGAGGGGAAGAGGAGGAAGGGGAGGGACTGTGCCTGACCATAATCAGCCACTGTGGGGAGGGGACGGGTGGTGCTGGGGGGTGGGGATGGCCAGGGCAGCAGGGGATCCCACATGTGCTCCCAATCCAGGCCGGAGCCGTTTGGCTTTCTTCCCTCTGCCCTGATGTGCAGCTGACCAGAGAGCCAGCCCGGCTCTTTCATTCCAGGCGGAAGCCCCTCATGTATGGAGTGTTGGGGGAGAAGGTGACCCCCGGAAGCTCTTGGTTCCCCAATGTCAGTCATCCCCAAATAGCATTTGGAGTCCTTACTCTTCTCAGTCATATTCTGCATTTCTGTTACTTGAAGTCACTGTTACACCATGTATTTCACTGTGCTCTTTACATGTATACTCATACTCTATATAAATGCTAGAAAAGCTCATTTACAAAGATGTGGACCCAAGTGCCCGGTTCAGGATGGAAGCAGGGGGAGTCAACACAAAAGGGAAAAATTGAGTTTCCCCTGGAGGAGGAACTGAGAGGGAGACTGAACAGATGAGGAAGAGTTCCTGTAGATGAAATACTACTCCAATCACACCACAGACTTGCCGGCCTTTTTTTTTTTTCTTTTAAACTCAGATAAGCTTAACTGGGAATGAGTCTGGAAACAGTGATAGGGGTGGGGGGGGGGGGGAGCAGTTTCACCTTTGCTCCTGTTGGTATTATAGGACTCCTGGGACCAACCCCCCTTTCCCATAGAGAATTTCCCACACATACACCGCCCTGCCCCCGATTCATTCATCATAGCCCACAAAAAAGCTTAGTTTGGCAGGATCTGGGCTGCCTCTCTGATCACTCTGCTCCCCTTTCCACACGTGCACTAACCATTCCTTCATACAGACTGAAATTTTGCCAGGAAGCCCAGAACCAATAGTTGATAGATTCTGTTCCCTTCCCTTTTTTTGAATGACCACCTTTTGACCTAGCCATACCAGATCTTAGATTGTATTATAAAGCAGCAATCATGAAAACTACTTGGTACTGGCTAAGAAATTGAATGGGGGATCAGTAGAATAGGTTAGGTACACAAGACACAATAGTCAGTGACTATAGTAATCTACTGTTTGATAAACCCAAAAACCCCAGCTTCTGAGATAAGAACTCACTATTTAACAAAAACTGCTGGGAAAACTGGAAAATAGTATGGCAAAAACTAGGCAGAGACCAACACTCTACACCGTATATATCAAAATAAAGTCAAAATAGGTACACGATTTAGATTTAAAGGCTGATACTATAAGCAAACTGGGAGAACAAGGAATAGTTTACCTGTCAGATTTATGGAGAAGGGAAGAATTTATGACCAAACAAGAGAATGAGGACATTATGAAGTGCTAAATGGATGATTTTGATTACATTAAATTGAAAAATTTTTGCACAAAGCCAATGCAACCAAGATTAGAAGGGAAGCAGAAAGCTGGGAAAGAATTTTTACAGCCAGTGTCTCTGATAAAAGCCTCATTTCCAAGATATATAGAGAACTGAGTTGAATTTATAAGAATAAATGTCATTCCTCAATTGATAAATGGCCAAAGGATATGAACAGACAGTTTTCAGATGAAGAAATTAAAGTTATCTATAGTCATATGAAAAAATGCTGTAAATCACTATTGATTAGAGAAATGCAAATCAAAACAACTCTGAGGAACCATATCATATCTATCAGACTGGCTAACATGACAAAACAGGAAAATCATAAATGTTGGAGAAGATGTGGGAAAATTGGAACACTAATACATTGTTGGTGGAGTTGTGAAATGATCCAACCATTCTAGAGAACAATTTGGAACTATGCACAAAGAGCTATAAAACTGTGCATACCCTTTGACCCAGCAATAGCACTTCTAGGGCTGTATCCCAAAGAGATCACAAGAATGGGAAAAGGACCCACATGTACAAAAATATTTATATCAGCTTTTTGTGGTGGCCAAGAATGGGAAATTGAGGGGATGCCCATCAATTAGGGAACAGCTGAACAAGCTGTGGTATATGAATGTAATGGAATACTATTGTGCTATAAGAAATGATGAGCAGGTGGACTTCAGAAAAACCTGGACTTACATGAACTGATGCTGAGTGAAGTGAGCAGAACCAGGAGAACATCGTACACAGTAATAGCCATGTTGTGTGATGACTAACTTTGATAGACTTAGTTCTTCTCAGCAATGCAAGGATCTAAGACAATTCTCAAAGACTCATGATGGAAAATGCTATCCACATCCAGAAAAACTATGGAGTCTGAATGTAGATCAAAAGCATACTATTTGCTCTCTCTCTTTTTTTCATTTCTTCTTTTTTGTGGTTCTTCCTTGGTTCTAATTCTTCTTTACAACATGACTAATGTGAAAATATGTTTAATATGAATGTGTATGTAGAGCCTATATCAGATTGTATGTTATCTTGGGGAGAGGGGAGGGAAGGGAGAGGGAGAAAATTTAGAACTCAAAATTTTAAGGAAGTAAATGTTGAAAACTAAAAATAAATAAATTTTTAAAAAAAGACCACCTTTGCCCACTCCAGTCCTGTGCCAGTTTTCCTGTTCTCTATGATGATTCACGTCTCAGATGATGGCTCAGTAATCCCACTTAACCATTTTTCTCAGTCTCACTGGATATGTTCCATCTGGGCCCAGTAACCTGAACCCCTTAAGGGTGGCTGGCTATGCTCTCACAACCTTCCCACATATCTGGAGTATCAATGTCCATTTTTATTACATCCTGATCCTTCTTCATTCTCCTGGACTAATAAAGCAAATACAACTAGACTCATTGAGCCACTCTATGGTTTAGAATCCCCTAGAAGCGAAACATACTTGGAGCGGCTTAAAGATTGGTGGTTTATTTCCTGCTTGTCTGACTTCCCCTTTGCAAAATCATTATCTACATGCTACCCATCCCCCCACCCCAGACCATGAGTGTCCTCCAGAATTCTCTCACTTAGAAAGCCCCAGAGAAGTTAGGTAAAGAACTTAGAAGCTCTGGGGGGTGGTTAGGAGACCAGTCTGATGCCAACTATCAAGGTGTTCCTGGGCTCAGACTGGGAAAGCCCAGGTCCAGGGGCTCTGAGGTCCCTAGCACTTTGTTCTGAGATGTTGGAGAAGACCCTAAAAATCCAGCACTCTGGACCTCAAAGATCCAGGAGGGCCTAACCTTAGGAGTTGGGGTCAGCACGAGAAGCCAGAGGACTCTTGGGGAAGACCAAATAGGGTCAACCACTCCACCCTAAAGCACCACAGGTAGTGGGTGGATCATGGTCCTGACACAAAGCTATGAATCAGGAACTAAAGCTGAAGAGACAGGTACATCAGGTTGTTGTTTTTCCATCCTTGGTTCTCGAAGAGGACCAATGACATCACAAAGGTGATATCTTGACTTGTGCATAAATTGGATTTAAGGGAATCAGAGCTTTGTAAAGTCATCAACCTCACTCTCTCCTCCAGAGTCATCAGAGTCCAGGGGCAAGACAAAAGTCAAGATGACTGGCAATGGCCAGGGTAAATCAAGGAAAACACTGATATAAAAAAATTTTATTTTAGATCTAGAGATCCCCACCCCCAAAGAAGGAGCAAGTTAACCTTGTAAGAACTGCAAGCAACTCAAAGGACAAAAAAAAAATTCTCACAAGGACTACATGCATACATGGAAGAAATGAAGCAAGAAAATTTTTAAAAAATAAAATAAAATCTCAGGAGGAAAGAATTGGGGAGAGAATACATAGCTTAGAACAAAAAGTAACAAAACTTACTCAAATAAGAGACTCCCTGAAATCTAGAATAGACTGAATAGAAATCAATGGCTTCATAAGAGCAAGAAATATTAGACAAATACAAAAGATTGAAAAAGAGAAGAAAACGTAACTACTTGTATTCTAATATAAGAAGATATATGTGTCTCCTCTGAACCCCTATAATTAGAAGGCCTGGCTGTGATTCTGTTATGTCTTAATGATCTTTAAAAAAGGAAAGGAAAAGGAAGAGCACTATACTAGGGGAAGGAAGGGAAGGAAACAAGAGAGGAAGGGTAGGGAGAATCATCCCACATAATCATGGTGCTGTAGGAGTCTATACAAACAAGACGGGAAGGATGCACATATACACACTGTTTGGTACAGAAATACATTTCACTCAACAGGGAATTAGGAAGAAAAGGGAAGAAAGGGAATGATAGGGAGGGTAGATTAGTAGGGGTTAGTCAGAAGCAAAGAAAGCTAACTAAATATGTACAAAAATATCCACAGCTCTTGTTGAGGTGGCAAAGAATTGGGAATTGAGGAGGTGCCCACCAATTGGGGAATGACTGAACAAGTTATAGTTTTTATGTAAAGGTGATGTAATACCATTGTGGTATAAGACATGATGAAGGGGATGGTTTCAGAGAAACCTGGGAAGGCTTACGAACCAATGTACCAAATTCCCATTAGGCTTGCCCTACACTTGTCCAGAGTTCTCAGACTATTTTTAAAATTTCTTTTTGGAGTGATATTACTTGTTCTGATAGTGCAGTCCATCCATGTTTGTTTGATTTTTGGAGCATAACTGGACAGCCTGCTTGATAACAGGAAGGGGCAGGACAGTTCAAGAGAAAGCTCTTTTTAAAAAAAAATAATAATTAATTAATTATGAATTATCAATCATCACTTCCATAAGCTTTTGAGTTTTAAATTTTTCTCCCCTTTCCTCTCCACCTCCCTCCCCAAGACAGCGCACAATCTGATACAGGCTATACATACACATTCCTATTAAACACATTTATTTTCACATTAGTGATGTGAGTAAGAATTAGAACAATAGGAGGAACCATCAGAAGAAAGTTCTTGAACTAGTATTACGAAGTGCATCTTTGGGGTTCACCTGAGTGCTTTTCTCTCTGATGAATAAAGCTTCCCCCCCTTCTATTTTAAAATGTCCATTCTGAGTTCTTTGTTTTACTTTTATGAATGTTTTTTTCTCTCTCCTATCAATTCGAACAAATGTCTTCTATACAGTGTCGACACATAGAATTTGTTTTACTGCTCCAGCACTTACTGTTATTTCATTATTCATAGGCTCAGTGTGAGTGTGGCTGCTTCTTGCTTGCCCTACCCATCTAATCAGCTGCCAGATGTTGCTGCTGTGATCTCTCCAACATCATATCTCTCCACTCACACAAGTACCCCCTCCCCCAGGGGAGGTCCTCTCAGCTGAGTTATTGTAATAGCTCGCTGGTTTGTTTCCCTTTCTTGCCACTCTATGGTCCAACACAGAGGCCAGAATGCTATTCCCAAAGTGCAGATCTGACCACACCACTGCCCAAACAACACTCCAAAAACTCCTTGAAAGGGTTCCTTATTGCCTCAATGATAAAATATAAACTCTCCTGTTTGGTCCTTCTTCCACTTTACTCTCCCTTTCCAACTTGGCCTTCCAACCATACTGGCCCAACTTGCCGACCCCATTTCCCACTTTTGTGCCATCGAACCAGCTGTGCCCCATGCTTGGTATGCCTTCCCACCTCTTGGAACCCCTCTTTCCTTCTTGATTCAGCTCAAGTATCACTACCTACCTCTCTGCTTGAAATCTTTTCTGGTTCCCCTCCCCCAATTTCTAGGGCACTTCTTCCCCAAACTACCTTATCTGCATTTTGTAGATATTTTGTATGTGTTTGCAGCTGAGGTCCAAGTTTATACCAGTAGTGTCAGAGGCCAGATTTCCATCCAAGGCCTTTTTTTTCCACACAGACCTGAGTGGGTCTGAGCCTCCCTGGCCCAGACAAGCATCGAGGTGGTGCGCTGTGGGGTGTGAAGGGTGGCGGCTTCGGCTCCATTTTCCACCAGCCCCTTTCTCCCCTGAAGCCCCAGCGGTGCCAGGCGCTCCTCGGGCCGACAGGCCGACTAACTACAACTCCCAGAAGCCCTCTCGGGCCGCCGCCACAGGATCACGTGGACGTACGGGGGTGGAACCTGCGGTCACATGGCAGAGGTAGTGACGTCAGGTGACCCGGCGCTGGGACGGGCGGGCGGAGGTGGCAGAGCTCAGTGCGCTCGGGCCCGTCCGGCGACGGCGACCGCGACCCCCGACCCACGGCTCCAGCCTCGGACCCCGGCGCTGTCGCCGCCATGACGGGACTCGCGCTGCTGTATTCCGGCCTGTCCGTGGCCTTCTGGAGCTGCGTGATTGTCGTAGGTGAGAGCCGGGCCTTGCCCGTGGGCGGGGGGCGAGGGAACCAGCCCCTCAAAACCAACCCAGGGGCCGCATCCTCACTACAGGGTCCGTGCGGCCTGCGTGTGCCAGCGACCCCCGTGACCCCTCCGTGCGCGTGTCCGCGCCCGCGGACCCCCCCCCCCAGCGTGTCCGTGCCCGTGACCCGATCGTGTCAGTGCTTGCGGGAGACTTCCCACCCCCGTGATCGTGCCTATGCGCCCTTTCCCGAAATCGTGTCCGCGCGTCCTGTGCCGTTGCTCACTCCCACTTTATCCATGCGCCCCCCCATCAGTCTTTCCCCCACACCCCGTGACCGTGCACCCCTGTCCCCCTCCCACTCTTAACGTTTCTCTGGAGCCTGCTCTGAGGAGGGAGGGTGAGGGCTCCAGGGCCTGCTCGGCGTTCCGGAAGCCCGTCCCTCGCCACTACTTCCCCTTTGCTGTATTAGTGCCCAGGCCTGGGCTGGTCTGATCTGCCCTGAGCTACTTAGGACCCGCTCTGCCCTTCCAGTTTGTTGAGTAAACAATCCCCCGGGCAGGTCAGGCTGGGACTGCTACGGCCGGCCTCAGCTACTCTGCCCTCCCCACCTCCAGGAGCCCCCAGCTTTTGCTGCACCCCTCTCCTCGGTTTGGAGGGAAAAGTGGGAATTGGATGGGGGGCACCGAGGCTTCAGGGTTGTGAGCTGCCTGGACCGCCGTGGCTTCAGGTACTGCCTCTTCCAGGGCCACTCGAACTCTTCTTGGGATTTGGGAGCAGTGGGATCACCTGGGGAGGATAGCCCAGGTGGGCTGGAGATCTCAAGACTGTGAGCCACAGGTGTCAAAGCAGCTTTAGGAACTCTCTTTAATGGAAGAACCAAGCTCAGGTCCTCTCTGTAGCCTCTGTTTGTAGACTCCCCAATAATTCCCAAGCAAGCCCAAGATCGAGTGCTGGGCCTGGAGTCTTGAAGACTACTCTTTCTGAATTAAAATCCAGCCTCAGCCACTTACTGGCTGTGTGACCCTGGGCAAGTCACTTAACGCTGCCTCTTTTTCTTCTTATGGAAAAGGAAATGGCAAACCATTACAGTATTTTTGCCAAGAAGACCCCAGATGGGTCACGAAGAATCGGACAGGACTGAAAAATGAAGAAAAACAATGAGGTCCAGCAGAGCTGTGACATTATGGTCCCCACCATGATCCCAGGCAACCTCTGGCTAGCCCCTGCTCTCATTTTTATTGAGAGAGAATCCAACCCTGCATGGTGTGGGGTTCCCTTAGATAAAGGCCCTGGATCTAAAGTGGGGGGAGGGGGCTTAGAAAAAGTCTTAGTGTGGAATGTGAGGGCTCTCCAGGAAGCTGCATTGTCCCCTTCCCGCCAAATTCTCCCTCTGCTCCTTTCTTTCCCCTTGGACCCTGCTCCCCCTCAGTCTGGGGGCCTGAGGCAGCACAGCCATGTGCCCAGGCCCAATAGCTCTGAGGCTGGCAGAGGTGGGTTGGGGGTAGAGGGACACTCCTAGCCCCTGCTCTCTTCTTTTCTTCCTAGGAATATGTTATACAATATTTGACTTGGGCTTCCGCTTTGATGTGGCATGGTGAGTCGTGGCCCATGCTCTCCAGCACCCCCCTTCTAGGTCCTGAGGAGAGGTCCCGTCCATGGTCAGAGCTGGGTGGATGGCTGAGTGGCCAGGGGCTGGTGGGGAGTCTTTAGTTAGTGGGCTAGACCCAGAACAGGCACTGACCCCTTTTCTTGCGGCTTTACATCTTTCCTTGCCAGGTTCCTCACAGAGACATCACCCTACATGTGGTCCAACCTAGGGATAGGGCTGGCCATCTCCCTCTCTGTGGTGGGAGCCGCCTGGTGAGTATGTGTGTGCTGGGGCAGAGGGAGAAACACTTGAAGTCGAGATGTTGGGGAGTGGGATGGGGAGGTTAGGGCCTTGGTGTGCACTCATGTCCAATTAGGGGAAGGGGTGGGGATGGGGTACTCAGTGATGTTGATGCCTGAGCCCCCTTGGGGGTGGGCCTTGGCTCATCTTCTCATGCCTGTCCCCAGGGGCATCTACATCACAGGCTCATCCATCATTGGTGGAGGGGTCAAGGCCCCCAGGATCAAGACCAAGAACTTGGTCAGGTGAGTTTGGGATGGCCTAGGGAAGCATGTTTCCAGTGGTTAGCCTCCAGCCAAAATTCTGCTCTGTGCCTGTTCCCTGTGTCCTGGGAAGAAGACAGAATAGAATCCATCTTTTCCCAGGTTGGGAAGGAAAAAGGGCAGGGATTGGGATGGGTTGGGTGTATCAAGGGGAGGCTTCCTGGAGGTGGTGGGCCATGAAGGATGGATCAAACTCTAACCATCTTGAGCCACTGTCCTATGCTTCCAAATCCCACAGCATCATCTTCTGTGAGGCTGTGGCCATCTATGGCATCATCATGGCCATTGTCATCAGCAATATGGCAGAGGTAGGGGGTGACCGTGACAGGGGAGACATGGTGGGGGTGGAGGGCACTGACATCCTGGGATGGGAGATGGGTGTTGGGGCAGGGTGAGCTGTCACTCAGGGTTGGGGCATTTGTACTGACTAGAAGCCATGTGTCTTGCAGCCCTTCAGTGGCACCACCCCCAAAGCCATTGGAAGCCGTAACTACCATGCAGGTGGGCTTGGGGCAGGTCAGGCTTGGGCGGGTCAGGAGAGCCCAGATGTGGGCACTCCCTCAGCATTCCCCTCCCCTGTCCATAGGCTATTCCATGTTTGGTGCTGGCCTCACCGTGGGCCTGTCCAACCTCTTCTGTGGTGTGTGCGTGGGCATTGTGGGCAGTGGAGCTGCCCTGGCTGATGCCCAGAATGCCAGCCTCTTCGTCAAGATCCTCATTGTAGAGATCTTTGGTAGTGCCATTGGCCTCTTTGGGGTCATTGTGGCCATCCTTCAGGTAGGAGCCCAAAGCCTGGGGCGAGGGGGCGGGGCAGGGGGCCTGGGGCTCCCCTGCTCACTCCTGGTTTCTTTCTTTGTTTCTCTGTGTGTTCTCTGTCTGTCTGCCTCCTGTGCTTTCTTTGCAGACTTCTAAAGTAAAAATGGGAGACTAGGCCTGAAGCAGTGGGAGGGCCCTGCCCTGCTGTGCCCTACTCTTAATTTATTGGTTTTCCTGGGGGGCCTGGCTGCCCCAGCCAGTGGAGCCGCTCCCCCATGGTGTCCATGCTGTGTCCCTCTGGCCCTCACTGCGATCTGCCCCTTCTGGAGTCCCTCAGAGGGGCAGGCCCTGGCCTTGGGAGGGCATGTCCTCTGCCCACCTGTCCTGCCTCCTGCCCCATCCCCCACCTCACCAGTGTTTGAAATAAAGGTCTGTGTCCTGGGTCACCCCAGCTGTTGCTTCCCTGTTGATCGTTTCACAGAGGGGAGGGGACAATCTGTATGGTGCTTCGTGTGCCCCAGAGAAGGGGGTAGGAGGCCCTCATTCCCTTTAGTGGGTCTGGCTTTGGGGATCCTTGCCCCTTCTGTCCCAGTGCTTATATACCTGGGTGTGGCCAGACCAGATGCTGGTCACCCCGTATGGGGTGGGGAGGGGTTCCAGCTGCCCCTGTGCCCTGACATGCCTTTTCCCCCTTAAGTGCCCTCTGGGCGGCCCCTTGCCCTGCTGCTCTCCCTACTCCCCAGCAATCTTCAGTGCCTGTGGCCCTCCTGGAACCCCGACTGGCCCTAGCCTCCCCACCCCTCCAATCCTGACCACTCTGGTTCCCCGATCTCGCCCCTCTCACTTCTGCCCAGTCCACCCCCGCCTCCCCGCCCAGGCTTCTTCCTGGGCTTACAGCCGGCCACCAAGTCCCACCTCTTTGGGATCCCGGAGCTGTCGGAACCCCTGCCTGGGAGGCTCCGCCAATTCTGTGGGGCTCCGCCTCCTCGGGCTGCCTCCTCGGGTCGGGCCCCGCTCCCCTCCCCGGGCCTTGCCACCGCCCAGCCCCGCCCCCGAGCCCCCCCTTCCTGCCGTGGATTTTACATGGACCCGCCCCTCTCCCCAGGCCCCGCCCCTGAGGCAGCCCGCCGTAGATTTTATACGGATAGGCCCGCCCCTCTATCCAGGCCCCGCCCTCTCCAGTTGCTTGCTGGGGTTTTACCACTGGCAGTGACCTGTGGGCTTCGTAGGCTCCGCCTCCGACGCCGGGGCGGGTAGTTTCAGCGGGAGTCTTTTTCGGCCTAGGTCACACCCCCTTCCCCTCCAGGCTCCTCCCTCCGTGGCTTCTGCGCCTGCGGCCTGGAGCTCCGGGGCGCGCGGACGGGCGGGGCGGGGCAGGGCGGAGCGCACGCGGGGGCGCGCGGCGCCGCTCCCTGCTTCCCCTGCGAGGCTCCGTCTCGGAGGCTCCGGCTCCGGCTCCGGCTCCAGCGGCCCCGGGCGGGCCGCAACATGCCCCGCGGAGGAGGAGGCGGAGGAGGAGGCGGGAGCGAGAGCGGACTCGGCATCGGGCCTCCGGGGAGGCGCTAAGAGGGCTCCGGGGCCATGGGGGACGGAGCGGCCGCGGCCCGGCCCGGCCCCGGCCCCGAGCCCGAGCCCAGCCCCGCGGGGCCCTGAGCGCCGAGCGCAGCCGGTGAGGATGCGGGGAGGGGCCCTGAGCGCCGAGCCCACCTCACCGCCCCCCCACCTGTACATCCCGGTGGGGCCCTGAGCGCTGAGTCCACCCCCTTTACCCCCAACCTGTACAGCCCAGGGGGTCCCTGAGCGCCGAGTCCACCCCCTTCAACCCTCCCCCCATACAGCCCAGCGGGCCCTGAGTGCCGAGTCCACCCCCTTTACCCCCCCCACCTATACAGCCCAGCGGGGTCCTGAGCACCGAGTCCAGCCCCTTCACCCGCCCCCCCACTTTTACGATCCAGCGGGGCCCAGATTGCCGAGCCCTTCTCCCTTTCCCCCACAACCTGTACAGCCCTGAGTGCCAAGCCTACACCTCCTCTCCTTCTCTCTGACACCCACGCCCACACTCACTCTGGGTCTGTGAGACCCACCAGTCTGGCCCCACTGTACCCTGAAGGCTGAAGCCCACGCCCCCTCTGGTCCTCTCCTACTGATCCATTCCAACTAGCTGGTCAAGAGACGAAAAAAAGGAACAGTTGGGGAATTGGGAAGTGCCATGCAGGCCCACAGCTTAGGGGACCCCTAGCCTCCCCTTTCAGAATCCCACCTTCCCCAGTACCTCTCTCCTTTCACCTGCATCCCTGACCTGCTTTGGCCTCTTTGTCCCCGATTCTCCCAGGGTTCCTTCAGGTCTCACTGAGGTTTTTTCCCCATTCAATCCCTTGTTCTTTTCGTGTTCCTCCCCTTACCTTCAGACTTCCCTAGGTCCTTTCATTCTTCCCTCCCCTTTATTTTTCTTCTTCCTCCCTTCCTGGTTCAGAGCCTCTTTGCTGATCCCTAACTCCAGCCTTGGAGCTTTGAGTTTGTCGTGAACCGAACTCAGCCTCCATGTGCTTGAACTGGGGCCTTGTTTGGCTGAGAGAACATGGCAGCAGTTGGGTTGGCCAGGCTGGCTAGGGCCTGAGCCTCTGGAGCTGGGGAGAGAGGAGATGGGTGGGTGCTGCTGCTTCTGTGTGTCTGTGAGTACTTGTGTCCCACAGAAAGTAATGATTGCCCTGCCCCTCACATAAGGGGATGGCTGCTGCTGGGCAGTGCCACCTGTGACCCTCTAATGCCAGCCAGGGCTACCTTTCTTCTGTTGAAAAAGGGCCCAGCTGCCTCCTCCTCCCTTCCTGAGGCCTTGGGCATGCCCACTGTCTGCAGTCCCTAAGGTCCTTCTTGGCATCTCGCTCAGAACCGGGGGTGTCTGGCAGCTTCTGTCTTTCTCAGCCTCAGGGTGGGGTCCCAGATCCTTCCCAGCAGTCCGAGAACTCCAGCCAGGGCAGGAGAGAAGAAAGGCCGTGAACCTTCTCTGGGCTTGCCTTGCCCATTCCGGGGTCTTCTTCACTCCCTCCCAGCTTTGTGCCTTTGGGAGTCTGGGAAAAGACTGGTCCAGCTGAGCTCATTGCCCTTCTTGGGGACTTGGATTCAGGTGCTGGCCTTCTGTGGGAGCTGGGGGATTGCTTTGAGAGCTAGCGGCTCCCCCAGACCATCAGTAGTTGAGCCTGCCCGGGCGGCGCGGGCGTTGGGGTCCCAGTTGGGGCTGCCTGCTGCCAGGGTGGAGCCAGCTGGCTATTTGTTGGCAGGGCCGGCAGGACCAATGCCCAGGCCGAGCCGGGCAGCCAGAAGATGAGCAGGCTGCTGGGGGGGACCCTGGAGCGGATCTGCAAGGCTGTGCTGCTTCTCTGTCTGCTGCACTTCCTCATCGCTGTCATCCTCTACTTTGACGTCTATGCCCAGCACCTCGACTTCTTCAGTCGCTTCAGTGCCCACGGCCGCCGAACCGCCGCTCGCTCGTTGCACCCCGCGGCTGCCACGGGCGTTGGCACCAACTGCTCCCGGCCCAACGGCACAGCGCCCAGCTCGGAGGCTCCTAGCCCCCGGCTGGACGCCAACCACTCAGTCACCACGATGCCCCTTCCCCCGTGCCCTGACGTGCCGCCTGGGTTAGGTGAGGCCCTTTGCAGGGCATGGGGGGCCGGCTCTGTGTGTGCAAGGGGGAGGTCACTGGGGCTTGACTCCCCCGGCGGCTTCCCTTACAAGTCCCTTCCCTCCCCCAGTGGGCCGGCTGCTGATTGAGTTTAGCTCACCCATGCCAATGGATCGGGTCCAGCAGGAGAACCCTGGCGTGCAAGGGGGGGGCCGCTATGCCCCCCCCGACTGTACCCCTCGGCAAACCGTGGCCATCATCATTCCCTTCCGCCACCGGGAACACCACCTTCGGTACTGGCTGCACTACCTGCATCCCATCCTGCGGCGGCAGCGGCTGCGGTACGGCATCTACGTCATCAGTCAGGTGTGCGTGGCCAGTTGGCGGCCGGGGGGAAGGGGGGCTGGGGAGCAGGGCCAGTGTCTCACTCAGCCCTCCCAGAGCCTTGAATGGCTAAAGTTGGGACCCCCTGGGGCTGGCCTGGGCTGCTGGGCCATTGAGGAACAGTGCTTCCAAGCTTCTGCCTGTCCATCCGCACACCCAGGCCTTCCCCAGCTGCTTGCTCACCTGGACAGCTGGCTTTCCTGCTTGTTTTTAAGTTTTAGGAAAGTTGGGTATTGCCAGTTCTTCCTTGTTACCCAGAATATGCCACTGTTGGGCACAGAGCAGACTCTCCCGTCTGTGGTTAATTAGCCATGTGGTATGATGGGAGGGTCCCCCTCCCCCAGATCTGGGGGCAGAAGGCTTGGCTTTGCCGTTTGCTCCCTGGTGGATCCTGGGCAAATCGCTCCTTCTCTTTGGACTTCAGTTTGCTTCTTAATAAAATAAGGGCCCTGGACCTCATGCCTCCTGAGACCCGGAGCAGCCAGGGGCCTGTCCAGCCAGGGCAGGCTACCCTGTTGTTCTGCTCTTCCTGATCTCAAAGAACCAGGCGCGGCGGCGGTGGTGACCCCCGCCCCCGTCTCTCTGTGTGCGTGAGGCCTCGGCTCGGGGGCCAGGCCCTCCCAGGAGGCTTTCCTGACGTGGCTCCGTGGCATGACCCCCAGTAGAACGTCAGCTTTTTGAGACCAGGGCCTGTGCCTGGCTGACCTCGGAGGATGCTTTCTGTCCTCTTTCTCACTCTCAGGCATGTAGAGGCACAGAGTCGTTCTGTGAGGTCGTCAGAGGACGGGGCCTGGCCTAGGGCTCCTGAGCCTGGGCCTGGGGCCGGGCGTGTCTGCTGGGGGGCAGTCCAGTGACTGTCTTGTGTTTCCTCCTGCCCGGTGCCGCCTCCTCCCCCAGCATGGCGAGGACACGTTTAACCGGGCCAAGCTCCTCAACGTTGGCTTCTTAGAGGCACTGAAGGAGGACCCTGCCTACGACTGCTTCATCTTCAGTGACGTGGACTTGGTGCCCATGGATGACCGCAACCTCTACCGCTGTGGGGAACAGCCTCGTCACTTTGCCATTGCCATGGACAAGTTTGGCTTCCGGTGAGCACGGCTCTTCTTCTTCCCTGGGGGGTGGGGAGTGAGGCTGCTGTCTTTGCCTCCAGATCTGACGGAGTGCCTAGCCCCTTCCCTGCCGTGCTGTAGAAGCTGCTCATGGTTCTTTCGGGATGAGGGGTGGGCGGAGCCTTTGGGCCCATGCTACCAGACTGAGCCCATTTGCTCTTGACTCTCTGCAGACTGCCCTATGCTGGTTACTTTGGGGGTGTATCAGGTCTGAGCAAGGCCCAGTTCCTGAAGATCAATGGCTTCCCCAATGAGTACTGGGGCTGGGGGGGTGAGGATGACGACATCTTCAACCGGTGAGGCTGGGGCTTGGGTTGTGCCGAGAGGTTGAAGTGGGGTGGGTGGGGACTGGTCTCAAGAGTCAGTTAGGCTAGGGGGGTGGAGATAGGAGGGATGGCTTGGGGTGCTGGGCTCAGGGCTCAACCAGGTTAAGTGGGGGTGAGAAGGATGGGAGGTATCTGTAGGGGCAAGGGCAGGGGGCTGGGCAGTTAGGGGGTTAACTGGGCCTACATCATTGCCTCTGACTCGGAGATCTTTACTCAGCCTGAGTCCCACCCCCCTCCATCTCCCCTAGGATTTCCCTCTCAGGGATGAAGGTCTCCCGCCCAGACATCCGCATCGGCCGATACCGAATGATCAAGCATGATCGGGACAAGCATAATGAGCCCAACCCCCAGAGGTGACCCCTGACCCCACCCCCACATGGCCCCTGACCCTCATCCCCCATCCTCAGATGGTACCTCCTCTCAACGCCTTCAGGCAGCCTGAGGCACAGTTAAGAATAAAGACCTCAGCAGTTCTTAAGAAAACCATTTTTATAATTTAAGTCTATGTTTAGAGATTAGACTCGGTGTTTCCTGAACACCTGTGCCTATCCCTCTCCTGGGCACTGTGAGGAATGTGCAGGGAGCCCCCCAGCCCCAGGCACACTCAGCAAGAAGTTGGGCTTCTGTTTCTGGGGAGAAGCTGAGGCCTCTACCTTAGAGACACTTCAAATCCAGTCACTCCAGGAAGGGGAGGTCCTGCGCCCGGAGCAGTCAGGGTAGGCTTCCTAGAAGAGGTGGGACTGAGCGGAAGGCTAGTCTTAAGACAAGTGGAGGAGCACATCATGAGCCAGAGCCTGGTACGGTGCAGGCGAGCAGGCCCCTGGGAGGTTAGCTGGAGAGGGGTGTGGTGGGAGAGGAGGCTGGAAAGACAGGTTGGCTCTTGAGCTTGAGTGTGAGCTCATCAGATCTAGATTTTAGGGTGACTGGAAGCATGGACGGGGGCCAGTGGCTTTTGAGGTAATCAGGAATGAGGGAAGGACTCATCAGGCTTTGGTGCCAGACTGGAGAGAGGAAAGAAAGGAAGAGAAGGTGGTCTGCTGGCGGGCAGGGGTAGGTGTGAGTGTGATAGTGGTGGTGTGTGACCTATGTTGAGTGATCTGAACCCTGGACTCCTGTAGGGGAAGGACCTATCCTCTCCATAAAAGCACAGGATACAAAGCATTGGGAGACCCAACATTGAGGGGGGGAGGGGATGCCTGGGGACTGAGGGGTCTGGGGAGGCCACAGTGGGGAGGTAGCCCCTGATACGGATCAGGACTCAGAGGAGAGGTAGAAAGCACAGGCTAGGTAGAGAGAGGTTCTGAGCAAGCAATTGAGGAGTTGGTCATGGAGAGTGAGGGTAGAGACAAATTTTGGGGGCCAAGTGAGGGTGGCCTCAAAAGCTCGGGAGCAGGGACAAGGGGCCTCCAAGCTGGCATTCCAGGAAATGGCTGGCTTCTGTATGTGAGCTGTAGAGGAGGCGCTAACGGGGCGCAGAGGTGGTGATGAGGTAGCTGGGTGCCAGGCCCTGCACTGGGCACAGGGAATCCAAAGGCAAGTGAAATGATCCCTGTCCTCAAAGAGCTGCATTTTAGGCAGGTAAAACATCAGGAACACACACCAAAGTACAGAGTTGAGTAAATGAAAAGTCATTGGGCTGAGATGGAAGGAATTCAGTGGTGCCATGAAATAGAGGGAGGGCATCCTAGGCAGGGAGTTGGCCAGTGCAAAGGCCCAGAGATGGGAGATGGGAGGTTGTGTCCAAGGAAGCACAAAGTACAGAAAAGCTGGAAAGGTTAGGCGGGCAGAGTCAACCTCAGGCTGTTGCGGTGGTCCAGATGTGAGGAGATGGGGCCCTGCACCAGGGTGGAGGCCGAGTCAGAGAGAAGGGGGCAGATGATGAGATGTCACAAAGGTAGATGGGCGGATTTTGGCAACAGCTTGGATGTGGGGTGGGTGGGAGAGTGAGGCGTTGAGGATGTGAGACGCGGAAGGTGATGAAGCTCTTTTGGGGCAGCCCCTTCCATGGGGGACAGCTGTCATTGACCTCTGACCTGAGTCTGCCTGGGCAGCTTTCCCCATTCCTCCTGATTCTGCCCTCCAGGGCCAAGCGGGAGTCATAGGTTCATAGAGCTCTAGCTGGAAGGGATCTTGAAGGAGGAAACTGAGGCCCAGGGCATTGATTTGCCCAAGGTCACTTGGGTAATGAATGGGTAGCAGGATTTGAACCCAGGGCCTCTGACTTCACAGCTTGTCTTCTCTCTACTTTGCCACACTGCCTCTATCCATCACTGCCCCTCTTCCACCTGACAGCCCCTATGGGTTCTCATCTCAGTCTCAGGGGCATCTCCTGCCACATTCTTAGACAAGAGTCCCTCTGCAGCATCCCCTAGTAGTCACCTCCCCTTCATGGAAGACGTCCTTCCTGGTCATTTGTGAAAAATGGTGAACGGTACAGGGCTGAGTACAGATGTCTGGGGCACTCCACCGGAGACCCTCTTGCCAAATTGACATGGAACCATTAATGACGACAACTCAGAATTCCAGTCAGGGGGAACTTGGTAGCCACCAATCCAATGCACACCTGAAAAGGACTCATACTGTTCCACACCTGGCGAGTGGTCAGCCAGTCTCTGCTTAAAGCCGAGTGATGGGGAGCCCATCGTTTCCCAAGGAAGCTCACTCAACTTTGGGGCAGCTCAGGCTGCTGGGAAGTCTTTCCTGATGTCATACCTGAATCTGCTGCCCCCCTCCCATTGCTCGTGGCTGTGCCCTCTGGGATCAAGCAGAGCGAGATGGGACCCATCTCGGTGTAACTTGGACACTTATGTGCCCTACAGCAATGCAGAGACATTGCTTAGGCAAAGCCTGGACCTGCCTGCCCTTCTGGTGACTGCTGCCCACATCTCCCTGCTCCACCCATCCGCCGCGGGCTTCCTTTGCCTCTTTCAGTGCCAAGTTGGCCATCAAGTCTCTTACTCTGGTTGTGTGACCAGCCCGTGGGTCTTGACCCCAGTTCCTTATCTGGGACACTGCAGCTTTCATCCTTTCCATCACCCTTGGAGTGGTCCTTCACTCAGCTCTTGAGGCTGCAGCATTTCGTGATTCTCCACATGGCCAGCTGGATGTTGGTGCTACAGAACTGGCCATTCACAGGACATCCGTCTTTCCAAGGCAGCGGCGCGGTCTGCCGGCCACCTGCTGTCCCAGCTCAGTGGCCTAGCGGAAGACCTCAATGGGCCATCCGTCTTGTGGCTTGTTGGAAGAGCTGGGCCAGGCTTCTTCCTCCACTCCCGACATTCTCCATTTTTTCCCAACTCCCGAGGGATGCCGGCTCTCCATTTGGAGTGTCTGCAGTCTTCTGGGGCTCGCTTCTGCTGACCTGGTGTCATTGGCAAGCAGTCCGTTTCCTTTTGGCCTGCCCTGCTGATGGGTCCCAGCCTCTAGCAATCCTACATTGTCCGGTGTCACTTCCTGCTTGATCCGGAATTAGAGTGGACGTTACCCTGTTGCATCTTTTAAGGAGTAGTGTGTCATTTTAATGAGGGAGACTCCTGGTGAGAGCAGAATCTTCAAGGCCGTGTTTTGCTAGACTGAACCCAAGGCTTTTTCTCCTAGTCCCCGAGGAAGAAGTGCAATGGGATCTTGTTTCTCCATGACCTTCGGTCAGTTGGGTGACTGCTAGGATCCATGCGTATTGCTTGGGAGAGAGAACTTTGCCGACTCCTTCTCCTGGCTTCATTAAGGATGTATGTACTAGACGGGCCTCGGAACCCATCCTATGGGTGTCCTCTCGCTGGGCATTTTTGGTAATGATAAGGCCCCAGTTTCTAGGACGCTGGGATCCTCTTCCCTTTCTGATACATCGAAACCAGACCCCTCAAGGACTTCATGATCTTGTGGCCTTGGCGCCAGGCCGCTTCTGTGTGGGCTTGGTCTAACCTGCTGCAGTCTTTTTCCTCAATGCCATTTCCCTTCTACACTGTCAGAGAACTTGAGAGCCAGATGGGACCTCAGCAGCCCAATTTGTCCAATGCATACCTGAAAAATAATCCCTTTTAGGACATCTCTGCCCCTGCTTGCATTCTTGCAAGGATGGGGAGCTCACCATCTCCTGGGGCAGCCCATTCCACTTTGATGGTAGAATTGATGGGCGGGAAGTCTTTCCTGACATCAGGCTTAGATCGGCTTCTCTGCAGCTTCATCCCATTGCTCCTGGTTCTGCCCTCTGAGACTAAGGTCTTTCAAGGCCTGGACCTAGAAGATAGGAATTATAAGAATCTCTAGCTCCTTCAGCTGTTCCTCCTTTGTCACCACTTCCAGGCCCTCTACCCTCCTGGCCCCCTTCCTTTGGATGCTTTCCGGCTTATCAGTGCTTCCTAAACTGTGGCATCCAGACCTGAGCACAGGTCTCCAGATGACTCTGGAGCAGGGCCCTGGACAGGGGATCTGTCATCTGGCACCTCTTGTTCCCAGCAGCTCTTTGGGCCTCCATATCACACTTCTGATTCATGTTGCAGTTGCAGGCCATGAAAACAGGTCTTAGTCAGACAAGATGCCTGCTAGCCATAGCTTTCCCATTTTGTACCTTTGAGCTCTATTTTTTTTTTTAAAGGCAGTTGGGGTTAAGTGACTTGCCCAGGGTCACACAGCTAGTAAGTGTCAGGTGTTTGGTCTGAGGCTGGATTTCAACTCAGGACCTCCAGACTTCAGGGCCGGTGCTGTATACACTGTGAGCTCTGTTTCTTGAATCCCGACTTTACATTGATCCCTATTGAGTTTCATTTTATTAGATTCATCCTCTGGATCCTGGCTCTGTTATCCAGCACTTAGCCCAGTGTCAGCCACAGATTTGATAAGCATGTCATCTATGGCTTTGTCACAGTCATCAGTAAGGCCCCAAAGCATAGCACCAAACAGGGACCTCTGGGGGTGCTCCCCTGGAGACTTCCTGCCACATGGACACAACCCCACACGTGACTCCTCTCCCTTTGACCATTCATCCAATTGACACTCTGTCTGACTGCATGAGGTACTTCAATGGACGCTTGGCTCAAATCTACGTAAACATAACTCTCAATCAACCAGCCTTTATTAAAGTGCCTATTCTGCTCCAAACTGTGATAAGCGCTGGTGATGCAAAAAAAGAGGCAAAAGACAGTCCCTTGTCCTCAGGGAGCTTATAACTGGATGAGTTGTAGTATCTGTACTCTATAATCTGGATCCATTCTCCTTGGCTGCCAGCCTGTTAACCCTGCTGGAGGGCCCAAGAGCAGCCTGGCACAATTTGGTCTTGATGCTATGCTCCTTTTTGTGATCACTGCTTTCTATGCTGACTGCCCCGCAACTGTCTAGAATTTTGCGTGGAATTGATGTTGAGCTCCCTGGCCTGTAGTCTGAGAATTCTGTTCTCTTCCCCTCTCCCCCTTTTTTAAAAACTGAATCTTCTCGACATCACTGACAGTGGCCCAGCCATCCCACCTGCCGGTTTTATTTGCTTTTTTTTTTCAGGGCCTAAAGATGTAGTTCATTCATCTTGGCTAGGGACCTGAAATCCCCCCAGAGCAGCTGGGTATTTTCCTGCCATCTTGTGCTGTATCTTGGGTATCAGCTTCTTGTTTGCCACATTTATTCCATTATTTCCAAGTGTGAAATTTGTTCTTCTTGGTAGAGAAAATGGAGTCAAAATGAAAAGTGAGCAGTTCCTCGTTCCTCTCTGAGCAGAGGTCCCATCCCTTCTCTGAACCTCTCTCCCCCAGTCTATCTAGAGCCGTCAGCGTTCCTTGCCAGCCCCAGCTCAGCCTGATGGTACTGCTCCTCACACTCTTCTCCATCTCATGGTACCTTCTACTTGCTTCCGTCTTCTGCACTCAACTTTTTTTTTTTTGCTTTTTTTGTGAGGCAGTCAGGGTTAAGTGACTTGCCCAGGGTCACACAGCTAGTAAGTGTTAAGTGTCTGAGGCTGGATTTGAACTTAGGTCCTCTTGACTTCAAGGCCAGAGCTCTATTCACTGCGCCAACTAGCTGCCCCTGTACTTAACTTTTTAAAATAGAAGTTGTTTGGTGAGTTCCCTATGTGTCAGAGGGGGTGGATACTTCTCCCTAAAATGACCCTGTTCCCTTCTCTTTCTGCCCCAGTTGATCTTCATTCACATGTTCTCTCCCATGCCTCCCATCTGGTTCCTCCATTTTCTCACAGTGTGTTCCCCCTGCCCATTTTTGCCAGTCTTTTTCCTTTTGAAGAAGGAATCTTGGCCCCAAACCAGCAAGGAGGTCTGGTGGACCTGGAGTTAGGAAGACCTGAGTTTGAATTTTGTCTTAGACACTACTTGTATAAACCCGGGCAAGTCATTTAACCTCTCTGTGTCTGAATTTCTTCATCTGTAAAATAGGGATAGGGCTGTTGTGAGCATCACATGAGCTGACACATGTTGCTTTTGAAATGTGGGGTATTATTATTCCAGCAAATCTCATGATGCCTAGGAAGGCAAGTGTGTTTGCCAGTGTCAGGGACTTGAGGTCTGTGGACCTCTCCATCTTGCTGTTGCCTGCTGTTGCCTGTCTTCCTTTCACCTTTATCTTTAAATGCCCTTGGGATGACTTTGCTTAGCTGGGTTAAATATTTTTCTCTTTGCTGCTTCTTGGTGTTTATTAGTTCAGCTTTTTTAGGAAATGTTTTTAATCTGTGTCAATATCCATTCCTCTGTTCACAAATCAACAGTGTATTTTAATCAGTCAGATTGGAGTCATTTTTGTTGTTGATTGTGTCTTTGTCTTATTTGTATTCTTCGTGTTTTATATGAGCTTTGGTCTTTGTGCTAAGCCAGGGCTGGGGAACTTAATGCCCTTCCAGGTCCTTGGGCATGGACTTTCTGACTAAGTCCAAGTTTTACAGAACAAATCCTTTCATTAAGGGGATTTGTTCTGTGAAGTTTGGATTCAGTCAGAGGGCTGCACTTAGGAATGACTCCAACATCAGTAATGAGTTTTTTCTATTAACATAGAATCTATTAATGTAAAAAAAAAACCCCAAAAAACCTTCTCTCACCATGTTAAAACTTCCCAGTTCATTTCTTGTAGAAAGTATTTCTGACATATTGATGGGAGACTCTGACTTGAAGAGTTCTTGTGGCACCCCTCCCCCTACATGTGTGTGTGACTTTATATTTATCGTGATTCTTTTTTTTTTTTTTTTTTTTTGGCTAGGCAGTGGGGTTAAGTGACTTGCCCAGGGTCACACAGCTAGTAAGTGTTATGTGTCCGAGGCCGCATTTGAACTCGGGTCCTCCTGAATCCAGGGCCGGTTCTCTATCCACTGTGCCACCTAGCTGCCCCAATCCTGATTCTTTGTAGGTCTTTTCGGGTCCCTCTTCCGTCATCATGTTAACTTGTCAGTTCGATCTCCTCTGTGAATCTGTTAATTACGCCACATGTGCCTTCATACGCGTCACTAATAAATAGACTGGATTAGCCTCCAATGACTTTTCACCTAAGCCTCTTCATCTTGACGATAAGCGTATGGTGGGAAGCCTTGGTCTGAAAAGGACAGACTAGAAACAGTGGGGTGGGGGTGGGAGCAGAAATCAATGGTGGGGCCCCCACTACAGGATGCTCAACTCCTGCTTCAAGATCTGTTTTCTTGATGCACATAATTGAGGTTGTCAAGCAAGAGCATCTTTGTTATCTTTCAAGGCATCCCATCTACTTTTGATTTATGAAACACTCCTTGTTGGAAGAGAGACGCCCTCTCAGGCCAAACTGGCCTCCTTGCATTGGGGTTTCATTTTTCATGCTACAATCACTGAATCAATTAAATCTGTGCTTGATGACTTGAACTCATTGAGGGTCACTGGGTACTCCCTTATCATCTGTTTTCCAGATTTGTCATTGATTTTTTTTCTTCTGTCTGAATAGTCTGTAGCAAATTCTTGTTCCTTCTTTGATCTTCACCTGGGGCTGTCTGTTGGTTGCACCCCACTTTGGTGCCTGGATTTCCTCCCATAAACATTTCTTTCTATGAACATTTTTTGTTTTGACATCACTTCCCAACAGACCATCTCCCATTTTCCCATCAGCCACGTGAAGCCCCCAAAGGTAAGGGGGTCAGTGGAGGGTCCCCGTCACTTTTCACACTTGTAGTTGACTATGAACAGAAAGCTAGGCTGTGTGGGGAGTGCCTTTCCTCATCTTCACGCTGTGACTTCTGGGCTCCTTTGATTTCCGTAGTTCCTTCATCTGATGGCAGTCTGGAGCCCCAGACTGTCAGGTCTTGGGGATCCCTCTGTCTCTGCCATTGTTCAGACCCCTGGATCCCAGACCTCGTCTCCTGTCCCGTGTGCATTTGTGGGTAGATAACTGAAGGCCGATGTTTTTATGTTGCCCCCTTTTTGAAGCAATCTGTGGCAATCCTGATCCTCCCTCTCCACTGATGGCATTCTTCCTCACTTGGCACCTCAAAGGATCCTAGGGTTCAGACTGCACACCTTACAGTTGGAGGTAAAGCACTTTGCCCAAGGTGGCAGGCAGCAGAGCTGGGCATCAGCCCCAGCTCCTGCCTCCAAATGCTGCATTCCTTCCCCTGGCTTAGGGGCTGTGCCTGTGCCCAGGTACAATGTGCTGATGATCTCTGATGTAGAGTGCTTGGCATCTGCCCTGGCCCTTTCCCTTCGCCCTATTCAGGGTCCCGAGTCCTTCCTGCCCCTGCCGTCCTCCTTGCCCCTGCCCTCTGCCCTGCTCGGGGCCCCGAGGCTGACCCTGAGCCCTCCCCCCAGGTTCACCAAGATCCAGAACACGAAGCTGACCATGAAGCGGGACGGCATTGGTTCGGTGCATTACCGAGTGCTCGAGGTGTCTAGGCAGCCACTCTTCACCAACATCACCGTGGACATTGGCCGGGCCCCGCCACGGCCGGCCCGAGGATGACGCACACTGCCCAGGAGCTCGGGGTGTCCGTGGAGTGCAGGGGCAGGCGTGCCTGCTGGCCTGTGACTGACTTTGAGGAGCTGCCCCACTGGCTGTGGGCATGAGGCCACCCTTCCCAGGGGGGGCTGGGCCAAGCAGGGCTGGCAGGGCGCCCTCATGCCTCTCCTGGTGCGAGACTCGAGACTGCTCACCTGGGTGGCTTAGTGTTCATTGGTTGGTCTGTCTGTCTGTCTGTCTGTCTGAGTCAGAAGGCTTCTTCCTGTTTTCTGACCTGCTGGCTCAGGGACCTGGGCTTCCTCACCACTGTGGGCTCCAGCTGGTGCCCCAGGGAGGGGGAGGGGCTCGCTCCTCCAGCCAGGCTGCCTGCCCTCCCCCCCAGCACCTCAGGTTCTATCTAGGGGGGTGTTTTCTGGGGACACCGAGTCCAGGGGAGGCAGAGGTGACTCAGTACCACCTGGGGGGTTGGGAGTCTCCCACCTGCATTTTGCCCCCCCCAGCCCAGCTGCCCTCTGCCTCACTGTCAGGGGACCCCTTGTGGCCCCCAACCCCACCACTGCCTGGCTGGCCTTAGGCAAGTTCCTTAACCGTTCTGGGCCTCAGTTTCCTCATCTGTAAAATGAGGGGGTTGGACTATATGATCTTTGAGGTCCCTTCCCAGCTCTGAGATCGTGTCCCTACTTCACCTCTCTGTGCCTCAGTTTCCCCATTTAAATCCCCAATTCCTTGAGAGGGGGAGGAGCCAGCATCACTACCCCTGGGCCCTCTTGAGATGGAGGGCTCTCCCTGCCCTTGCCCAAGGGCCTGCGGGAGCAGAAGGAGGTAGAATCTAGAAAGGGATGAGCCCGGGCTCAGGCCCTCGCTACCAGCTTTGGGGCCCCCAGACTTGGGTCAGGGCCGTGGGAGGCTGGGCTGTTGTGTCCATCTGAGGTGGCGGACTTGCATGGGTCAGGGGCTGGGCAGGACAACCGATGACAAAAACTAGGCCCCTGATAGGGTAGGGGCCCCTCCCTCCCCTGCTTGGGGATCTTTGTATATCACATGGGAATTGGTTTGAGTGCTTTAGTAAAAAACCTGAAGAGAACTGGGGCTGAGCCTAAGCTATTTTCCTACCATGGCTTCCACATGCCTTTTCATGGGGAGGGGAACCAGGAGAACTCGGGTCGTCATTGCTACAAGGGGATGGCAGTGGGCCGGTGAGAACCCAAGGAGATCCTCCCCCACACACTGGGGAAAGAAGCCTCATGTGCCCGTCTTGCAAGGAGGGGAAGCAGTCAGGAAACTTCCCCCTTGGATTAAGGGGCAACCCTGGGGTCCTATCATCCCAGAAGGAGGGGGAGCACCCTCAGGGCCTAGCAAGAGCTCCCCTTCATTCTCTGGCATTCCCATTATAAATGTGCAAAGCCTCCCCCTCACTGGAGGTATGACCTTCCAGGTTGGGGGGAGTGGAGCTGTCAAGGGGAATCCTTGTTCAGGAACCCACTGGGCTTACTTAAGTCCTCTGCAGGCTCTAAGAGTCTCTGACAGAAAAGCCCAGCCCTAGTCAGTCTATTTTTTTTTTAAGGCAATTGGGGTTAAGTGACTTGCCCAGGGTCACACATCTAGTAAGTGTCAAGTGTTTGGTCTGAGGCCGGATTTGAACTCAGGTCCGCCTGACTTCAGGACTGGTGCGCCATCCACTGTACCACCTAGCCGCCCCAAACAGAATGGACACAGATTTTCTTTATTTTTAATTATTATTTTTTTTAATGGGGCAATGGGGGTAAGTGACTTGCCCAGGGTCACACAGCTAAGTGAGTGTTATGTGTCTGAGGCCTGGTTTGATCTCGGGTCCTCCTGACTCCAAGGCTGGAGCTCTATCCACTTCGCCACCTACCTGCCCCCCTCCTCAGTCTTGAAATGATGTGGGATCCTGAAGACCACCAATGGAAGGCACGTGGGCTTGGCTAGGTTCTGCCCAGCTTGGGGCTTTGAGGCAGAGATAGCCGAGGACCTGTCCAGGGAAACTCACCTGGGGGATGAGTTTTTGGCCACAGCAACTAGCTCAGGTACCGAGATGAAGAAGCCTTGTAATCTGCATGGAACGAGGGGGTCCTTCATCAGTGAAATCATGGACCTTTGAATCACCTGACTGTGGGTAGGGACTGTTGGCACCAGGCTAAAATGAGACTGCCCCTGCCTGCCCCCTAGGAGGATCACCTACAAGCATAAATAAATAAGGACAAAGTGATTAAGGAGGGCAGAGGCCAACCCTTCAGTGAAGAAAGGTCCAGGGATGGAAACGGGCTTCGCTTCATTTCTGAGAACATCTCCTTTGTGGGCTGACTTGTAGAATTTGAGTCCCCAGCCTCTATCTACCCATCCTTTTTTTAAAGCCCTTTGAAATCTGCCCTCCCAGAATCTAGGGTGTGTCATGCTGCATTTGGGCTTCCTCTATCACAGACTCTAAAAGGGAGTAGGTAATTTCCCCTGAGGATTCCCATCACTCCCACCACACAGCTAGTGCCTGCCTGGCTGCTTTGTGAGGCTACATCCAGAATGGAATTTCCTTGAGTGGCTGGTCTACTTGAAAATGGGGGAATGTCCTCTTAACTAATCTCTGGAGTCTGTGGGGATGACTGAAGCCGAGGCCTTTGTACTAGGCTGGCAAGCTGCTTCCCAGACATTATCCATTTCCTCTTTCTGTCCTGTTGGTCTGTAGTATCCTCTGGCCTGTTTCTTCATCTACTGCCAAATGCTATGCAATGTGCTTAACACCTAAAGGTTCTCAGATATCCTCATGTGGGTGTTCTTACTATGCAAAGTTATGAAGCCATATTTTCCTTGGGGTAGGGTCTCTAGTTCTTCCTGTTTTTGTTTTTTGTACTTCGTACTTAAATTGAATGCCACCCTCCTCCCCAAAGGAATTCTTGCTCTGGACTCACACAAAGCTTATATTCATCTGACCCCCCCCCCCCCCCAAGAAATGAGTTAGATATTTTTCTTTTATTTGGCTCGTATCTGCACTCTGGAGTAGAGCTCCAGCTTAGGTACAGCTCATGTCTAGGACCATCCCCAAAGGAATTAACAGCCTCTCTTTTAGAAATAAACATGATGGCCAATTCCATATGTATTCAGGACAGTTATATTTCTTTCACAAAAGATGTACTTAAAATACAAAAAGCTCCTAAGTACATGTTAACCAATACTTAAAACATAAGGCATTACTCACCACACCTGTCTCCTGGCTCTTCATCTAGGTCATGCCCCCTCACTGTAGGAGTCCCTGGGCTGCCTTCTCCCTGTATACTGTGTGGCTTGGTGATCTCAGCTCCCATGATTCTAAAACTTATTTATCTAGCCTTAACCTCTCTGCTGACCTAGATGGCAATTTGATGGTACAGTGGATAGAATGCTGAGGTTGGAGTCTGGAAGACCTCAGTTAAAATCTGGCCTCACTTGCTAGATGTGGGACCCCTGTAGCTTCAAGCTCTGCCTCTATTTCCTCAATTGTAAAATGGCATAAGAACAGTACCTACCTCTCTCTGCCCAAACATAGCAGGAGCTTAATAAGTCCGTCCTTCCTTCCTTCCTTCTTTCCTTCCCTCCTTCCTTCCTTCTCCCATCTCCAGCTGCCTCTTGGCTATCTTACCACTGGATGTCCCAAAGACATCACCAACTGAACATGTCCAAAATGGAACTCATTCTTCCCCCCACGCTCCCCAACCATAAACCAACCATAGCCACTTCAAGCTTAGTAATTTTACTTAAATACCATTTTCCTTCCTATTAACACTCTTTGTTCATCCTCACCCCACATATGGAATAGGTTTGAAATTTTGCCTTTTCTACCTCCACTATGCTTCCTATAAATGTCCCCTTCTCTCCTCTGACTCTGCCACCCCCATGGTTCAGGCTCTTATCACTTCACTCCTGGGCTGTAACAACAGCTTTCTGATGTCCCTCCTAGTTTCTCCTCACCCCAAATCGTCTCTACCCCGCTGCCAAAATGCAGTCTGACTGTGTCATCCCCCTACTTAATCAACTCCAGTGACTCCCTATCGCCTCCAGGATCAGACATGAAATCCTTTGGGTTTAATAACTTTGCCCCTTCCTACCTTTCTAAGCCCCTCCAAGCACTCGGCGTTCCACTGACTCTGGCCTTCCTGCTGTCCCTCACTCACGGAACTCCATTTCCCACCTCCACGCCTTTGCCCCAGCGGGGAATGTTGCCCCTCTTCATCACTGCCCCTCTTCCTTCAAGGCTCCTCATCCTGATGTCCGGGCTACTCAGGCAACTCCCACAGACTGCCCTGGATTTCGTTTGCATTCAATCTGTATCTGCTTCTGTGGGGACCAGCGGTTTCTCTCGTGACTGCCCAAAGCTCCTGGAGGGCTGGATAGACATCGGAGCTGAGGCTGTAAAGGAACCCTCCAGCCCGAGTACCTCTTCCAGACCTCGGCGCGGCCTGGCCCTTTAAGGGGGAGGGGGCCAGACGCCTCTGGGGCGGGGCCTTCGTGTGCGCGCTGCCGTCGTGACCATGGTTACGGCGTGACTGGAACGCAGGGGGCGGGCTCATATCCGCGCGGCGCCCGCTCCCCTGACGCCCGGCTCCAGCCCGGTAAGTCAGACCGCGACCCACGGACCCTGAAGCAGCGAGGGGGAGGCAGCGTGGGGTTGGGGAGCCGGGCGAGTCTCCCCTAGGGCCCTGCGATGTGCGGGGAGGGGAGGGACCTCGAGGTGGGGGCGGGGCCTGGCGCGCAGGCGGGGGCTGTGTGGGCATGGGGAGGGGCCTATTCTCCAGGGCAGGCCCAGGATGGGGGCGTGGCCTCGCTTTGGGGGCGTGGCCTATGACACGCCTCCAGGCATTCCCTGACTCCGCCTCTCTCAGTGGGGCGGGGCTTCACGCGGAGGCGGGGACATGGGCTGGAGAGGTGAGCCAGGCCCCGCCCCTCAGGCCCCGCCCCTCAAAGCAGCCACCTGCCCTGCAGGCCGGGGCAGGGGGCGGGGCCCCGCCATGTCCCGCATCCCCCCATCCCTATGGGGGCTGGTGGAAGAGCATATTCAGCCTCCCGAGCGGGCAGAGGTGAAGAGGATCCTGGGTGAGACCGCAGTGGACCTGAGCCTGGAGCTGCGGGCAGAGGTGAGGGTGGGCGGGGTCATAGCGAGGGGTGGGGTTCTCCGGCCTTCCCAGCCCCACCCCAGGCCCTCCCCCTCCTTCTGTACCTGGCAGGTGGAAATCCTGGAGGCCCTCCTGGAGGAGGAGCGTAGGGTGGTCCAGGGTTCTGGCCATGCCCCCCACCCCACCCCCTTCTCGCTGCTGGCCCCGCCCCCGCTGATGCGGGACCTGGTGAGGAGGGAGCTGAGGCAGCTGCTGTGTGGTCTTCACCAAAAGGCGGTGCTGGAGGGCAGGTAGGAGGCTGGATTCCCACGCCCCCCTCTGGGGTCCCCCTGCTGCCACTCTGCTGCCTCGCCCAGGCCCCGTGTCCGAACCCCAGAGATCCCAGGGGTTTGTCCCAGCGCACTCCCAACACTCCCCCAGGACCCAGAGACAGCACCTCCCATTGTGAGCCCCTTCCCCCTGTGGAGTCCCCTCCCCTTTTCTTTCCTCCCTCTGGCCCTAAGCTCCCTGGGGCTGAGGCCCCCAGCCATCAGGTGCACCCCTCCAGGGACACGGCCGAGGCATGGGCCCGCTACAGCCCCAAAGTGCTTCGCTTTGCCCTTGGAGAACCCAGGGACCCTGTAGAGGACGAACTTGAGGCCAGGCTGCTGGGATCCCCGGGCCTCAGGTAAGGTCATCTCTGCCCCCCTGGGTCTCCTGGGGGTCGGGTTCCTGGATATGTTAATTGTGTTTGGGGGTGGTTGGGGGAGGGGAAAAGATAGATGAATAGATGGATGGATGAATGAGTGAATGGGTCGGTGGGTGGGATGGCTCTGAGGTTTGCAGCCCAGGAGAGGTGGGGACCAGACAGAGGGAGCAGAGTCAGTGGGACATAAGAATTGGCTGGGTCGGGGATGTGAGGGGATGAATGGGTGGGTGGGTGGATAGGGGATGGGTGGAGGGATGGGTAGGCAGGCCTACTGGAGTCCAGGAGCCTCTCTCTTGACTGAGAAGCAGCAGCCAGGACCTCAGTGCAATCAAGGATTGCCTCAACGTGGCCAACATCGACCGTGTCATCCAGCATCTCCGGTAAGGGCCTAAGAGCCCAGCAGGGGAGACCCCAGGGGAGAGGAAAGCCAAGAAAGGGTAAGGTCAAGGTCAGCTAGACTGGAGCAGCCAGTGAAGGTGCTGGGCTTTCAGGGAAATCAGGCGAGGGGGAAACCAGGTGAGCAAAAGCCTGGGGTCCAAATGAGCATCCAAGAAGAGGCCAGGTGCCCTGGGCCAGGGTTGGGGGAGGCTTTGAATGCCAGGCTACGTCAAGAGGGAGCCACTGACGGTTAGTACTGAGCAGGGGAATGATGTGATCAGATCTGGATTTGGGGGAAGTTACTTTGGCAGCTGAGCAGGGGAGGGTTTGGAGAAAGGAAGATCTGGAGGTCCAGGAGACCAATAAGGAAACTGCTGCAGTAGTCCAAGGGAGAGCTGATGGATGCCTGAACTGGGGTTGGTTAGTGTGGGTGAAGAGGACAGACGCGAGAGATGTCCACGGAGGTAGGAAGGGTGAGAGTGAGTGATAAAGGAGACAGAAGAGTTGGGGGTGGCTCTGAGGTTTGGAACCCAGGAGATGGGGGCCAGACAGAGGGAGCAGAGTCAGTGGGACATGAGAATGGGCTTAGTCGTGGATGCGGGCATTGGTGGGAAAGCCAGATGGCGATGGAGGCCCTGGAAGCTGCCGGAGAGGGGTCAAGGTTAGAAGCAGAAACCTGGATCTGGGGCTGAGGACAGACTGGGGGAGGCACAGTCGTGCTGCAGCCTATGACCCCTGACCCCTCTGGCCACGCTCCAGGACCCTCCTGAAAGAGGAGTGCCGTGCCCTGGAGAGAGCCATCGAAGCCCTGCAGGTGAGCGGGAGGCTCCATCCCTGCCCCTGGATTCAGTTGCAGAGGGCCTTGGTGTGCACCCGGTCCATGACCACCTGCATCCCCAGGCTTGTGATCATCTTTCCCTTGGCATTCTCTGCCCCTTACCCCCTATGGACCTAGGAGAGTTGGTGGGCACCCCACGGGGGGCCCTACCTTTGGGCCTTGTGTGTGAGCAGGTTTTTGCCTGACCTCTGTTTCCCCGCCTGCCTGCCCTGAACTCTGGGCCCCTTGTCTGACAGCTCGGGTGGGCCAGCCAGAGGGGCAGAGGCAGGGCTCTGAGCAGTGACTTTGTGCTTCACTGTAGCTGTGCCTGGAGGGCGTGCCCTGCTCAGTGACAGAATCCTCTCTGATGATGTTGGAGCCCACCCTGGCAGGTTGGGATTTGGGACGCCCTTTCCCCCTTCTGTGGTCCCTGTGAACCCCAGACAAGGGTGTGGGGGAGCAAGGGAGGACCCTGGGCCCCTGCCACACTGCCCCCGAGCCAGCCTCGGCACTCTTCTTCCCAGAACTGAAAGAACAGAAGAGGGCCATGGAACAGGATCTGCTGGGGCCCCCAGCACCCCTGGGCCTCTGTCCCAGCTTGCAAGGGCACAAGAGCCAAGATGCTGGCTGGCAAGGGCTGGGCAGGTACAGGCCTGGGCTGGACCTTTGGGGAGGGCAGCTGGCAGGGCCTGGGGGGGGCACAGCTGACCTCTTGTCTCCTAGGCAGGGGATGCTCTCCAGCAAAGGCCAGGACCTGCCCTTTTCTGGGCAGCGGCCCCGGGAGTCCCAGAGCTGTGGGCTGCTGCCAGCCCTTTGCCCTACTTCACACTCCCCTAAGCCTCCTCAGCCACGGGCCTCGGGCACCTCCTACCGCCAGAGCCGCTGGGGCCGCCGCCTTCAGTGCCATCCCCAAGAAGAGCCACTGCCCAGTGCAGGGCTTCCTGCAGGCGCTCCCTCCTGATGGCTGGGGCCTGGGAGCCGGGAGCCACGCTGGGGAATAAAGACCCCCTCGCTCAGGAAGAGCTGTGTGCGTCTGTGTGTCTGTGCCTCCACTGTACCCGCCCCCGGGCGCTCCAGAGCCGCCTGCCGGGCCCAGGGCTCGGAGTAGAGCCCGAGGCCCTGCCCGCCTCCCACCACAGCAGAGAAGGCGAGAACAACAGCGACCCAGAGTCAGGAATAAAAATTTCATTAAACCCTAGCAGTGCACCAGCCAGGTTGGGCCAGGGCTAAGCCCCACCCTTATGGCCACAGGGGATTAGAGGAGACACACACAGCAGAGGGACCGAGGACGGGGCCAGCGTGAGGCCGAGGAAGACAGGTAGGCTGGACAGGCTGGGCAAGGCAGCAGTGCCCTCCAGCCCCAGACAGGCCCGTTTGGCACCATCACTTGACACTTTCCCGCGCACCCCTGGGGCTGAGCTTTCCACAGCCCACACCCCAAGGGGCTCTGGACCAGGGCGTAGGGTAGGGGGGCAGGAAAAGGAACAGTCCCCAGAGAGGCCCAAGGGAGGGCGGGTCAAGCCTGGAAGACACACTGGGCCTGGAGCTGGGGGTGGGGTAGCAACAACAAATACACACATTTTGGACACAAAGAGGAGCCCACAGATGTTGTGCCCCCTGCAGACCACACAAGAGCTATTGCTAGAGGGGCGGCAGCCGGACACACAGGGAACGCTGCTGGACACCCGCTGCCTGGAGATGGGCCAGCAGGGCCAGGGGAGTCACAGTGGGTGTCCCCCCAGCCTTCTTCCCTCCATTTCTCTACCTTAACTCAGCAGGCAGACAGCTGAAACCAGCTTGGGACATCACATTTCATCTTCAGGGACGGAGTTTGGCATCCTTGGGAAGGGTGTGTGCCAGGCCTGGCCTGGCAGCATCTGAGACCCAGGGTGGCAGCCAGCTGCATGCTGGGCACAGGACAGTCACAGCCCTCCTGGCCCTCAGGGCCTAGGCTGGGCACCTCCCCTTTCTAGTGGGGATCAAGAGAACAGCAGAAAGCATGAAGGAGGCTGGTCCCACAAGGCCAGACAGGCCCCTGGTTTGGGGTTTTGCCTTTCCTGGGTACTGAAGGGCAAGGTGGCCCTCTCACTCCAGGTCTTATTCTGGTCTCCAGGTGACACTCAGTGGCCTCTTGAGGTCCTTCCCAACTCTCGTAGAACAAGAGCTTGCCTAGAGCCCAGGGTCCCAGGTGACAGGGGGCTCAAGTGCTCCTGTTCACCCCAAAGCAGCAAAAGGCTCCCAATATCTCGGCCTCCTCGGGGGCGTACCCTCTTCTTTCCCACTGCCACCCCTACCCCACCCTCCCACCGGCCATTTTCAGCCTAGGTCCCACATCCCTTGGTGTGTGGACAGATTTAGGGTGGAGGGAGAGTGCTGGCCCCTGACCTCTGCCCCCTCCTGGTCCTGGCACATAAAAGGGACTTGTAATGTAAACACTGGGGGAATGGGCAGGGGGAGACACAGGATGAGAGACTCAAAGGGCACAGGGGTTAGCGGTGGTGATGGCAGCAGTGGGCAGGGCGCTCACTGCCTCCTGCCTGGGGCAGTCTCTGGAGGGTGGGTGGGGAAGGGTTTGGAGGGGGTCAGTCCCCCGCAGCAGTGCTTATATCCGGGAGTCCTGGGGGTGGGCAGAGCCATTGCTGCCCCGGAGCAAGTTGTGGGCTTTGTCTGGGTGCAGGGGCTGAACCTCCAGCCCGTCCTCCGGGGAGATGCCTGTAGCAGGGGCATAGCGACCCGTCCGGTGCTCAGGGAGGGCCGGACCCCAGTCTCTGCTCGGTGTCGTGGCATTTTTCAAACGCTGAATGAGAGAGGGTGGGCAAAGGGAGCAGGCCAGAGAGCGGATCAGAATGGCGCCCCTGCTCCCCTCCCCACCTCCATCCCCTCTGATCCCCATCCAGCTCCTGTTTACCCCCAGCTCACCTGCAGAAAAGTGTCCCCGTCGACACGGCAGAGCTGGAACAAGGCATAGAGGGGAATGCAGATGACCGAGGATAGAGCCATGAGGAAGCCGATGGCCACTGCCCAACCTGGGTACTGGTACTGGTTGTAGGTAATTGGTCGATACTGGATCACCGTGAAGATGAGGATGAACTGCATAATGGGGCAAGGAGAAAGTGGGCCGTGAGAACCCTGGGCCAGGTTCTCTCTGGACCCCGTCCTCCCTGCCCTGGGACTCCCATGGATCCAGGCAAGGCTTGTCCTAGGCCAGATAGCGGCTCAAGGGACTAGGCCCTGCCTTGGACATGCGTGTGTGTGCACACATGTATGTCGAGGGGAGGGAGATGCTTGGAGCCAGGTTTGAGCCAAGGGAGGCCACGGCTGTCCCACCGATTGCTACCACAAAACAGGCCAAAGAGGAATGGCTGGGGCCAAGACAGAGGGGATGGTGCCACCAATAGGGCGTCACCAACGGGGAGCTGCAGATATGCAAATGGGGACGGTTGTCAGCCAAGTGGCCCCAGGTAAGAAGGAATTCTCTGGGGCTGGGAAAGGGACACAACATCTCACAGAATCATGGCCAAAGGAAGGTACCTCACTGAGTCCACCCGTGAACTAGACGCTTTCCTCCTTCCAACATCCCTGTCAAATCCAGCCTTGGCTTGAAGACCTCCAGGAATGGGGAGCTCACTACCTTATGAGGCACCCTATTCCACCTTGGGACAGTTCTCACTGTTCAGTTTTTTCTTACATTGAACCAAAATCTGCCTTTGGGATTTCTACATAATTGCCTTAGGTTCATGGCACAAGGAGAATGTTGAAGCACGGACACTTGGCTTTGAGAGGGGGTGGTGGAGTGGGTAAGAAGTGCCATAAGGGACTGAAGGGCCGCCAGAATGAAAAGGGAGTTGGCTGGTTCCGCTTGGCTCTAGAAAGCAGAATCTGGAGCAAACGGGTTGGGAGGTAGGGGCGTCACAGAGGCAGAGTTAGGGTCGACGTCAGGAAGAACTTCCACCCAGAGGGGACAGGACTGCCGTGGCTGGGAAGCTGTCCCTCCTTTGAAGTACTTTGAAGGACGGTGGACCGATCCCCTGTGGGGCAAGGGGTTCAGAGTGGGGATTCTTCTTCAGGGGTGGATTGTTCCAGAAGGCCAGTTGAGTCCTTTCGCTCCATATGTCTCTGTGTAAGAATACTGTAGCGGTCTGGGCTGGATGACTTCTACAGTTCTGCGAAAAATCCCTCCTTCACCCAGCAGCTCTTCACACTGGAAGACAGCTCCCCCTGAGACTTCTCTTTTCCAAGGTAAATATCTCCAGTTCCATCATCGGATTGTCCTATAGCAAGGATCTTAGCCTCCGGTGCCCTTCTCTGGAAGCGCTCTAGCTTGTCAACGTCTTGCCCAGAACTGACCCCAGCCTTCCAGATGGCTCAGACCCAGGCCAAGGACAGTGGGGCAGGCATCTCCTTATGCCTCTTTGGGAGACACCCGGGGCCACGCTAGCTTTCTGAAACGGACCATTCAAATGCGGCTCATATTGAGCTTGGAGCCCCTTTAAACTCGGAGACCTTTTTCACCTAGACTGTTACCTGGTCACACATGGCCCATCCCAGCTTCTGTACCCGTGCACTTATTTCCCTATTACATTTTATTTTGCTAGATTGGGCTGATCATTCTAGACTGTAAAAATCTTTTGGGATTCTGCCTGTTGTCCCATTTATAATGGTCTTAAGCCCCTGAGAAAAGCCAACAAACTGGGCTGATCCCTATAATGGGATTTAGGAAGGCTGGCACACAGGTGGAAGCAGGCTCTCCCCGTGAGGCAGTTTCCTCTCTCAGATTTTCCATATCTTAAGATGACAAAAGTCAGAGATGAGGCAGCCAGATGCCAACAACATTGGGGGTGGGGAGGGAAGAGACATTGGCTCGTTATATGTTCTTGCAAGACTTTGAGGAGGCACGTTTAGAGCTGTGCATCTCCCAAGTTGTTCTGGGCCTTTCCCTGGAAGGCTTTCTGGGAAAAGCTCTTTGAGAATTAATGCTCACCTAGGACTCCAGGAGTCGATATAGGCACCTGAGCCAGTGGGCAGAAACCCAGGTCAGCCGATGGGAATACTGAATTCACTCCTCGGACTCAAAGCTGGCTGCCAGTCGAGGTGGGAATGGGCCTTTGCCATGCGAGGAGACAGGGGGAACTAGGAAGGGGGAAGGAAGTGCTGCCCTGGCCAGCCCCGAGGGACCGTGATGTCTGGGACACTTGGAAGTTCATTCCTGCAAAGGTCTTTCAGCGTGTTGGTCCTCCTTCCTCGTGGGAACATGGAGGATTGATGGAGAAGAAGCTGGGGGACCTAGACATCTGGCTTTTTCTGGAGTGGGTGTGTTCCCATCTCGCTGGTCTATTCAGTGATTGATCTGCTGAAGAAGGAAGTGAGGCCCTTGGGATCCTGCAGGTGAAGGCAGTGAGTCATGAAGGACTGAGGGCTGATATGGGGTCCTGGGAAGCAGAAGAGAGCATCAGAAGTCTGGAACGACTGGCCGTGTTGGTCCATGCTCGTCTGCCCAGTAGTGAGCTGGTGCAGCCCAGGCAAGCAAGCAACCAGCGTCGATTAAGTGCTTCCTAAATGCCAGGTGCTGAGCTTGGTGGGCGCCACCTGGTGGCCTGCCCAGAAACTACTCCAGCCACTCCCCTGCTGGCTGATAAAGTGAACTTCCACCTCTGTGGGAATAAGAGCTTCAGGGTGATTGGAACAAAAGTGAAAAAACTCAAGGACAACCAGGTTCAGATGAGCTCAGAGGTCTCTGCTGTCCTGAGGTCCTGTGATTCTGTAAAGAGCTTTAGGGAATACTGTGAATGGAACAGTCAGCACCACAGCAGCTAACCTATACAGACTAATATAATAAAGACAACAATGATGAGGAACAGCGAAAGGAGGATGTTAATAGCATTTATATAGCACGTACTATGTGCCAGGCACTGTGCTAAGCATTTCACAATTGTTATATCATTTGATAACCCTGGGAGGCAGGTGCTATTATTATCCCCATTTTACAAATGAGGACACTGAGGCCAACGAAGTTAAATGACTTTCACAGGGTCAGACAGCTAGTAAGCGTCTAAGGCCCAATTTGAACTCGGGTCTTCCTGACTCCAGGTCTGGCAGTCCATCCACTGAGCCACCCAGCTGCCTGCCTGTGTCCTACTAAGACCATGTAAAAGGACAACACAGGCTGCCACCTAGAAACCAGTGATGCAGACTTTAGTTCCTGGGAAAGAGATCATTAAAGAGATGGTTGGTGGGCATCTAGAAAGGGAAGCAGTGATCAGTCACAAAGAACCAGCCTGGCTTCCTCAATGATGGAGAGATCCTGGCAGATTCTCACCATTTCTTTTTTTGACAGAATTACTAAACTAGTAATAACAACGCTGTGGATAGAGTTTGCTTAGGTTTTAGCAAAGTCTTTGATAAAGTAACTTGTCATATTCTTGTGGAGATGATGTGAGCTAGATGATAATAAAATGATCTGAAGTCAAAATTGGCTAGATGGCTTCCATGTTAACATGGAGGTCTTTAGTGGAGTGGCTCAGGGATCTATGCTCATCTCTTTGCTGTTTGCTTTTTTATCAGTTGACTTGGATAAAGGCATAGATAGAATGTTTTTCTAACGTATGAATGACACCAAGTTGGAAGGGATAGCTAACACACTGAATAACAGAATCAGGATCCAAAAGGATTTTGATAGACTAGGGCATTGGTCTAAATCTAATAAGATGAAATTCACTGGAGATAAATGTAAAATCTTACACTTACACAAAAAATCAATTTCATTAGAACAGTTAATGGTTATATAGAAGTTCTGAAAAACATCTGGAAGTTTCAGTAGATTGCAAGCCCACTCAGCAGTATGATAGGGCAGCCAAAACATCTAATGTGACCTTGGACTGCTCTGGGAGGGGGCATAGCTTCCAGAAATAGAGAGGTGATAGTTCCTTTGACCATTGCCCTTGGCAGACCTCATCTGAAGTACTGCATTCAGTTCTGGTTTAAGAAGGATGTTGATAAGCTGAGAGTGTCCAGAGGAGATGGTAAAGAAACTTGAGTCCAGATCACAGAAGGATCAGTTGAAGGAACTAGAAAAGAGAACCCTCAGGGGGGCATGATAGATGTCTTCAAGTATGTGGAGGGCTGTCTGTCATGTCTGAACCCAGGGGGCAGAACCAGGAGAAACTACTGGAATGATGTCAAGAAAAAAAAAAAACTTTCCAATAATGAGAGCTGGACAGAATCGACTGTCACATAGTAGGTGCTTCATAAATGTTGATTGATTGAGTGATTCTCAAGGTGATGGGTTCCCTCTCCTTGTGGGTCTTTGAGCAGATGTGTCAGATATGTCAGAGCAGAGATGGACGGTAAGCTGCTGAGGTCCCTCCCAACTCTTGACTCCATCATTCTGTGGTAAATGTGGATGCGGACGCAATGCAGAAAAGCAATGGGGTAGGGCACAAAGATGATGGTGGACATGCTAGATATATTGGTTCAGACAAGTTGCATTTTCAAGGTCTTTTCTGAAAGTTTAGTTATTTATAAATATAATTTTGTATCATAAGTGAAAGTTCTAGAAGTTTTCTCCACAAAGTCCTACTCCGATGCCTCATCATGGCCCAGGTTCTTGGGTACTATGCTACTGCAGAGTGACTCATATTCTGTGAGGCCAGAACAAGTTCAAGTCTGGTCCCAGCAACATTTGGGGTCTGCCTTCTGAGGACCAGGAGTAGCTCCTCCCAGCAGACAGGCTGTGGAGTGGTGAATTTGGTGGTCCTTGCATCTGCAGCATGGAGGAGAGGGGTCAGGGATGGGGAGAATGGTTCTGATGGATTCTGACACTCTCCAGGTGAGATCTTCCTCCAGCAACCAGGCAGCTGGACTCTTGTTGGGAGAACCAAATTGTATCAATGATGTCATTCTTGCTAGAAAAGAAACCAGAAGCCTGAAGGAAGCTGAAGTTCTGTGGAAGTCCGGCTCATAGGTTCTCCTTGTTGAGGTGTATAAAGAGGTCAGGGGAGTCACTTTGGTTGTGTACCTAGAGTCAGCATGAAGAACCATTTCTTGGGCTGCTCAGCCTCCTCACCTACAGTGCTCACAGTAAGCAGAAGCAAGCAACGTACTGTGTGGAGAGCTGAAGACATCACAGACAAGTTCTCAAAACAGCCAGATCCACTGGATTGAGATAGCATATACATGGATACTCCACGCTTGCAATCCCAAGGTAGACATAGGGGAGGATGGTGGAAAGTGTATTGGAAGAACACAGAACAGTGTTATAAGAAAGGAAGAAAGTCAAAGGCTTATAGAGTGGTCACTCAGAAACCTCTAACCTTTGTGTCATGAGTACTTTTTTCAGGAGGAAAATCAGAAAGTCTTGGATATAAAGAGAACCAGAAAATACCTCAGGGAATGAAACTGATACTATGGGGGCATTACAATAGCTCCAGCAGTGGAAAGAGCACTGCTTCTGGAATTAAGAAGACCTTAAACCCCACCTCTGATGCTTACTATGTGACCATGGGAGAGTCACTTAACCTCCTTGGGCCTCAGTTTCCTCACCTGTAAAATGAGGGAGTTGAACTAGATGGCCTCTGAGATTCTTTCTAGCTTAAGATCTATGGCCCGTAGCATCCTATTCAGACGAACTACTACAAACAAAAAATTGGAAAGAGGAAAAAAAGAAAAGACTAATTTGGATTATGTGACTTCCTACAGAAGTGTAACCAATACAAGGAATCACCACAACAAAAATTACCACAGGAAAGCAATCCAGAACCTGCCTCGGCCAGCAAAACTTGATCCACTCAACAAACAGAGACAGAAGAAAAGAGGCTTAGGTTATCAGTCCATTTGTAGGAAGTTATGGAGAAGGTTGAGGCAAGATCATGAGCAGCACTACCCCACAAAGAGCAGAGAGCAGTGGTAGGGGCAACAGGGTTCTAGAAAACTTGGCATGAGGCCAGCCTAAGTCCATGTACAGGAGAGTCTAGAAGGAGGACAATAGAAAAAAAAATGTAACCTACCTGCCAGCATTTTGACAGGGTTCTAGTTTTAGTTCAATCCAACAAACATTTCATAAGCTCCTGAATGCAAAGACAAAAACAAAATAGCTCCTGACCTCAAGGAGCTTATCTGCTGAAGGCACACAATGTGCATATATATAAAGAAAATGCAAGGTAACTTGAGGAGGAAGAGAATACCACCAACTGGGGCGGAGCCAGGGCCGAGGAAAGGCTGCACAGAGAAGGTGGCATCTGAGCTCAGTTTTGAAGGAAGACAAAGAGATATTCCATGCCTAAGGAACAGACACTGAAAATGTACAAGGTGGGGATATAGAATGTCAAACCTAGAATAGGTAGTAGTCCAAGCAGGCTGGATTGTAGAGTTCTTAAAAATGAATAGTATGAAATAAGACTGGAAAGATTGCTTGGAATCAGATTTGGGAGAGTCCTAAATGTCAGGTAGACAAGGCTGTAATTGAACTTGTAGGTTATTAGAAACCTTTGAGGATTCTTGAGCAAAGGAGTGACATGATCAGAGGTGGGTCTTTAGATGATTCTTTGGTTAGCCATGTCGGGGAGAGACTGGAGGCAGGGAGACTAATTAGGAGGCTGACAGTAATTAAAGTTGTCCAGTCAATAGGTAACAACAACCTGAACTAGCATGATGGTCATTTGTGTGCAATGAAGGCGTAGATTTAAGAGATATTGCAGAGATGGACTCGTTAGTTGGTTAAGGGATAATTAGATAGGGGATGAGGGAGAGGGAAATGTGAAGGATGATTCTGTGTTTAATGAACTGAGTGAGTGGGAAGATATAAATAGGGAGGCTGAGAGGAGAGAGGAATTCAGCAGAGGCAGGGAGGAATCTATGATTCTGGGAAGTCAAAATACTCTGTTCTGGATGTTAAATTTGAGATGTCAATGATGATGATAATAATAACTAGCATTTATATAGCTCTTTGGGCAGCTAGGTGGCACAGTGGATAGAGTACCAGGCCTAGAGTCAGGAAGACTCATTATTCTGAGTTCAAATTTGACCTCAGAAACTTACTAGCTATGTGGCCTTGGGCAAGTAGCTTAACCCTGTCTGTTTCAGTTCCTCATCTGTAAAATGAGCTGGAGAAGGAAAACACTGGAGATGGCAAAACACTCCAGTATCTCTGCCAAGAAAACCCCAAATGAGGTCATGACATGACCAAAAATGACTTAACAACAAAACAATATATCTCTTTAAGGTTTACAAAATGTTTTGAGAGATATCTCATTTTATCCTCACAATAACCCTGTGAGATGTGTCATTATTATCCTCAATTTATAGGTGAAGAAGCTGAGGCAGACGGAGGTGAAATGATTTGCTCAGGGTCACACAGCTAGTGAGTATCTTAGGCAGGATTTCAACTCAAGTCCTTCCTATCTCCAGATCTAGTCCTCTATCCAATGTGCCCTCAGCTGCCTATAAGGCATAAGAGGAGCTGTCCAGTATAGAGCCTGAGTCTGGGCAAATAGTTGGAGCTGAGTCATCTAGGCAGAGGTGATACTGAATCCATGGAACTGATAAGACCACCAAGAAAATGAATAGAAGGCAGAACCCCAAGAGCCAAACCCAAACTAAGGGGCTGGAGGATGGACAGTGATCTAGCAAAGGAGAAAGAGAAGCAGTGGTCAGACAAGTGGGAGGAGAATCGAGAGAGGAGGCTGCAGCAAAGACAAGATGGATGACCTACTCATCAATGTCAGTACCACCACGTTTGGACTTGGATGCCTTTGGTGGCATCATTCTGAGGAAGTGCAATGGCCTTCAGAAGAAGCACACTCAGACAAAATTCCTTCTGGAGGTGACTCAGTTTTTAAAGCATTGAAAAACTGGTTTTCAGGATCTCTGAAAGAAGAACAATGCTGAATAATCAGAAACACCCCCCCACCCACGTACCCACCCACCATCATATAGATGGGATGGTCCCTCAAAGAGGCCACTGAGGGGAGAATTGAAATTACCCAAGGCAAGTACCAACTACTCAAGAGACAGACAGGAGAGACCCCAGGCAAGAGTCAGTACACCAGAAACACCACATCAGAGACGGCACACCAGAGATACCATGAGACACCACACCACAATAAACACCACACCAGAGACTCAACATGAGAGATACCGCATGAGATGCCATGCCAGAGATGCCACCCAAGAGACACTACACAAGAGATGGCACCCAAGAGACAAACTAGAGATGCAACATGAGAGACACCTAGGTGTCTAGATGCCTAGGTGGCACAGAGGCTAGAGGGCTGGCCTTAGAGTCAGGAAGATCTGACTTACCTTCCAGGCTTGTTATGAAGATTAAATGAGATAATATTTGTAAAGCCCTTTGCAAACCTTAAAGAGCTATATAAATCTTAATTGTTATTATCATTATTTATTACTATATGAGAAATAACATAAGAGACACCAAACCAGAAATAACACTCAAAAGACATCATTCAATAGACACCACATGAGAGACGACATACCACAGATACCATCCCAGAGACACCACACAAGAAGTCAGCACACCAGGAACGCCACATTAGAGAAACCACATGAGAGACACCACAGAGAAATGCTGAACAAATAATACCATACCAGATCTCATATGAGATAACACACAAGAGATACTATAACAGAAACACCACCTGAGAGACTCCACAAGATCCCTTGGAGCAACAAACAGAAAAATAACTGTTCCATGGTTCTGGACTAGTGGAATAAAAGCCAGAAGTTATGATTCCCATGCCACAATAGTGGTCTCTGATGTAAGCTTGTCTGAAGGCCTGGAGAAAAGGCAAAATCCCTAATTTTTTAAAAAGGGAAGAACCTAGAATCTTCAAACTATAGACCAATGATTTGGTTTTGGTTCTTGGCTAGCTTCTAGACCAGATAGTTAATAAGAATTTAGAAAGGGAAGCAGAGATTACAGGGAGACAGCCCGGCTTCATCAGGAACAGGTCCTTTTTTTTTTTTTTTTTTTTTTGGACGAGGTCACTAAGTTGGCACATTATTGGCAAATATAGTTTGCCTATCTTAGAAAATGGATAAAGTATCTCATATTATTCTTGTGAAAAAGTTGGAGGGATATGGACTAGGGGACAGAATAGTCAGAGAGATTTGTAATTGCTAGAATGGCTGGACTCAAAGAGGAGTCACTAATGGTTTGACATCAACTCAGAGGAGGTCTTCAGTGGAGTGCCCCAGGGATCTGTGCTGGGCCCTCTGTGGTTTAACATTTTGATCGGTGATTTAGAATAAAGCATTGATGGCATGCACATCCAGTTGGCACTTGACCTCTGGATTTGGGAGGGAGAGTTAAGACATTGGATGACAGAGTCAGGTTCCAAAAGGATTTGGGCAGACTGGATCTCATTAGATGAAATTGAATAGGAATAAATGTAAAGTCTTATTCCTGGATACAAATAATCAGACTCATCAGTACAAAATGAGGGAGCTGTGGCTAGACAATGGTTTGTCTGAAAAAGATCTGGAGGCTTTGGTGGACTGCAAGCCCAATATGACTCAGCTGTTTTACATGGCAAGAATAATAGCTAATATAGAACTTTCAGGTTTGGAAAGCATTACATATATAATCCCAGTTGATCCTCTCAACAATCTTGGGAGGTAGGTGCTCTTATAATCATGCCCATTTTAAAGATAAGGAAACTGAGTCTTAAAGAAATTAAATGGCTTGCCTAGGGCCACACAGCTCTAGTAAGTGGCTAATGTGGGATTTGAACTTAGTTCTTCCTGGCTCCAGAGTTAGCCCTCTATCCACTGTAGTGCCCCCTAGCTGCCTTAAGAGTATCCATTCTAGGAAGGCAACAATCCTGCTGGACTCTACTATGAAATATTAAGCTCAATATCTGGACACCTTGGCATTGTTCTGCTGGACAGCATTCATGCCATGTAAAGACTGGCTAAAGGAGATGGCAGTATTTTGTGGGGAGAAAAGAAGATTTGGGGAGAGGATGGGCACCAGTGATCTGGAAAGGCTGTCCTGGGAAGAAAGGAGGAACTTTGTGTTGCTTAGCCCCAGAGGGCAGAACCAGGAACAAGGGTTGGGGTGGAGTTAGAATGCTTTCACTGGACCCATAATATGAAGAGAAACTTCCTAATAACAAGGCATCCAAAAGAGGAAGGGGCTGCCTTGGGGGTCTCCATCTTGAGAGGCTGCTTTTGGGAATTCTCATTCAGATTAGACCCAATAGCTCCCTGGTCCTCTATGTTCTGAGGGTCTGTGATTCTGCACCCACTATTAGGGATCTGGAAGCTTTTCAAAGACTGCTCTGAACAACAGCTTAGTGAGAGAAGGGAAAAGGAGGGAGGGGCTGGCTGTCAAGCTGTTACTACCAAAGAGGTAGTAAGAGGTACCGGCTGAGAGATAGCCTGCTATAGTAGAGAGAGAAGCAACCTCCAGGCCAGGAAGACCCAGGTTCATGTCCCTCCTGCCTCTGGCATCCATGGCCAAGTCATCTGACTTCTCAATACTCCATGATGCAGCCCTTTAAGACTTTAAGTTGTAGAGAAGGAGGGAGTTTCCTCTCTGGGAGCTCCCTAAGATAAAATCATAAACCTGTGATTTGTAAAAACAAACAAACCCAGGTGACAAGAAGAAAGTGATAATCACCCACAAACAATCCAAAAAGCCAGCACTGGAGATTTCATTTCCAGTAGAGTGGACAGTGGGACGAATTTTGCAGTGTCTTTTAAGTGTGAAAAATTTTCCTTTCTGAGGGAGGAGGACAAGTGACTGCTCTCTGATAAAAAATTGGGCTTGCCTCCCAGGAGAGGAAGGAGTTCAAGGCCATGTTCCATGCCATGAAAGAGGGGAGGGACAATGATATATTCCTTAAGAAGGTTATCATGTGAAGAAATCCAGGACTCCCATAAGGAGGATGGGGTTATGGTAAGAATGTGGTTAAGATCTACCATAGCTGAAACTGAAGCACTGTTGATGCTGAAATACTGCAGACCACCTGTGCAGAAAGAGGATAAAGATGAAAAGTTCAGGAAACAGATTTCAATACCGGCACAGAGACACAAACATAACATAGTAGTGATGGAGGATTTCATTCATGGAGACATATACTGGAGTTCTCTGTCTCTATCTCTCTGCCTCTGTCTTTCTTTGTCTCTCTACTCAGAAGAGTGGAAGACAGGAGTCTTTTAAGAATGAAATTCTGAAGACCTAAAGAAAACCAGTCCCAATGAGGAGGTAAATGAGACCTATCTAAAGAGACCAATGAGGATCCCAACCAAGTGGGACTGAAAAGAGAGCTATACGCAAACCAGAAGCAAGGGCAGATAATAGAGGACAAACACAAGAAACTGTCAAAGTCCTGAAAGAATAGCATCAGAAAGATTCAAGCTCAGAATGAGCAGAAGCCTAAGGGAAGCCAACCAAAAATGTGATCTTTTTGGATTTGTCAGGGAAAGAGGGGGATCAGCAGAGGCTAGGACTCCAGCCAGGGTAGGATGGGACAGTGAGAGCTGGTGACAGCAGAGAGAGAGGATGAACATGAATGAGTACCATAAGGTTTGGAGAAACATTTCCCTGCATAAAGAAATTTCCAAAGCCAAAAACACGGAGCTGTGGGGTTATGTCAATAAGAGATTTTCAGGCTGTACTTTATTCTCTTCCTTACTTAATCAGCCAGACTAATTCTATCTCGAAGGAGGCTTCTGCTATCTTACGGATGACTAACTATTCATTTCCCTACGGGAAGATCCTCCCGATCTTATTCAGCTCCTGTGACTCCCAGGCTTTTGCATTCCCCTTTCCCATTCCCTTTCTGCTGAGGAACGCCTCTCATTGACTGTGTGCTCTAACCAAACCTAAAAAGCTCTCATAACCCAATCTTTGCCCTAAGAAGTTGAAGCTGCTCCTAGCCCAAGCAGTCTACCTCAGCGCACTAAATTATTTTCTTTTCAGTTTGGTGGCTCACTTTTTGACTTCTAGTCTCTCTGACCTCATGATCAGTGAGATTTTCCTTGGGTTCTCATGGACCTCAGGCTAGAAAACTCCTGCAACAACAGCGCGGGGGCCAGGCCTAGAAGCTCTGGTACTCCTTCTGTCTCTTGGACAGAAAGGATGATCACTGGATCAGGGAGGGTGGAACAAAAATGACCAACATGGAGTGGCTGCCCACGGGAACAGTAACACAGCTCCCCAGATGAATTCAAGTTCCATGGCCCACTTGAATGACATCTTTCCTGTGGTCCTGAAAGGGAATGGCTGAGCCACTGTCAGTGATGTTTCAAAGAGCTTTGAAAATGGGAGGGGTGCTACAGGACTGGAGAAGGGCAAACATGGTCCCAATTTTCAAAGAAGGGAAGAGAACTAAGTCTGCAAACTAGAGGCTGGGGAGCTTGACTAGAATTCCTGGGAAGCCTCAATAACATATTATTAAAGAGACCGTTTTGTAAAGTTTCAGCTTTGGGTTCACAAACCAGCTTCCCAAGTACATGATGGAGGAGGGCTAGGGTTATGATCTGGACATTTTGATGGCCTGGGAGATCCATGTGAGGCAGCAGTGGGATGTAGTAGCCGAGAAAGCAACTGGAGAAAGGAAGGGACCAGGAGGGGCCAGGCCAGGCTCACCTTAATCCTTTCTTTTTTCTTGTAGGTTCACTAAATTGGTAAATCAGAGGGTGACTGTAGATATAGGTTAGCCAACAAAGCACTCAATAAAAAAGTCTCTCTGGTGTTCTTATGGAAAAGAAGGAAAGATGTGGAAGAAGGAAATAGTACAAAGAGGTGAATTAAAAACTAGTTGAATGGCCAACCTCAGAGGTAGGTATTAATTATTACCTACTCAGGTAGGTGTTAATAATTCAATGTTAACTTGTCAGAAGGTCTCCAGTGGAGTTCCTCAGAGATCTACTTGGTCCTGTACTGTTGAACATTTTTATCAGTGACCGGGATGAAGACACTGGTGAGGTGGCATGCTCATCAACCCTGAAGATGACCCAAAGTGGGGAGGGACAGCTAAGACATTGGAGGAAAGAACTGGGATCCCAAAAGGCCTTGGTGGCCAAGAACATTGGACTGAATGTGCAAAATGAAATTTAATCGGGATGAATGTAAAACTTTGGATTCAATTTCATTAATTCAAGATGAGGGTGGAACGGTTAGGCAGCAGTCAGTCTAAAAAAGATCTGGGGGTTTTAGTAGTTGTCAAGCTCCCAATGACAGCCCAGAAAGCTGCAGTCACCTTGGGTGTCCTCTGTCCTCCGCCCCAGTCAGACCCGATCTGGGCTACTGCGTTCATCTCATTTTAGAAGAAGGGAATTCAGGATGATGAAAGGCTTTGAATCTAAGCCATTTGAGAAAAGGTTGAAGGAACTGGGAATATTTAGCCCAGAAAACAGAAGGTTCAGGATAGACCTAAGAGCTATGGTCAGGTATTTGAAGGGCTGTCATGAGAAGGAGTCAGCCTTGGTCTGCCTGGCCTCAGAAGGCAGAGCCCGGAGCACTGAGGGGAAGGCGCAGAGAGTCAGATTTAGGCTTGATGTCAAGATAAACGTCCCAACAGTAAGAGCTGCCCCAGTGTGGACTGGCTGCTTTGCAAGGTGGTAGGGTACCCCCTCCCTGGGGGCTTCACGTAGAGGCTGGATGCCCACCTGTATGGCAGAGCTTCCTTTTGGGTACAGGTCAGATAGGATGGCCCTGACAGGATGTTGATTCTGTGATTCTGTTTCTGGTGTCATCTGAGGAGTCAGGACAAGCTCTTTGGTAGTACTGAGCTTATGGACAAGAACACTACTCTCCCTCCACCCCAGCAGCTGCCTCTACTCCTTTATTTGTCTGATTAGTTTGTCTGAACTGAAGGCCAGGCTTCTACCCTCTGGTTAGGCCGGGACCATCCCTACATTCCGGGAAATTCATCATGTCCTTGACTCTGATAGCTACACCTACCACTGCTCATTGGCTAGCTGCTGAGGCCCTCCAGGAACCTTATTTCTGGATGATTAAACCCAGAGAAGGAGGGATTGGTCTTTGGGCTGGCAGGGGTTGGGGGAGGGTCGGGGGAGAAGCGTAGGACCACAAGGGCACTTACGAAGATGATAACGGGGGAGACAAAACGCCAGCACATCTGGAAGAAGAGGGGGGGTGGGAAGCCCAGCATCATCTGGATGTCCTGGAAGTAGTTCCGGTGTCCTGGGGAGAGAAGTCATCAGAGGCCATGCCCACCCTGGAGAGTCTCTGGGAGGGTTAGAGGTCAGGGGTTGGCCTCAGGGCAGCCTGGACACCTACCATAGATGTACATGATGGTCACACACATGATGCAGGAAATGATGACCAATGAGAAGCTGGCAGCGTAGTTGTCCATCAGCAGTAGCCAGTAGATGCCCGCCTGTTGGGCAGAAGTCATGTGAACCACCGGGGGATACTACCTACCTCCCCATCCCCTTTCTGCTGCCTAGTTGCCTACCAGGACAGCAGAAGCATATGAACCACCAGAGGGCGCTGCCTGCCAGGTCTGCCCACCTGCCCTACCTGCCACTGCTGCAGGGCAGGCACATACCCTATGAGCCACCAGAGGGTGCTGCCTGCCAGGTCTGCCCACCTGCCCCACCTGCCTCTGCTGCAGGGCAGGCACATACCCTATGAGCCACCAGAGGGCGTGGCCTGCCAGGTCTGCCCGCCTGCCCCACCTGCCCCTGCTGCAGGGCAGGCACATACCCTATGAGCCACCAGATGGCGTGGCCCTGTTTAGCCCTGTGCTGCCTCTGTGCCCACCTGGCTGGTCAGGGGCACCCCGAGCAAGAAGCCAGCGATGGCCACAGCCAGAGTGACGTAGGTTTTCTTCTTCAAGATCCATTCATTCCCCACTTCATCCACAACTGCGGTCACTAGAGTCTCCAGAAGGCAGAACTGAAGGGATGTAACATCAAACAGTCAGTCAACAAGCATTTATTAAGTGCCTGCTATGTGCCAGGCACTGTGCTAAGTGCAGGGGATGCAAAGAAAGGCAAAAGACAGCCCCTGCCCTCAAGGAGCTTACAGTCAAATGGGGAGATACCATGCTAACACTATGGACAAATGAGTTACGGAGGGATCAACTGGAGGTAATGTCTGAGGGAGGGCACTAGAATGAAGGGGAATCAGAAAAGTTTCTGTAGAAAGTGGGATTTTAGCTGAGATGTGAATGAAGCCAGCAAAGCCGAGAGGTGGTGATGGAGAAACTTGCAGGCATGGTGGACAGCCAGGAAGATGCCTGGAGTCAGGAGATGGGGGGGGGCTTATCCAGTCTCACTGGATCATAGAGCAATGGGGGGGGGGGAAGGAGATATAAGAAGACTGAAAAGACAGGAAGGGGCCAGGTTAGGGAGGGCTTTAAAAGGCAAACAGAGGATCCTGGCATAATAGGGAGGCACTGGAGTGTACTGAATAAGGGGGTGACATGGTCAGACCTACATTTTAGGAAAATCAATTTGACAGCTGGGTGGAGAATGGCCTGGATCGGGGAGAGCCTGGTGACAGGGGTGGCTATTGCAATAGTCCAGGGGTGAAGTGATGAGGGTCTGCCCCAGCAGGGTGGCAGCGTCAGAGGAGACAAGGGGATGTATTCGAGAGATACTGCAAAGGCAGAAATGACAGACCTGGGCAACAGATTGGCTGGCGGGGTGAGAGTGAGGGCTGCAGGATGACACCCAGGTGGTAAGGTATCCTCGAGAGTAATAGGGACGTTTGGAAGGGAGGAGCGTTTGTGGGGCGGGGATAATGAGTGCAGTTTTGGATCTGTTGAGTTTAAGATGTCTATGGGACACCCAGTTTGAGGAGTCAATTAGGTAGCTGGACATGTGCTGGCTGAGTGCCCAGTCCCTTCCCCATCCCAGGCGTTTCTGCTCTGTCCCCTCATACCTGAGTGCCCAATCCCAGTAGGATAAGCATGAAGAAGAACAGCAGAGACCAGAGCGGGGAGATGGGCAGCAGGGTGAGGGCTTCTGGGTAGGCTACAAAGGCCAAGCCTGGGCCATGGTCAGCCACTCGGGATACGTCCACACCCAAGTGGTTTGCCATGAAGCCGAGGATGGAGAAGATGACAAAGCCTGCATAGACACTGGTGGCGCAGTTCGTGATGCTGATAATGATGCTATCCCTGGAGAGACCAAGAAGAGACAGGCTCAGCCCTGGAGACCAATCTCACCATGGGCTCCACACTCCAGCCCCACCATGGGCTCCACCCCCCCCCAGCCCCACCATGGGCCTTGGGTTCCCAGAATCCTCCCTGAGCCTGTGGGCCACCCCCACCTCAGCTTTCCCAGGCCTTTCCACCTGCCTCCTCATTCCCTTATCCTTTGCCAGTTTAGTCTCTGGCCTCTGGGGATCTGGGGTGGGGGTGGGGGTGTCTCTGGCTCTGATGGTTTGCCAGCTATACAGAGTTAAGATTGAGAAGCTGAGGTGGGGCTGAGAGAGGCCACCCAGAGACCTCAGGGCCTGGTGTGGAGTCAGGGGTGGGGACACTAAAGGGGTGAAAGGAACAAGGTCTGAGGTTCACCTGTAACAATTGTTGTGGAATTTGTTGTAGGAAGCCATGGTGATAAGACCCCCCCAAGCACAGCCTAGGGAGTAGAAGATCTGGGAGGCAGCATCTCCCCACACCTGCAAGGGTTGGGGAGGAGGGCTAGTGGTCAATTGGGACAGGCAGGGCAGAGGACAACTGCTCCTCCCTCCAGCCCCCAAACACCCAGACACCCACCTTGGCCTCCAGGATCTTGTCCCATTGTGGCGTCAGGTAGTACATAATACCTGTGAAGGCGCCTTCCAAAGTGACCCCCCGAACAAACAGAATGGTCAGCACCACATAGGGAAATGTAGCTGTGAAGTAGACCACCTGGAGGGGGGCAGCAGGGAGGTGTTGGCTCAGAACCTATCTCCTACTGGAGAGATATTCTCAAAAGCCGAGCCCTTCCCATGTTCCTTGCTTCCCCTCTCCCCATCCCATCACCTCCCCCACATTTCACAGCCCTGACCTTTCCTCACCACCCCCCCTAATCTGGCCTCCCCTGGTTAGGGGACACCCTTAAATCCCAGGAGGGGAGGGGAAGGGGTGAGTGTACTTGCTTTCCCTGAGGACTTGACGCCACGGATGAGGCAGAGGAAGACGACCACCCAGGACACTCCGAGGCACCCAAGCAAGGGTAACCGCACCTCCCCAAAGTTGCCAATGTCATCTGACAGCTTCAGCACATAGCGCCTAGAATGAGGAAAAGAGAGTGTCTCTGAGGGTGTCCTCAAAGCTCTTATTGCCTAGGAAGGAATCCCCAAGGTGCTGCTCAGCACCACATCTCTCCTCAGGCTCAGCACTCTCTGGGAGCAGAGGGTGAGCCTGGTAGCAACCTGGTCCCCTACCTTTGAAGGGGAAACAAAGGCAAGGGGAAACTCATCACTTCCCCAGACAAGTCAGTGCAATGAACATTCAGCAGGACCCTTGCTAAACCAGCTGCTGCTCAGGGTAGACAGAATGACAATATTCTATGAATAGATGAGAGAAGGTAGAACTTTTGTTGTTCAGTCATTTCAGTTGTATCTGACTCTTTGTGATCCTATTTGGAGTTTTCTTGGCAAAGATACTGGAGTGATTTGTTGTTTCCTTCTCTAGATCATTAGACATATGAGGAAACTGAGGCAAACAGGGTTAAGTGACTTGCCCAGGATCACACAATTAGTAAGTCTGAAGCCAGATTTGAACTCAGGAAGATGAGTCTTCCTGACTCCAGGCTTGGCACTCTATCCAATATGATGCCACCTAGCTGCCCAACTCTTACTTGCTTCTATTTTCTTAACCAGGGACAATGATCTTTGGATTGGGAAAAGCAGAATAAAAAGGGTCAATGATGGGGTAGCTAGGTGGCGCAGTGGATAGAGCACCGGCCCTGAAGTCAGGAAGACCTTGAGTTCAAATCCGGCCTCTGACCAAACATTTGACACGTACTAGCTGTGTGACCTTGGGCAAGTCACTTAACTTCAGTTGCCTTAAAAAAAAAAAGAAAGAAAAAAGAAAAAGACTGAAGGAAATGGTCTAATGGGCAAAAGGGGGATTTTTCAAACTATAGTCCAATGACTTGACTTCCAATTCCTACCAAAATCCTAGAACTCATTTAAAAATTTTTTTTATTAATTTATTTTGATTCATCAACAATCACTTCCATAAGCTTTTGAGTTTTAAATTTTTCTCCCCCTCCCTCCCCCCTCCCTCCCCAAGATGGCACACAATCTGATACAGGCTATACATATACATTCCTATTAAACATATTTTCCCATTAGTGATGTTGTAAAGAAGAATTAGAACCGATAGGAGGAACCACAAGAAAGAGGAAACAAAACAAAACGGAAGGAAAAAAACAGCAAATAATATGCTTTGATTGGCATTCAGACTCCAGAGTTCTTTCTTTGGATATGGATAGCATTTTCCATCATGAGTCTTTTGGAATTGTCTTCGATCCTTGCATTGCTGAGAAGGGCTAAGTCTAAAGACGTTAGTCATCACACAACATGGCTGTTACTGTGTACAACGTTCTCCTGGTAGAACTCATTATTAAAGGAATGATCTGTGAGCGTTTAGATAAAAGGGAGCAGTGATCACCAAAAGCTAGGATCCATTCATCAAGAACAAGTCATTTCAGACTGTGCTTGGATAAGGGTGGCGACAACAAAGGGATGAGTTGTTCATCTTATTTAATCTTCTATTAATGCAGACTGGGAAAAGGCACTATCTCTCCTTCGCCATCCCCTTTTTTGCTTCCTGTCTTGCTTCCTCTGCCCTTGTGATTTGGGCTTCTGGGAGACAGACCCTAGTGGCCATGGGTGACATAGAAGGTGTGGATGACATCATAACCAGCACCACCTTACAGCTTTGCTGCCATGAGAGCAAGTCGCCACATCTGGGAGAATTTTAGAGCCTCTCACAGAGGCAAAGGCCAGGACCCACGAGGTGGAAGATCCAGAGATGCTGAGGCTGACATCTAGGAATCCTATTCTCCTCGGAACCTGGAGAAGTTGATTTCTTTCAGCCAAATGGTGAAAGTGGGAATGAAAGTATATCCTGATCATATTTCCTGCTTTCTCTTGTTTAAGCTCATGGTACCAAGACGAGGAGCCAGGACTCCTCCACAGATCCTTTCCCGAAAGCCTCAGGGGTGTGTGGATCAGGATTCTCTCCCCCTCACCAGTCACACCAAAGATGTGGCAGGGAAATGGGGGGAAGGCTAGTTGAAGACCAACGTCTTTGTAGAGAAGTATTTGGTCTAGTTTCCTTTTTGCTTTATTCTATGTACATGTGTGTGTGGGAAAAGGACTGGAGTTGGATCCTATATAGGCAGATGCTAAGGTGTTAAACTAAATGTGACAGTGTGTATATGCCCTGCTTCCCTATATTAAATGCTAGGGGAACGTTCTTTGATTGAATTGGAAGGGGCAGTTGCTATTGACTGACTGAAGATGGGCCATGACCCGGGTCACCTTTAAAAAGTTAAGTCTGCCAAGCCCTAGAGACAGTTAGACAACTTGAGAATTCGAGGCAGCTTAAGGTAGGGGCAGCTTTTAGAGTGTAACTCCTATGCTTCTTCCAGAAGGCAGTGCGGGAGGAAAGACTTTTTCTCTTCTTACCTACCATCACCCATGGCATCCTGGAAAGGTTGGCACTCTATCCAATGTGGCCAATAGATAATATCCAATATCCAACAGAATCTGTCTAGTAGCAGCCACCTCATCAAAGTGTTTGGATAATCACCCAGTTTGAGCCAGGGAGCAGAGACAGATACAGACTCTTCAGACATATCAACACAGAAAGGAAGCAATCCAGGCAGGAAGCAGTGTTAAAGAGTAAACCTTCTGGGGCAGCTAGGTGGCACAGTGGACAGAACACCGGCCCTGGAGTCAGGAGGACATGAGTTCAAATCCAGCTCAGACACATAACACTTACTAGCTGTGTGAACCTGGCCAAGTCACTTAACCCCATTGCCTAGCCAAAAAAAAACAAAAACAAAAACAAAAAACCAAAGAGTAAGCCTTCTGGCAGCAGAGAAGAGAGCTAACTATAGATCCAAAGGAGAATTAGCCCTGACAATTGAAAGTCAAGCTGCAGACCAAAGCAGATCCAGAGAGCCCAGGATGAGGACTCCATAGACAGGTATAGAACAGTAAGTGAAATCTGCCATGATCACATGTGTTCCCTACACGTGGGCCTCACTACCATCGTACTGTGTTTGTGCCCACTCCTCTAATTGATACTGCATTTGTGACAATGTGCATCTAGATTTATGAAGAGAACATTTTATTGTTACTGATACTATATCTTAGTAAAATGCTTTTGCTTTGAGTTCATTGTGTCTACTGGGTAAAATAAAAGGTAAACTCACTGATGAGGGATCATAAATTGTAGTTTTAGGAGTGGGCAATAATAATAATAACAATAATCAGCTAGCACTAATATAGTGCTTTAAGTGCTACTACAAAGTGATTTCCAAATATTATCTTATTTGATCCTCCCAACAACCCAGGGAGGTAAATGCTATTATTATTTCCACTTTACAGATAAGGAAACTGAGGCAGAAAGTGGTTGAGAGACTTGATCAAGGTCAAACAGCTAGTAAGTGTCTGAGGCAAGGTTTGAATTCAGGTCTTACTGATTCCAGGTCCAGTACTCTATCCGTCTAGAACCTTGCAAAGCATCATCTTCCCTGGAAATCAACCTGTAAACGTCAAAGTGCCAAATTGGAGAGGCAGCCCAGAGACGTTGCCACACACAGGATAAACTATGTGATCATAGCATGCTAAATTTCTGAAAGTGCCAGAAAAAGAACATTTGTACTGATCAAATCAGCTTGAGAAAAAAGTCTCAGATGAAATGTTGAGGATAGGGCCACACTGAGAGAAAACTACCCTTACCCAGATAAATATATTAAGATGGCTGGTTTAAAGGCAGAACACTTAGTGAATTAAAGGTGGAGGCAGTGCCCTGTGTTCCACTGGTTCATCTGCATGCTAAAATTTTCAAAGTTTTTAAGGTTATAAATGAGATATTATAAATTAGCTGTTTAAGGACTACAGGAAAATCACATCAACATTGCAAGAGTCTTGCTTGACAGAAAGGTGAATTTTTTGAGTTTCCCTTTATAAGTTAAAAATGGGTCACTGATTACAAGGAGGCCTTGATTTAAATCATTAGAATCTAAAAGAGTTAGGAGGGGTAAGAGATGGTCAGAGGAAGACGGGAGAATAAGTTGAAGACAGGGGAGTCAGGAACTGAAGACCCAGGAGGGGAGTTGCTTACAGAAGACAGAATTTTTTCAAATGGACAGAAAATGATCAAAAGCAGATATACAGGGTCTGCTGTGGTTTTGCTGAGAGCCATGCTGATTGAAAGAAAGACATTGCTTTGCTGGGAGCTGATGGGCTGGAGAAATGCAGGATTATGCTCTAGCATCATCAACTGCCTGAGAGAAAGGAAGCTTCTCAAGAGTTTGCCTGTGTTGCCCTTTACTGCCCACCTGTGGTTTGAGAGGGAAGAAAGACAGGCTTTGCTGTGAGAAGTTCATCTTTGCTAAAGACTGATTGAAGACCTAAGAAGTTTTGTAGTTCTCTAGCCTTAAGGGATTACTTGTCACTGAAAGAGCATAACTCTTTCTCAGCACTCTACCAAGAGTGGCTGCTGCATAAAAGGACGTGTTATTGCTTCAGGACCTGGGAGTAGCAGAGAAGTAGCTTTACTAAGCAGTGAGCGGAGAGCAGTAAAGTGGTTTTTGCCCAGCAATTAATACATGGTGAAGACTGCTCTCTAAAGATATCAAGTCTTGCCACCCAGAAACATGAGTTGTCTTAGGCACATGGGTTTCCTTACTCATGTGATTTTCTGCTAGATTTCTACTGTAAGCATGGTATCACTCTCTCCCATGGACAGGCAAAATGATATCATTGGTAATTCTCTACTAATGCAAGAGAGTGTCAATGGGACCAGAGATAAGACATGAGCAGCCTATGATGCTCTATGTCTGAGGCAGCAAGAACAGAAGCCTCCTGTGAGAAAGGCCCAGGATAGGCAGAAAGCCCCAGGGTGAGAACCTTTGGGGATCAGCTACACAGCAGGCAGTGACCAGCACACAGCAGATGGTGTGGTGCCACCTAGCAACTCATACTGGGCTCTGAGATCCCTAACACTTTTTCTTTTAATGACAGAGAAGCGCTCTGAGATGCTGAACCCCAGAAGGTGGAACTCAGTGAAAGAACCCAGGGCAAGAAGAAACAGGGCCTACCACCCCACCTAAAAGTGCAGCAGGTGGGCAAAGCCTGGCCTTGGCAAAAAAGCCCCCATTCAGAAAATAAAGCTGAAGAGGTGAATAAATTAAATACCAACTAACACCAACAATTGCAAATCTAACTCAATAACAACTGTAAGCAGACTTAAAGGAAAAAATGGATTTTCTACAAGAACTACATGAATACCTAGAAGAAATGAGGTAAAAGATGAAAGCTCTGGAAGAAAGAATTGGAAAGAGAACATATAGTTTAGAAGAGAAAGTGGTAAACCTGACCAATATCATATCGCTTGCCTTCTCAATGGGTGGACGAGGGGCTGGAGGAATTAAAAATAAAAATTTTTAAAAAGTTGAAACAAACCAACAACAAAAAGAAAAACCTGACCCAAGGAACAAACTGCTTGTAAAGTAGAATAGACCAAACAGAAATCATTGGCTTCATAAGACAGCAAAACATATCAGACCAAAAATCAGAAGATTTAAAAATTAGAAAAAAAGTAAGCTATCTGCTATCAAAACCAGCTGACCTGAAAACCAAGTCAAGGAGAGATAATTTAAGAATAATTAGAATCCCTGAAAATCATGATTTTTAAAAAAGCCTGAAACCTACATTTCAAAAGATCATATCCAAAAACTCTCTACAGCTATGAGAACTAGAGAACAAAATCAAGATAGGAAGAATCCATTGATCACCTACTGAATGGAACCCCAAAAGAAAAAAAACATTCCAGGAATGTCAGAGGTCCCATGAGGGACCATGTCAAAAAAAAAAAATACTGCAAACATCCAGAAGGAAACAGTTCAAGTTCCACGGAAAAACGATCAGAATTACACAGGACCTGGAAGCTTCTACCAAAAGTGAGAGGTGTTCTTGGAATACAATGTTCCAAAAGGCAAAAGATATACACTGACAATCAAGAATAATTTGCCCTGCTAAATTGAGTATTATCTTACAGGGGAAAAAATGGATCTTAAATGGAATAAAGGACTTTCAAGTATTTCTAGTGAAAACACCAAAAGCTGAGTAGGATATTTAAAATATGAACACAAGAATCCAGAGAAACCAAGAAAGGTAAATTTATTTGAGGAACTATAGATAATGTGGTGCTGACATTCTAATAGGAAGAGAAGTAGCAAGTGTCCCTTCAGAAACCTTTCAGATGCCCTTTGAAGGCACTGAGGTAGTTAGATAAAGTTAGACTGGTTCAGAAGAGTGTACAAACAGAGAGGAAGGAGGAGAGGAGAGGGCATCAGAGGAACCTCATTCTTATCAGAGACAGACAAGGCAGGCTGAGCACACAGACAGTCACACATGTTTAGTGTAGAAATATATCAGACTCAACAGGGAAACTACCAGGGATAGGGAGGGGCAGGTTAAAAGGGAGGGAAACACATAGACTCCATCTCCTGCTTGGTGCCTTTGGCTGTGGCTCTCCCCATTGCTTAGAATATGTCCCCTTCTCACCTCTACCTCTTAAAATCTCCATTTCCTTAAAAGCTCAGCTCATGCACCACCTCCTACATAAAAGCTCGTCTGATTCCCCTGGCTATAGATCTATAATAATAACTAGCATTTATATAGTGCTTTAAGGTTTGCAAGGTGCTTTCTAAATATCTCATTTAGTCTGCATAATAACCCTGGGAAGCAGGTGCTATTAGTACTCCCAATTTACAAGTGAAGTAACTGAGGCAGACAGAAGTTAAGTCACCTACCCAAGGTCACACAACTAGTAAGCGTCTGAGGCACGATTCAAGTCTGGTTCTCTATCCACTGTGCTATGGAGAGGCTGTTAAATGTCTATGTACTTTTCTCCAGTTAGTCTGAGGTTTCCTTGTGGGCAGGGATAGTTTCACTATTACTTTAGCATCCTCAGTCCTTAGCACAGTTGACCTCTCTTCATGAAGCCCACCCTCATATCATTTTCTTTGTTGGCTGTGAACTTACAAGTGAGCATGTGGTCCACTACGAACACCAGATCTTTGTCCCATGAGTTGTTGCTCATGCCACAACCCTCTAGTTGGTATTTGTACAGTTTATATTTTTTTTTTTGAAGCAAAGGCTACAACTCTACATTCAATTTACTCTTATTCAATTTGATCTATTCTTCTAGCCTGTTGAGATCTTTTTGAATCTTGACTTAATCATTGAATGTGCTAGCCATCTCTCCTGGATTTACATTAGTTCCAAATTTGGTAGGTATAGATAGCATTTAAGACTTCATTCAGGACTGGCTGAAGGAACTATGGATGTTTCTATAGCCTGGAAATGAGAGGATTTATGGGGGACATGATTGCTCTTATCTGTGTATCTGAAAGGCTATCATCATTGGGCAGATTAGGCTTGTTCTGTTGGGCCCTAGAGGGCAGAACTAAGAGCAGTGGGGGGTAGTGGGGAAGAGAGAGGGATGGTGCAAAAAGGGCCAATTTAGGCTTGCCATCTTCTATCGTTATAGTGAGTTATTCACAGAGAATGCATATCTGATAGGAGGGGAGTTTGCTTGTCCAACAGCCCCAGTGTATGTCTGCCCACCAGGGAGAGCTCAAATCACATACCATGAGTCTGTGTAGGACCTTATGTGACAGACAGAGATAAGCATAACAATGCCTAATTTCATTAGAATGTAAGCTCCTTGTGAGTATGGATTATTTCATTCTTTGATTGACTCAGTGGCATTTCCAAGTTGATTTCCTTCTGAGGGGAACTACTATGAGTGTTTTCTGCATCCATTATGGACTCCTATGAGTCCTTTTTTTTATTTGTGAGTCTACATTTCTCACAGGTGAATTAAGGCTGTCCTCTGCCCATATACTTTTGTTACCATAAGTAACTGTAAGGGAAATGAAGGCCCTTTTCCACCCACAAATGTGAAAACCTAGAAATTAGTATATTTGGAGATTTACCAGAGTAAACTCTAGTGGAACATTGAGGGCATAGAGAAAAAATGGCCTGGTGGGATCAGCCCTTGAGATCAAACCCAGTCTGAGTGAACCCAGAGCATTGAGGGGCCCTGAGACATACTACAGAATCAGAGTCTCAGGGGCTTTCATGGTAATCAAATCCAACCCATCATTTGATACATGAATTCCTTCCACAACAGGTGTATAACCAGTCTCTGCTTCAACATTTCCAGGGATGAGCAACTCACTACTTCACGAGGCAACCTATACCACTTTGGGATAGGCATAATTGCTAGGAGTTTTTTTTTTAATACTGATCCTGACCCCAGATATGATCTGACCGAGGCTGAGGACAGGAGAACAAACCACACGGCTCTTCCATTGAATCCAACACACATACATTATGACTTCCTAAGTGCAAGGCACCGAACTTGGCCCTGAGGATGTTAACATTTCTACATGGAAGGAGCTTAGAATCTAAGCTAAGGGGAGATAAAATAGATAACACAATGTTAAATAATAGTGAAAAGCCACAGAACAAATACTGAACAACACGCACAGAAAAAGAGAGGCTGGACAGAAAGCAGAATGTGGGAAGTGTCAGAGCTGCTAGAAATCAGAGGAAGGAGAGTTTGTTTTCACTTGAATCAGGGAGAAGGAGAGGCCCTGAACCAGACCTCGAGGCACCAGAAGATCGCATTGAATTTTGGAACATGCAGCCAAGAAAAGCTCCTTGCCCACCCCACCCCTCAGGCCTTGTCCCATGAGTTGAGGTCAAGCCACATTGGCCTCAACCTGTAGAACCAAAGGGCAGGACTTAGGTTCAAAACTTAAGGTTTGCAAAATCCTTTATAAATATTATCTCATTAGATCCTCACAACAACCATGGGAGGTTTTATTATCTGATTATCACCCATGTTTTACAGATTAGGAAACTGAGGCTCAGGGTCACAGAGTTGGTAAGTGTCTGAGGCCGGGGTTTGAACTTAGGTCTTCAATGCATCACCTGCTGCCTCCTTGGAAAAGGCTCAGGGCGACTGGGAAGGACAGCTGTCCTCAGAGCTGTTAGGGAGGGTTCTGGCAGAAAGAACTCAGAGTTTCTCTCACTTCCCTGGGCCCAAGCTGGTGGTAGCATTCATCCTTTCGGACTGGTCCTCTCAAAGACTTCATTTTGGTTCCACAGGCAGCTGGGTAGGGGATGGAAGTGGTGCAGACACTGGGAAGGGGGCTGGAGTTAGAAAGTCTTTTTGGTTCAAGGCCTCACCTGCAAAATTAGTGGGGAGTCCCCTCCAACCCTGTCATCTTCTCAGTCTGACTCTTGTCAGCTCCACCTTCCAAACCTCTCTCCACCCCAGTCCCTTCTCCCCACTCCTGCTGCCCTATGAAGTGGAAGACCTCACTCAGCAGCTCTTAGCTGGATCAGTTCAGGACCATCCTCACTCAGGGGTCTTCTTGCCTCGGTTTCTCCACCATTTAGCAGATCCCTAACCTAAGTTTAATAAGTCCTCCCTCCTTCCCTCCCTCCCTTCCTTCCTCCCTTCCCTCTTTCCTTCCTTTCTTTCCTCCCTCCCTCTCTTCCTTCTTCTCTCCCTCCCTCCCTTCCTTTCCTTCCTCCCTCCCTCTCTTCCTTCCTCCTTCCCTCTCTTCTTTCCTTCCTTTCCTCCCTCTCTTCCTTCCTTTCTTTCCTCCCTCCCTCCCTCTCTTCCTTCTTCCCTCCCTCTCTCCCTTACTTCCTTGCTACATGTCATTCGCATTTCTTGCCCAGCAGGGGGCATCAGGATGCCACTCTGCCAAGGGCAGCTGGACCTGGCCAGGCTGGACGTTAGGCCCTGGTCAGTAGCCCAAGGAGTCATGTGCCCCACAGGCTTGGCTGGCTGGATTTGTCTCCAGGCCATTTCCCTTCCACATCCCGTCCGACACGTTAAGCTGCAGGCTGGTGCCCCATAGGTCTCATTTGGTCTCTGTCTTTCTCTAAAACCCTGAAGTGGCGGTCAATAGAGCCAAGTTCAGCACTCAGCTCTGCCACTGTTAGCAGTGTGACCTTGGGCCCTAGGCTTCCTTACGGTCTTCTTTGAAACCAGGACTTGGACTTCTGAGTTGGCGCCTACCACTCTGACTCCCCAGGTTCCTATAGGCCAGGGATGGGGAACCTTGGCCTCAAGGCCACATGTGGCCCTCTAGGTCCTCAAGTGCAGTCTTTTGATTGAATCCAAATTTCACGCACTTGAAGACCCAGAGGGCCACATGTGGCCTGGAGGTAGCAGGTTCCTCACTCCTGCTTTAGGCACTAGCAGACATTAGCTCCAGATAAAGCAAGGAAGTCTTTTTTCCTAATAAAATTGAATGGGCGTGTTCTGAGTCACATAGCTGTGGTCTTCAATCCCTTTGAGGGTAGAAGTTTGGCCCTGTACATAGGGAATCTAGTCTGGGCTTCTGACCACCCCTACCTGGAGAGCCAGGCCTGGGGAATTCTGCCTGGGACCAGCTTTCTCTCCTCTTTGCCCTCCCCAACACTGCAGTACAAAGGGGGCCCAGAGACAACAAAGGAGGGGCTCCTGAAGCTGGGCTGGTGATTCCCCTCTACCACTTCTCTAGCCCCTCAGGCAAAGCATAACCGGGACTCATGCCTTCAATCTGGAAAATAGGTGTGTGTCCACTCCAGCCCTGAGATCCTATGCCCTTTCTACCATAAGTCTGTGGGGCTGGGAGTGGGATGTAGGGGAGAGAATCCTGCTACTCACTAGTTGCATGGCCCTGGGCAAGTCACTTTTCTTCTCAACTTGTGTGTCCTCTGAGAAGAAAGGGGTGGGAGGGTGTCACAAGGGCCATGTAAAGGCCTTGCAAACATTAAAGATCTCTAGGGATGCCAGTTCCTGTGACCCTCCCTCCCATGGCACAGGCTGCCCATCTGTCTGTGACACCTTGGATTCTTCTCTTGATGTTCAAGTTTGCCTGATAATGGGCAGGGGGGGGAGGAGGGGGGAGAGGAAAAGGGGGAAAAGAGGACACTATGTGATTTACTCCCACCCTCCCACTCCATCCTGCTGCACGGGTTGGGAACCCACCACAAATAGCTGGCCATAGGCCACTGCTGGGGAGTGAGAGGCAACCTCAACTGTGCCTCCCTTCAGAGGAAGCAGACTGGGGCCTTTCTGCTTAGCCCTCAGGGCCATCCCAGCTGGGCCTGATCTGGTGGGGAGAGCTTGGCCTCTATTCAATCCCCAGATTAGAGAAGGGAGCAAGTCCCAGGCTCTCAGAAGGGAACTGGGTTCAAAGAGGCCTTGGCCGTCCTCTGGCTTCAGTTCTAGCCTCAGTGAGGACGCCTCCCAAACACGCTCTTGAGGCCTGAGTCTCCCAAAGTCTGCCGAGTAACTCCCATGGGCTCTCTTGCTGTCACCCAAAGGACTCTCACAGTGACTCCTCAGGGTCCTCCACTATGTACACACTGATACTATATATACTGATAGTGTATATACACTGATACTGTATATACACACTGATACTGCATACACACATTGGTACTATATACACACACTGATATTATATATTTACCCTCTGATACTGTATACACACACAGACACTGTATTCACACTGTATACACACCATGGATGTGTGTGCATGCGGGTGCTAACACAGGGGAGAGGAGGGCTCACACAGTTCCAGCTCTGCTGATCTCCCTTCCCTCTCTCACCTCTTCCCAGCTGCCCTGGACCTCCAGCATGTTCCAGGCGGCGCTGACTGGGCTTTCTGACCCATCTTTGCATCCCATAGGTCCAAAGTCCTATCAATTCTTCCCTGGAAATGTCTCTCCCCCTGTCCCTTCCTTTCCATTTTTGCCACCACTGAGCCAGTCAATGCCCTCATCTCTTTTCTCAGCCTTGCAGCTTCCATGACTAGTCGCCTCCTACCTAAGATACCTCCTATAGCCTTCCCTAACTCCAGATCTCATCACCTCCCAATAGGGCCCCTGGACATCTTGGCCTCTTTTCCCGGCTTGTACCATCTCCTCCTTGAGGATGAGACCTGTATCTTGTTCTATGATTCTGTGATCTCTTTCTCCCCATCTCAGAAGCATGGGGCCTGGTTAAAGGTCTGGGGAAATGTATAGCCTTTGTATAGCCTAGGGTCTGTGGCAGAGTGGATAGAGTGTTGGACCTAGAGTCAGGAAGACCTAAGTTCAAATCTGGCCTCAGACACTTACTAGTATGACCCTGGGTAAGTCACTGAGCTGCTTTCTGCCTCAGTTTCCTTATCTGTAAAATGGGGATAATAAAAGCACCTACCTCCTAGGGTTGCCATGATGATCAAATGAGATAATAATTGTAAAAAGCACTTAGCATAGTACTGGCAAATAGTAAGAATTATATAGATGTTAGTTATTATGATTATGATTATTATGCAGAAGGGCCAAAAGGCCTTATGCAAGACCTAAAGATCCATCTGTCTACCTATCCACCTATTCATCTATCCATCTATCCATCTGTCTGTTCATCCATCCATCCACTCATTCATCCATCTGTCTATCCATCTACCCACTTTGTCTGTCTCTCCATTCATTCATCCATCCATCATCCATTTGTCCATACATCCATCTATCCACCAACCTGTCTGTCCACCTATCATTTCTCCATCCATCCATCCATCTGTCTATCCATACACCTTTCCATCCATCCATCCATCCATCCGTCTACCCACCCATTCACCCATCCACCCACCCATCCACCCATCCATCTATCCATCCACCCATCTGTCCAACAAACCTTCATTAAGCACTGGTATGATGAGCCCTGTGCTAGGCATTGAGGGAAATAAAGACTACATATAAAGCTGAATCCCTGCCCACTTGGAGCTTAGACGACAAGACAAGGGGATGAGACACAAACATAACGAATTGTAATGCAATTCATTCATGAAAACAGTATAAAACCAAATGCTTTCTCCATGGCATTGCAGAGTATCAGGGAAGGCAAATGAGTCTGAGCTACACCACATAGGACATTTTTCAGCAAAGGATTAATAGAGCAGATTTGTGAGCCTTTTAGTGGGTGTGGGAGGGCCTGGAGCAAGGACAGTGACCCTCCACAGCACCACCCGCCCACCCCCAGCCTCCAATTTAGCTTCTTTCCAAATAAAACCTCTCTTACCCATTGGGAATATGAAACAAGGATGCACCGACGAAGAGTGTTACTTTGAAACATCCCTCCCTTCCCCTCCTTGCACAGCTGGATCTGGCTCAGGCTCTATCCTCCTGCCCCTTCCATGGCACCCCGTCTCTGCTGCTTCCTGCCTCCTATGTGAAGACTGGACTTTTCTGCCCCCATCCTAGCAATAATCAGAGCTGCTTGCCCTTCACCCTCTGGTGGGACTCCGAGCTTGGCAAGCTTGGCAAGTTCTTCCCAGAAGCAGGATTATTACCTCCATTTTAAAGATGAGGAAACTGAGGCTCTGGGAGGTTAGGTCACTAGCCCAGAGCTCCCAGCCAGTGCTCTTCCCTCGAGGCCAGGCTTTCCCACAGAACCTCTCCAGCCCCCTTCTCCATGGCTCTCCAGAGGCTCTGTCTGCTCTAGCCCACCAAGGCAGTCTCTGCTGTCACAAGAGTACACCTCACTTATTCCGTCTGCTTCCTTGTCCTTTCTGCCTGTCCACCTCCAGCTCCAGGCCTGCCCTGAGCCTGAGGCTGTTTGCTCCCGGCCTTCCTAATTCCCAGCAGATCCCTCCAGGAGGGACACTCACCGCCAGTACTCCTCACTGGGGCTGGTCCTCTTAAGGGTGTAGTTGAGCAGCTGGGAGAGGTTGAGGGGCCCGTGGGCTGGGTCCGAGCTGTTGGTGAAGTTGGCAGCATCGAGGACCCCAGCACAGTCGAGTGTGTTCCAGGGGTTGTTGCAGTACGCCCAGGGTAGCACGGGGGTCATAGAGGAGAAAAAGTAGTAGAAGGCGATGCAGATGACCACGTTGTAGTAGATGCCAATGTAGGTGGACACCACCATCATGCCGTAGCCCACACCTGCAGGGCAGGCAAATGAAAGTTTTCATGGTGGGCTGGGGAAAGAGGAGGAGGCAGCCTGGAAAGAAGCGTGTGGAGCCAGGCCCAGGCAGTGGCCAAGGGCAAGAAGGGGAAAGAGAGGTCCCGTGTGGGGAGAGGCATGGGGCCAAACCAAGGAATACGTGGCCCCAGCTAGGGAGGCGGCACTCCCGGGGCAGAAATGTGGGCACATTAACACTGCGTTTGATCCTCACCTTTAAACATGGGGCTTATCCTCCAGACCCCCAGACAGCCCTGGCTGGCAAACTGGCCAAAGGAGAGCTCCATGAAGAAGAGCGGGATGCCACAGAACACCAGCATGATGAAGTAGGGGAACATGAAAGCACCTGGGAGGGTGTGGGGAGAGAGGCCAGGCTCAGGGAGGGAGGCTCTGCCCCTGACTGCCCTAAGCCCAGAGTCCCAAGGAAGAAGGAGCGCTTTAGGGCCAGTGGCCATTGCCTCCCTGCCTCTGCCTGGCTTTCAGGAGCAGGCCACAACCCCCTCCTTCCCCATGGAACAAGGACCCGAGCAACCCCGAGAGCCAGACACAGTCTCTGTGCCCAGAAGGAGACGGATGCTCTCCTCTCCACTTCCCTCCCCCCCAGAGTGTGTGTGCCAAGAGCTGGAGGTGGTCTATGCCCCAGGCAGAGGGGCATCTGTGCCAGGCTGTGGGGGAGGAGCCTGTCCTCTGGGTGGGTGGTATCTACCCCAGGGAGGGCCCAAGGATGCAGTGCCCTCTGGGTACCTCCCCCGTTGCGGTAGCACAGATAAGGGAATCTCCAGACGTTGCCCAACCCCACAGCATAGCCCACACTGGTCAGCACAAACTCAATCTGGTTGCCCCAGTTGCCGCGTTTGAGATTCTTGTCCCGTTTGGCCACCTCACTGGGGACAGCACCATTCTGTGGAAAGAGGAGAGGAGGCGCAATCAGTACGAAGCCAGGCAACCCCGGCCAGGGCCTAGCCTGCTCCCCTTGCCTGATGCCTGCCACCTCCCAGGAAGGACAGGAGGAGGCAATGCCATGTGGAGATGGGGGCCAGTCTCTCGTCCTAGTCTGCCTTGCCCCAGTCAGCCCAGGACAGCCCAGGCAGGCCTGCCTGATTCCTCTGCCTCTCCCAGGCTTCCATCCTCCACAGCTCTCAGGGGCGTGAGGGGTAAGCGGCTCAGTGTCATACCAAGCAGCCCCACTGGGACTGGCAACAAAGGGTCCTGTGTCCAGCATGTGCGTCCCCCCCCGCCCCAGTCTATTAGTCTGCCTGCAGGCCTGTCTGCCTAGCACATCGCCAGGCTGAGCACGTGGGCCAGCTGGGCACGCAGGAGAACAGGGGGAGTGGGCCCCTTCCCCCTGCTTTGGGCTTCGGGGGCAGGACAAATTGGTTCAAAGGCAAGACAGGAAGGCTGGCACAGCTGGGCCTAAGGGCCCTGAGCTGACAGAGTAGCTCAGTGGCTATGGTTGAAGGCAGAGGAGCCAGCTGGCACGACAGGGCCTGGCCCATAGGCAAAGGTCCCTGAGGAGTAGGTTCCAGCTAGGGCTGGCCAGAGCCTGTCAATGATGTCAAAGGCAGGAAGGGCAGGTTGGCACAGCTGTGCCCACGGAAGGGGTCCCGGGCAGTAGGGTTCAGCCCAGAGCTGGCGGGGAAGCTGGGGGCTACCTAAGATAGACTCAGAAGGTCAAGGGGAGATCAGCTCTGAGGAGGACAGAACTGTCTAGGGCCTGTGGGGCACTTGTCTTCTGGGACTCAACAGTGTGGGGGAGTGATTATAGGGTGTGAAGCAGGAAGGAGCCCCTGCAGAGAGGGGAGGATCTGCCCCTGAAGGGCCCCTGTCCCAGGGGCAGGGGATTTGAGAATGAGCTCCAAGGGAGGAGCCAATATCTGACTGGGGAGGGGAGATAATCGCTGAGGACAAAGACAATTTTGGAGAGGGGAGATGTAATTCTAAAGAGGGAAAGATGATGTCTGAGGGGAGAGGTGGTCTCTAGTTGGGGAAATACGACTTCTGAAGGGGAAAGACAATCTCTGGGAGGAAGGCCATTTCTCATGTGCAGAATCTCTGAGGCTGGAGGCTAGGCCTGCCCATGGCCCTCTGTGGGAGAACCAGATTATCCCACTATCACCCTCTCTCCAGTCTTCAGTTTCTGCTGATATGTCCCCTACAAAGGATCCCAAGTCTCCCCATCTTTTAAAAAATCACTGACTGGATCAGGCTACCCCGTAAGGCTATCTCTGGAGTCAAAGGTTCTGGATTCAAATTTTTCCTCTGGTGCGTATTGCCTGTGTGGCCTTGGGCAAGTCACTTAACCTCCATAGGCCTCAGTTACTCCATCTGCATAATGAGGGGGCCGGGCTAGATGGCTTCTGAGGTGCTTTTGGCTCCAGAGTCGGGACCCTATGAACCCTATGCTAGGCAGAATGCCTGGCACTTAGTAAGCACTTAATAAATGCATGCTGATTGACTGCTGAATTGCTCTCCCTTTCCTCATCCAAATTCCCAGGAAACAAAATCTGTCCAGGCTGCTTATCTCCATTTCCTCACACCTCACTTACTCTGCAGCCTTCTGCAATCTGTTTTCTGAGCCCATAACTCAATTGAATTAGCTCTCTCTACAGCTACCAACAATCTTTAGTTGCCAAATATAATCACCTTTTCCAGTTCTCAAGGGGAAAAAAAAAATCCAGGCTTATCAATAGCCATATGGAAAAAAAAAATCACTAATAGGGACATACAAATTGAAGTAATCCTGAGCTTCTACCTCAAAGCAGTCAGGTTAGCAAAGCTGTCAAAGATGGGGAATGTTGAAGGGGCTGTGGGAAAAATGGGCTTACTGATACACTGTTGATGGAACTCTGAACTGGTCCAGCCATTCCAGAACTATGGCCAAGTTACTCCTAAACTGAGTACATCTCCTAACCCAGAGAGATACCACTCCCAAAGAAATAAAAAGAAAAGGAAGAGAATCTTTATGTATGAAAATATTTATAGTAGTGCTTTTTTGTGGTGGCAAAGAATTGGAAATGGAGGGGATGCCCATCAACTGGAGGATGACTGAACAAATTATGGTATCTGAATGTGACGGAATTTTTTGTTGTTGAGTTGTTTTCATCGTGTCTGACTCTGTGACCCCGTTTTGGGGTTTTCTCGGCAAAGACACAGGAGTGGTTTGCTATCTCCTTCTCCAGCTCATTTTACAGATGAGGAAACTGAGGCAAACAGGGTGAAGTAATTTGCCCAGGGTCGCACAGCTAGTAAGTATCTGAGGCTGGATTTGAACTTATTAAAAATCTGACTCCAAGCCCAGTGTTCTATCTAGTGTGCCACCTTAGTTGCCCCATGTGAGGGGATATTATTGTGCTATAAGAAATGATGACAGGTATAGTTTCAGAGAAACCTGGGAAGACTCAAATAAATGGATGCAGAGTCAATCAGAATCAGGAGAACAATTTATAGAATACATTGTAAAAATGAAAAAAATGTTGAAAGACTTAGGCACTTTGATCAATGCAGCAACCATCTATAATGTCATGGGACTGATGAGGAAGCGTAATGAAGCTACCTGCCTTCTGACTGAGGGGTGACGGGCTAATAAAACAAAGGTTCATCAAATGAAAAAAACAAAAACAAACAAAACATTGAACTTAACAGCCTTGTCTCAGTCCTCATCTTTCTCGAGCTCTTGGTGATATTTTCCACTGTTGACCCCCTCTCCTCTTAGATACTCTTACCTATTTTATGACCCTACCCTCTCTTACTTCTCCTCCTTTCTATCTGACTGGTCCTCATGCTCCCTGGTATCATCATCGCCTACTATTTGAACTCGATTCTGAGGACCCTGGGACCACTTCTCTCTCCTACACTTTCTCACTTGGTGATCTTATCAGTTAGTCATCAAGCATATATTATGCACCTGTTTTGTGCCTGGCACCGTGCTCAGCCCTGGGGATACAAAGAAAGAGAAAAGACAGTCCCTTTCCTTAAGGAGTTCACAATCTAATTCGAGAGACAACTTGCAAATAATTATGTACAAACAGGATAGATACAGGGTAAACTGGAGATACCGTTGTTTGTCCTTCATTCTCAAAGAGGACCATGATATCAGGAAGGTGATGCCATGACTTGCAAGTGAATTGGATTCAAGTGAGGGAGGGCTGTTCAAAGTCATCAGCCTCACTCTCTCCTCCCGAGCCATGTGGGTCCAGTGGCCAGATACAGACCAGAATGACTGGAGATGGCCCCCAAATTGGAGATAACTAACACAAGGAAGGTGCTAAGATGAAAGGGCTGAGAAGGGCTTCCTGTAGAAGGTACAATTTTAGCTGAGTCTCTAAGGAAGCCTGGGAAGCCAGGAGGCAGAGATGAGGGAGAAGAGACTACCAGGTATGAGGGACAGGCAGGGAAAATGCCTGGAGTTGGGAGATGGAAGGTCTTGTCTGAGGAACAGCCGGGACACCAATGTCAACTGGACACAAAGTGATGGGTGGGAGAGAATAAGGTATAAGAAGATTAGAAAGGTAGGAAGAGGCCAAACTGATTTTAAATTTGATCTTGGAGGAAAGGGACAATCCCTGGAGTTGACTGAACAGGGAGGTGATATGGTCAAGCTCGTGCTTTAGGAAAATCAATCTGACCGTTGCATAGAAGATGGACTTGAATAGGGAAAGACTCGAGGCAGGGGGACCCACCAGCAGGCTATTGCAATAGTCTAGGCATGAGTTTGCCATCTGAGCCAGGCTGGTAGCAGTGTCAGAGGAGAAAAGGGGATTACATGAGAGAAGTTCCAGAAGTAAAATCAATAGGCCACTGCAACAGATGGGGGAGGTGAGAGAGAATGAGGACCTGAGGGTGACACCTGGGTTGTGAACCTTGGTGACTAGGAGGACGGTGGCGCCTCAATAGGAATATGGCAGTTTGGAAGAGGGAAGGGGTTGGGGGAGAGATGATGACTTTGGTTTTGGACATGTTGAATTTAAGATGACTATTGGACATCCAGCTGGAGATGTCTACTAGGCATTTGGAGATGTGAGACTGCAGGTTGGCAGAGTTTAGGGCTGGATAAACAGGTCTGAGGATCATCTGTGGAGTTGAATTCATGGGAGTTGATGAGGTCACTAAGTGAAATACGATAGAAGGAGAAGAGAAAAGAGCTCGGGACAGAACCTGGGAGGATACTTGTGGTTTGTGGGAGTGGCTTGGATGAAGCAGATTGTCTGACTACAAGGAGCGATCAGCTGAGTAGGAGGAGAACTAGGAAAGAGCAGCGTCACCAAAACCTAGAGAGAAGAAGAGAGTGATCAATAACGTCAAAGGCTTTGGAGAACTCAAGAAGGGGGAAGAATGAGAAGAAGCCATTAGATCCAGCGATTAAGAGAGTATTAGAAACTTTGGTGGCACAGTGGGTACAGCATGGGGCCTGGAGTCAGGAAGACCTGAGTTCAAATCTGGCCTCAGACACTTTCTAGCTGTGTGACCCTGGGCAAGTCACTTAACCCTGTTTGCCTCAGTTTCCTCATCTGTAAAAGGAGTTGGGGAAGGAAATGGCAAACCACTCCAGTATCTCTGCCAAGAAAACCCCAAATGGGGCTACAAAGAGTCAGACATGACTAAAAAACAACTGAACAACATCAGAAACTTTGGAGAGAGCAGTTTTAATTGAATGAGGCTGAGAACCAGACAGTAGAGTCAAGACGAGATTGAGAGGAAAGGAAGTGGAGATGCATATTGTAGGAAAAGTACTTTCTCTTCACGGGGGTTAGAACTGGAGGAGGAAATAGTGGGGGAAGCCATCTGAGTGCTAAGAGAAGAGAAGGGGGTCTTGGCTAATGGCTCCAGTTTTTCAATGAAATATGAAACAAGATTTTCACTGAAAGAGTGGGGACAGGGGAAGCCAGGAGAGTTTTGAGGGGTACCCCCCCACCCTTGTGTGGACCCTCATCGCCTGAACTCTGGCAATAACCTGCTGGTCAGTCTCCCTGCCTCAAGACTCTTCTTCCTGCTCCAATCAGCTGCTAAAGTGATTTTCCCAAGGTGCAAGTCTTCATATTTCACTTTCCCCCTCAGTAAACTCCAATGGTTGCGTATTACCTTTGAGATAAAATACTAACTTTCAAGCTCCGCATTTAACTCCATCTGGCCCCAAGCTACCTTCTAGCCTTTTTACACGTGACCACTCTGTTCCCTCTATGCAGACTGGCCTCCTTATAGTTCTTCCTGCCTTGTCACATCTCCCAGCTCTGTACTTTTTCTCCAGCTGGTCCCCGGGTCTAGGACACTCTCCCCCTGCACCTTACAATCCCTAATTTCCTCCAAGACTCAGCTCAGGCACCACCTTCTGCTTGAAGCCTTTCTTGAGCTCCTCTCCTACCTCTCCCCACCCCAAACTATCTTGTATCTATTTTCGAACAGAAGTCGCCTGAGGGCAGGGGCTGCCAGTTGATCGATTCCTTTCTGCTCCCCTATGCTGAGAGGAGCTACAAGGTGCCTCCCTCCTCCTCTTTGCAGCCAGGAAGAATGGAAGGGCTCCTTAGCTCCAGGGTCCTACTACAAGGCTGGCCAGGAGAGAGGGCAGTGAAGGGGGGGTGGGGTGGCACTGGACCAGGGGTCGTGTGCCAGCAGTGGGTAATCACATCAGAGCTGCCTGGCTGAGCACCGATGAGCCCGCTGTTCAGTTTAACAAGAAGCACACACACCAACGAGCCGTGTGCTAACCTGCCCAGTCATGCGGGTGAGGCCACGAGGAGGGTCCTGGAAATGGGCATTTGGGGGTGCACAGATCTGGCAGGAGATGACTGAGGAACGTCTAATATGAGAGGATCCTGGAATCCAAGAGAGGGGAGGGAGAAATGGAGCTGAGCAATGGGGTCACCCCTCCCCATTGAGTTCTTTCCATCTCTGACAGCCCTGACAAGCGGCCAGCCAGAATCTGCTCAAACACTTCAACCTGTGGGCAACTCATGACCCCCCCACCCCCACCCCAAGGCGGCTCGTTTGGACTGCTCTCATTGCATTCATAGGAAGTTTTGGGTCCTGGAAAAACTTCCAGCCTCTACAGAACTAGCAATCTGCCAACCTTCAAGTGCTATCAAACCGTGGGTCACCGTTACAGTTCCCATGCCCATCTCACTGTGGTGTCCTGGCCAGAGTACTGGGTTACTCCACAGTGATCGAGATGCCAAACAAGGGAATGCTTAGTGAGGTTCCACCTGCAGCAGGCTGCCTCAGCTTCCCGACCAGCAGATCAGGGGAGAACGCTCATCCCCAAAGTTCTCCTTTGGCCAGCGGCTTTCTGGATATTTATCCTCCTTCTCTCTCACTAGTGAAGCCCCTGCACAAGCTCCCCTGCGGCCCCCAGAGGAGTCTCTAACACTTTTCCCCAGACCACACACATTTCTTCCTGAGCCTTTCCTTGCTGCCTCAGTTTGTCCCCTGCCATATGGTAGGGGCAAACACTGGAGGGGCCTCTGTGAGGGTGGGATTCGAGGCTGAAGCCATTGAGGTTTGAACCCAGGTGTGGTCAGGGAGAGCCCCTGCTTGGCAGGAGGCATGCTGCCCCAAACGATGAAGACTGACCGCCACTCACTGTCTTGTCAGCCACCCTTCCCCCTTGGCGTACTCCTCTTCCCTGCCTGGCCTCCTCAAGTTTATTTCTTCTGATGATTCAAAGGTTTTCACATTCCCCTCTCTTCTTTTCTCCCCAGGACATCCCCTTCATTTTAACAGCTGCCTCTCTGTGGGCTATTTATTGCCTGTCTCTGGAAGTTCTTTGGTTCAGCCCCCTCTCCCCAGGCTTCTCAAACTCACAGTTAGAAAAATGGGGCGGCCCCTTTATTCACCAATATTTCCTGCACCTCCACATAACCAACCCAACCCTACCAAGGAGAGTGTTATGATTCTAGAGACAAAGGGAGCCTCTGCCTCCTGGTGCCAGGACATTTAATCAATCAATCAGTCAGCCTTAGCCCTGTGCTGGGCCCTAGAGATACTAAGAAAAAGTCCTGCCCTATAGGAGTTTCCAGCTGCCCAAGGCTGCCATTGGGTTCCTACTTGCGACAGAAGGCATAACTGTGTTTCACCTGAACCCTTCAGTGGGCAAGAGAATTTTGATCTTCCCTTCCTGCAAACAATCCTCCGCCCTGGAGAGGACTATTAAGGCTGGTGAGCCTCTGCATCATCAGTCCAAGAGTCCAAGCCTCCTCTGGCTTGAGATAGGAGGTGGAGGAAGCAGAGTGTAGAATGAGGAGACAGAGTCAGTTTTATGAACACAGACAGGTTCACTGGCTATCCTGGCACAGCCACCCTAGGGCTTTCCTTGCGCTCAGAGATAATAAAGATAATAATAACTAGCATTTTATGTAGAGCTTTAAGGTTTGCAAAATCCTCTACATATGTTAATCTCATCTAATCCTCACAATAAGAAGGGAGGTAGATGCTATTACTACTTCCATTTTACAGATCAGGAAACTGAGGCAGACAGGAGTTCCATGACTTGCCTGAGGTCATATAGCCAGTAAGCGTCAGAGGCAAAATTCGAATTCAGGTCTATCCTGACAAGTGCAGGGCTCTTTTCCACTGTGCCACTTACCTGAGACCACACCTGCCCCCTCCTCCTTCCCCTGCACCCTCTAGGGAGGCTAGGCCTGACGCCATGGCCCAACCACTGGGATTCAGAACAGCACCAAGCATGGAGTAGGTAGGGTCCTCCAAATTACAGAGGGGGAAACTGAGGCCAAGAGTATTTCCTAGTCCTCTTCATTCACTGCTCTTGCTGAGCTTTTCCCTGGGAATGAGGTAGCCCAATTTCCCCCGGGGCAGAATCACCAAAATGGCTTCATAAGAATTTGCAAAGTCTGTTCTCCTCAACTCTCAAAGCAAAAGGTTAAAACATTCCACTGTATTATTGTTGGTCCCATTTGGGGGGGGGGGGGGGGGGGGAGCATGCGGAAGCATAAACTCCTCAAGGGCAGAAACTGTCTTGTTTATTTTTTGTCATTGTATCCCTAGCACCTAACAGTGCTTTTCGTGCACACAGTAGGTACTTTAAAAGTCTTTGAAATTAATTGCATTTTCCCCAAATCATGATGCTGCTATTGATACCTTCTACAAATGGTCCTTACCAATCAGCTCCCAGAGCCCATCTGAGCTGGCTCCTGAACACTCCAAGACAGGGGAATTTGGTGGCCAGGGCGGGGGCGGTGGTGGGGGGGGAATGTCCAATAGTTCTGAGATTCTGATTCTGCCCCCTTTGGGGTTTTTCTGAGCCCAGAATCTGTTTTCTGTTACTTTACCAGGTTTCTGGCCTGGGGTGGGGTTTCTCTGTCATCACAGGAAAGCCCTTGTCCAACTGTGGGAGACCTAGTGGGGTGAGTCCTGGGTGGGGAGTCCTGGCTCCAGGGGGACTAGCTGTCCTCAGTTTCCTCATCTAGGAAGGGAAGCTGACTTGTCTGCTCTGTTTCAGGGCTGCTAAGAGGCAGGCACTGGGCAAATTGTCAGACCCCATCAATCTGTGCCCTTTGGCCTGGAGGGTGGTTCCCTCCTCCCTCTCTCGAATGGAAAGGAAGGGTTCCTGGAGCTCCCCTGCCTGGGCCGGATGTGCTCTTGTTGATAGCTCTCCAGCCCCGTTTAGCTCATGAGATGGAGTTACATCCAAGACAAACTTTACAAAAGTGAGAGGGCAGGACCCCACATCGCATCCTTCCCTGGAGTTCCATCCAGGCTGCTGGTGATTTTCTCGGGTGCTGCAGGAAGGATCTGAGACAAAGGCTCTTATAGCCAGATCTATCTGGCTTCTCTTCTCCACCAGCCATTTCTAGGGACCCTGCCTCTTACCATTTGTTTTTCGGATGTGATTCTTGCCTCCACAGAGAGACATATGTCATCTGTCACCTGCCATGTTCCCCCATCCACAAACTGGGCCATCATGGTAGGGGGAGGGGAAGAGCAGACCCTCTTCACTCAAGTCCTAGATGAGACCACTATGAAGACTAGTGGGAGCCCAGTCCAGCTGCCTGCCCAGCTTAAGGAGCTGGAATGGGATTGGTGGGGCTGTGGCGAGCACCGGGCCCATAGCAGGTCTAAATGCTTGTCCCTCTAGCCCATAGATACTCGGCGCAGCATCCTGGACCCTGTGGCAGTGCCGGCTCATGGACGACATAGGTCCCTGAGATGGCTCCTTTTCCATTTCTTCTCAGAGCTCTGTTGACAGGGACAGAAGCACCAAAGCCCCAACAGAGCAAACAAAAGGCTGCCCTCCCTTCCCCCTCCAGGAGTGCCAGCCAGTGCCATGACAGGCCAGGCCCCGGACACTGTGGGAACCCAGCCGGAGCAGCCTGAGAAGGTACCATCATGCCGTCCCTAATGCCGCTCTTGCTAAGGAAGGCGCCAGGATGGTGACCGATAGATGCTTTGGCTAACCCTCTAGGCATCTGAGACGTGCAGACACCTTTTTCTTCAGGGAGGCCCAGCGTTACTACCTCAGGGAGACCTGGGAGCAGTTCCTATGGCTTGGAGGTATTTGTTCCAGCAAGGTCAGTAACGGAGCCCCTCAGGGACTGTCGGAAGACAGGGGCTGCTGCATCCTTTTCTAAAGACCCAACCCAAATCTCCTGGATCCACTACTCTTTACCATTTCCTAAGAGTGAACCAGCCTCCCCTATTCCTGGCCCCTGCCTCACACACACAGAGGAGAGGGAACAATTCATGGAATACCCTCACTCCCACTAGCCACATCATGCTTGGCACCATGGCCCCTGCCTAGACACCAGAAAGAAGCACCGGAGGACTTTTCCTAGAGCATTTCCCAGCTAGAGGGATTACATTAATAGGAGGTCATCTCCTATCTCCCCAAATCTCACTCTGAGACTCCTGCCACCCATCCCCCCCCATCGCCACTGAATTTGTGGGCACCACATTGGTGCCCTCGCCCCCCTCCCCACAGGAGTAACTGCCGTGGCCCAGACAATGAGGCTGTATTGATTAGTCCAATTCCTGGGCACCTCCGGCCCGTCTCCCCGGGAGCCAGGACAATGCCCCTTTGATACACAGAGCAGATTCTCAGCAGGTCCCTGGGCAGGGGGAGCCCTCACAGCGCCCCCCTCTCCTCCCCTATTCACCCCCCCACACACATACACTCACACACACACCAACTACCTCTTCCCTCACTCTTTGCCGAGTTGCGACTTTCTGGGTCAGTTCTGTCGGCGGCAGCTCTCCCTGTGCCTGCCCCCTCCCAAGAGACAGCTCATTCAGCCCGTCACCCTCTTAGCCCCTGCCCCAAACCCACAGGATGCCCAGGCCAGCTGGGACCAGGAAGGGGGATGTTGGCTGACCTGTTCTGGGGAGAAGGGAGCCCCCTGACCACCACGGGCCTCCGCCATCCTGGGACGAGCAGTGGGGAGCTCGGGCGGCTCAGTCCGAGACTCATTCACACCTCTGCCAGCTCAGCCCTCCCGCCTCCCTGGTACTCCCTCTGCCGTGCTTGGCCAACGTCAGAATTACTTTCACCTCATCTCCTCCCGAGCTCTGCCTTCTCCAGCACCCCCCCCAACCCTCCCCCCTCCAGTCCCCATGCAGCCCGGACGATTCAGAGCAGCCTCTGATGTACTTCCCTTGTTTCCCAGCAAGTTCTTGGAACAAAAAACACACACATACTCACACCCGCAGAGGCTCTGCCATCCTCCCAAGACCCCAGCCCAACAGGGAGCAGCAAGCTCTGGGAATGAATGGGGCCAGAGAGGCCCCTCCAGTCCTGCAGGAGGGACCCAAAATGTGGCCAGAAGGATGGGCCACAGCCTCTACGGATAAGGGGCTGGTGCCAACACACCATCGCCATTGCCACCATCCCACCCAGGGTCCTAGATTGAGGGCTGAGAGGGCCCTTGAAGGCCATCTAATACAATCTCCTATTTTACAGACACGGAAACTGAGTCTCCAAGACCTACAGTAGCCTCAAGGCCCAAAGCCGCAGTCTACACAGCTAGGAAGGGGTAGAGCCAAGAGCCAAGGGGGCTGGCTCTCCTGATGCCAAGTCCTGTATTCTTTCCACTCTGTTTCCCTGTTCTCAGAGAGGACTCAGAATGCCATCATCAACCTATGGAAACTGATAGAAATCCTCACACCCTGCCCAGTGGTGAGACACAGCTACTTTTCAATTCTGGACAGAAACAAGATTAGCCAGAAACAAAAATTCTAGCTCCCCTCTGGTCCCGAGGAATCACCTAGGTGCTTGCCAGCTCCCAGGCACAGGCATAGGTCTGGGACAACAAAGATTGGCATACATTATCAATCAGGGTAGGAGGGAAGAAACCTGTCCTTCCAAGGTCCATAAAATCTTTCCCTCAAAAAAAAAAAAAAAGGAGACGGGCTCCCAAAGTCTTAAGGATGTGACACCAAGTCCAGGAGCACTTCCCCTGCTCGCAGGTGCCTCCCCTGAGGCCAGAGGGCCCAGGCACTGATGTGGGGCCAGGATGGGGAGGGGGAGAGTGCTCATTGACTCCCCAGCCCATTCCTGGGTCAGACTTGTTCCTGCTTCCGGCCCCTGGCGTGGTTACTGACTTCAGGAAGGGCCAGTCACCCACGGTCCAGGGTAGGCACTGGGCTCTGGCTGCCCTGGCCTGGGCGAGGTGCCCAGAACACACAGCCCTAGTCCAGGGACAGGAGGAGGCAGCAGCCCAGCTGGGCACTGGCCTTAATGAGGCCTCATTAGTGGGATCCAGCTGCTTCCAGGCCCACTTTCTTAAGCACTCTCCCCAGTTCCCTTCCTGTGCCATGCAGACCACTCTGACCCCTGGCCCTACCCTATCAGAGCTGCTACAGTGCCAGAAGGGTATGAAGCCCAGAGGCCCTAGAGGGTCAGGCCTGACCCAATGCAGGAGGTATCCAATGAACTGAACTGAGGTGCAAAAGCCAATGGGCATCATAGGGCTGGCCTGGGGTGACATGTGCTCATAGAAAATCCAGGCTGCCAAAGAGGCACAGGGAGGACCTGGCAGACAGACGGGAGATGACCAGAAAGAATGGAAAAGGTCCGGGCCTGGGTCTCAGGGGCCAGAAGGCCCATGGGATGGACGTTTCCCCTCTGAGCCTGCTTCCTCAGGGACACTGGGCTTCTTCATATCTGCAGTTCATTCACTGAGGCACTAGCCCCACCTCTCACTCAGGCTCACCGCCTGCTGGGCTGGGGTCCAGCTGGAACGGCCTGTGGCCACATTTCTGGGGCTATTTAAGTCCCTCGGCTTGGCCCACCTGCCCCTCCCCATGGGCCCTGGGCTCTGTCACACTTCCCTGGGTCCCTGGAGAGGGCGGCCAGAGTCAGTGGGTCGCCAGGGCTCTAGAGTGGAGGGAGAAGAGCAGCAAACAGGTATCTGGGACCAGGGAGGAGGCCTGGCTGTCTGGGCTATGGTCCTTCTGGGCCCAGGCTGAGCTGCATCCAGGTGCCCTAAGCTGAAGCAGAGCTGCTATGAAACCCCCTCACTGGCCTACCCCCAGAGGAAGGAAAGGGCATCCTCCTGGAGAAGGAAGGCCCCTGCTCAGCCCCCACCCCTCTAGTCCCCTGGTTTGGGTGGGATAGGTGGGTTTGGGGGTAGCCAGGAGTGGGCTTGAGAGGGGTGTTGGGCCAGGGGAGGGAGACGCTTTGCAGTCCAGAACACCAGGTTGGAAGCAGCCTGTTCCCTCCTCTGCCATGAGCCCCTAACTCCCAGAAGCCACTGCGGAGGGATTATCAACAGCTCATAGCACCTGGCTTGTCCCCTCAGAGCACACCTCACCTTTCCCGATTATGGACTGGACCCGGGGGGAGGGGCAGCCTTTTCTGTCTGGACAGTCCAGTTAATCCTTCAAGCTTCTTTCTGCCCCTGGAGACCTCCCTCCAGCTTCCAATGCCACAGACCCCCACCCAAGGGCTCCCTGGGAAAGGGCTTCACTGTGTTCTCAGTAGGCTCTCTTCCATTCTGATTCACTCTCACCCTCCGCATCTGCCCCCAAGTTGTCCAGCTGCTCCCCTTGCCTAGAGGCTCCATGGCCAGCTGGCCTCTCGGGAGCCCAAGTCCTGGAGCCACTGAGGCGTGAGTGAGGCATCCGAGCCAGCCTGGCAGAGCCCATCTGGGCTGGGAGGGATGGGGAGGGGGGCACGTGGGATTCAGGCACAGACACATGCTTGAGAGCTGCCCCCTCTCACCATCCCCCTGCCTCCACGGGAGAGGCCCAAAGATATGTAGCCCCTACTGGGAACTCGCTGGACCTATGGTGACCCTAAAGGCATCCAAGCCTGGGCAGCTGGGGGCCACCTAATGTTCTATCCCTCCTTGTGGCTGTTAGCATGTCTGTGCCCATCACGACAGAAGAATGACTTCTCTGTACATAAGCAGGGAAACCAAGGCTCAGAATGCTGGGTGCCAGATCAGAGTCAGAAGCACAATTAGCATCCATGGTCCTCCTTCCAGAGAATATATTGGAAAGAGCAGAGCAGATCTGGCTGCTCCTGGCCATGGCTAAGGGACCTACTATTGCTCCCCTCTTCCCACACCAAGAGGAGATTCAGCTGTTGGCCAGGCAGCCTGCATGGGAGCTCCCTCTCCCCCAGTCATCTGGCTTGGCTCCAGCTGCTGAGTGGAGACTAAAGCCTCACTTGGGGATTGGCTGGGAGATATCTCCAGTCCCGGATCCTGATTCTGAGGGGGCCCCAGAACCACTAGATGAATGCGGCGATGTGTAGCAGGGGAAAACTGGGAGACCATGTGGGGTGAGCTTTCATTGCCAGAGAAGGACAGGGCACAGCAAGCCAGAGACCTGGGGCAGAAGGGGCCTGCTGGCCTGGGCTCGGAGGCTGGCTGCCAAGTTCTGCACTGAGACTGCACAAACCCAAGAGGAAGGATAGCTCCACAGGTCCAAAACGGGAAGCCTGAGAACAGAGGTTTGCCCAGGATCCTCAGAGGGACGGAGGCCAAGACAGGATTAGAATTTCAGAGGCACCCAGCGGGACCTCCCATCCCTGGGATACAGGCTGGAAGCAGGGAGCCCAGCTGTGGGGAGGGCAGAGGGCAGAAGCCAGGCCCCATACTACTAACTTGGGCAGAGAGGGGAGCTCTGGGAATGGCACTGCGAGCAGGCGCAGACCAGCAAGGCTGTCCTGGCAGGAGCCAGTAGAGATCCCAATGACTGGGCCTGCTCCAGGGGTCCCTGGCTCAGGGCCATTCACATCAGGTTCATGTTCTTCCTACACAGGTGCCCAAAGTCACTCTTTCCCACACCTAACCGCTGGAGCCTCTTCCCACCGGGGTTCCCCAGTCTAAGCAGAGGCCCCTGGCTTGCTTCCCACGAGCCTCACTGTGTCTCCCTCTCCTCCACAGATTCAGATCAACTCCCAGACCATAGAGATTTTACGAACCATCACCATCAGGCAGCCCTGAGCCTCCCGGTACCCCAAGATCTCAGACTCACTCTGGAGCAGCCCTCATAAACTAAGGGCAGGAAGGGCCTGCCTATCACCAAGTAGCCACTCTTGCTTTTTGGGACAGCCTCAGGTCTGATCTTAATTAAGCCATATCCCCTCACCTTTAATTGGATGGGGAAAAAAAAAAAACCAGAAGAAACAAATACTAGAGGCGAAGGGGAGGGACAGTTTGCAGAGACCTCCATACCCTACCTGGGTTTGAAGCCCAGAACGGTCCAGAGAAAAACAGCGCCAGAGTCCATGGGATGGGGGTCTAGGCAGGGGTGGCTACAAGACTGGTCTCATCTGCCTGCTTCTGCTACACCCCTCAGTGGGTGCTGTCCCTTCACACCTGCTCCTCCTGTAACCCGCTTTCTTCTTGTCCCAAATCCACTCCCAGGTGCACACCAGGGCTCAGGGCAGTGAGAGATTAGGCAACTTGCCCTATGACAGACCCAAAGGAGGGGGACAAAATGACTTGTCCTACCACCCTATGCTCATTTTCTGACAGAGGAGACTGGAAGATGGAGAAAAGAGATAAAACTAAGAGCCAGGCACCAAAGATGCCTGGATCCTCAGAGGGGGGCCCCTCCCTGCCTAGGCCTTGAACAGCCCACTTTCAGACCTGCTCAGTAAGGGCTTGACTTCTCTGCTAGGCTTTGCTGCTGGCCGTGCAATCCCAGATCAAACAGCCCAAGAATTGGGGAGAAGACCCAGGAGCGGGCACGGCTGCCATCCTGCTCCTTGACCTGGATCCAATGGTACTCACCTGTAACCCTTTGACATTCTTGACTGCCATGGTGACCCCAGGGAATCAGGCTGCCGTGGGTGTGGGGCTCTGAAGTCCCGGGCAGCACTCACGGTCTTGGGTTCCAGCTCCGTTCAGGCCCCTGGCATCAAGAGCTGAAGGCAAAGCACAAGAGGGTAGAGGGCAGTGAGTGCATGGACTGCATCAAAGAAGGGAGCAGGACAGGCTTGGGGCGTGGGAGTTGGAAAGATGTTCTTCAGTCGGGCTGATCTCTAACCCAGGCTTTGGGGTGGAACAGAGGGATTGGACAATCCTGGAAGCCTGACATTATACATACTCAGGCCAGCAGTTTTCATCTTCCCCAGCCTGGAAGCACACCTTGCCCTTCATGCCCCCCATCACAGGGTATCTCTTTTCTGTTTCTCCTCTCTTCTTGCCTCTCCTGATCACAGAAACAAGGACATAAAGAGGTAGAAGGGACCTCAGACGCCATCTATCAGACCCATGGGCCCTTTCCTCTCAATAGATAAAGGTATATTTTTGACTCTCCAGATGCCCAATTCTATGAAAGATTTTTTAAGCACTCGGCACACACACACACACACATACACACACACACCAACAACCCACAAAAACCAGACCTGGGCTTATGGCCAAATCCTTTATTAGCGGCCTGGATCACAGTTAATTCTTCCCCTTGGGGGGATGCAGCTCAGAGCAGCAGCCCCTCCCCACTCTCCACTCTCACTCTGGCCCGGGGTTGCCTTTTCTGTGGGCTCTTGCCCGATCTGGGCCCTGCTCTGCCTGGCACTTCCAGGGCCTTCCATGTCACACCTGCCAAAGGGGATGAGAACTGTGGCTGAGGGGTGATTCCAGCACTGATCTTCCCCTTCAGTGTCCCAGACCCTCAGAAAGGAGAGGTGAGACTGAAGAGTGATGGAGCCCAAGGAAGGCTAGGGACATTAGAGAGGGAGGGCTTAGAGGTCAGAGGCTCATAGATTTAGAGTTGGATGAGACCTTAAGAGGGTACTGAATCCACGCTCCTCATTTTTTTTTCCAACAAAAAACAGGCCTAGAGAGGTTAATGAACTTGTCTGGAATTACACAGCTGGTGGTGACTTAGTGTCTGCTCAGGCTTTCCTGACTCCCAGTCTAGAGCCCTACCTACTTTGTCACCCTGGTGTGGTCACCCTGAACTAAGTTGCTGGATTAGGGCTATAAGGAACTAGCTGCAGGCAAATGGCTGTGTAGGTTGGGCCTGTCCTAGATTCAAGAGGCCCTGCTCCAGTTTCCTAGAGCTAGGTGGGCTTGGACCTTTGACCATTGGGAGGTCCTTCCTGGATCCCCAGGAGGCTTGCCCCAGGGCCCCTAACGACTCCATGCCACCCTGCCCTGGGCCATGGGAAGCTTTCTCTCTCACCCTCTAGGATGCATGGGAAGGGGGAGAAGCTGATTTTCCTAGGCAAATCCACGTTGTCCTCCTTCCTTTGGCGGTTGATCTGGTCCTGCCAGATCCTGCACCTCAACCCCAGGCACTTGGCATGGGAAGGATGGAGAAGGGGCCCTTGACCAGGTGTTCCTCCTGCCTCTGGTCCTCTAAGGCTAAGCCTCATTGACCTTCTACCTCTTTTGTGCCAGGCTCCTGACTGCTCAGGGCTTGCCTTTCCCAAGCTGGCATAGGAGGCCAGGGTCTTCCCTAGCCCGACCCCCAAACACACCCTGCTTCCTCAAGGTCTCCTGGTTGCTGCAGGCTCAGCGACCCAGGCCTCCCTCAGTTTCCCTACCTGGAGGTCTGCTGGGTGACTGCTCTCTAGGGGGGAAGACAGCCAGAGTGGGCGTGCCGGCGCCCCCCTGGACAGCTCACCGTCGCCGCCCCAGCCTGGCCGCCTCCGCTGTCGCTGCCGCAGCCGTGCAGACCCCGCAGGCCCCCTTTGTCTGTCCTCCCTGGTCCCGCGCCTTCGCTCCCCACCCCCCCCCGCCCCCCTCTCATCCCCCAGCTTCTCATCGGCTTTAGGCCTTCTCCTGGGGGCCAGCCTGGGCTGGGCTTTGGGAGCAGGGTGGGGTGGGGAGTGGGGGTGGAGACGAGCAAGCTCCCCGGCCCAGGAGGTCAAGGAAGGGGGATGCGGCCCCTTTAAGGGTTGTCAAGCAGAGGGGCGCGGCCTCCTCGGGCAGTTTGGTCTGGCCCGGGGGAAAGAGGGGGGGCAAGGACGTCGGGATTGGGGGCCTCAGGGAGCCCCTGGAGAAGGCTTCCTGCACCTCCGTTCTTGGGGGGGGCGGGGCTCTGCCCCTTTAAATGCGGCGCGAGGGAGCCAGGGTTACATCAGCCGCCACGTGTGGGCCTCCTCAGCTGGAGTGGGAGCGGCGGCCGGCCCCACCTCCGGCACATGCCGTGGAAAAGTACCGGGTCGCTTCTGCTCCGCCCCCCTCAATCCGCTCCTCCCCGCCCCAGCCGGAGAGGGGGAGACAGGAGGGAGGGAGGGGCGGGGAGATAGGAGGGAGGGGCGGGGCTCGGGAGGCTCCCCGCCCTCACCTGTGGCTGCTCCGGGAGGCGCCGGCTCTGACCCTGGCTCTGACCCCGGCCCTGACCCCGGCCCTGACCCTACACCCGGCCGTAGCCCTGGCCCTGGCCCTGACTCTGACTCTGATTCGGCCCTCCAAATGTCTCTCCCTAGTCTCTTGGAGGGCATCGAGCTAGTGACTGCGGCTAGGGCCGAGGAGGGCCCACAGCCCCCCAGGGAAGGGAGAGGTTGATGGAGAGATCCAGGCTGCTAGGACCCGGGAGAGGGAAAGCTGGCTGGGCTGGGCTGGGCTGGGCGAGGGCGATGCAGGGCGCCCGACCAGTGGCTAGGCGAAAGAACCCCGACAGAAACTCGCGCACGCACGCACGCACGCACACACACCGCAGACATACACACACACACACATTCTCGGAGGGGGTGAGAGTCCCCCCCCCCCCTTTGCCAGCTGCCTGCCTGCCCCTTCAGACTCCAGAGATGCCTGAGAGTAAGCCGTAGCCGGCGCTGGCGCGGAAAACTGCAACAGCGGGCTGCTTCCTCCCCTGGCTACCTTGGTGACGGGCACTGCGTGGGGCCACACACACACACACACACACACACACACACACACTCACGCACATTCACGCACGCGCGCACACACTCGCGTACATTCGCATACACTCGCACACAGAGCTACGACGGGCTCTGAGGCGCACAGGTACCCACGGAGACCCACATCCTGGGCATCCAACATCATCCACAGACACGTTGGTTGCAGGCGGGTACGCACACACCCGCACACACGCAGCCGGGGTGGGAGGGCGGCGTTGGCAGGGAGCACTGATGCCCTTACTCACACGACACGTAGAGAACCCGGCACACACAGGGAACCACAGACACTCAGGATACCGAGGCAGGAGCAGCGCATACACACACACACACACACACACACACACACACACACACACACACACACACTCCAGTTTCCCTCGATCCCTTCATTTCCCTTTACCATGGTCCTTGGTCCTTGTCCTTCCTTGCTCGAGCCCCTAGACCCGCGGGCCGCGGACTGTCCAGGTGGATTTCTTAAAGGGAGAGTTGCATCAGCCTGGCCCAGGCGGAGGCTGCTGTGGTGTCCGTCTCCCCGACTGCTGTGCTCCGAGGCTTCTCCCGAGCTTGTTGTGTTTTGTGTGTTGGGTGGGGGGAGCAGGGAGGCGGGGGCCCGGAGTTTGGTGCAAGTTTGGAGAACCAAGACGGCTTCGGGGCCCCAGCCAAGCCCCTCCCCCTCGCAGCTCCCCGGCCCGCCCCCCTAACCCGTCCCCTTTCTCCCCTTCTCCCGCCCTCGACGCTGGTCCGTCTGTCTCCCCCAGGCTCCTCCTCCCGAGGAATAAGGTTACCAGCCTCCACTGCCGCCCTCCGGGGCTTGAGCGTCCAGAAGATTGATCCTTCCCCAAATAACTCAGGGAGTTGGTCCTGGAGGCCGGGGCTTACCACCTCCGACCCAGCAGTCAGAGCTGGGGCGCTGCCTGTCCGCCACCCCCAGAGCGTGGAGAAACCAGCAGCTGGCTCCCTTGGGGCCTTGCAGGTGGGGAGGGGGGCAGCCCTGCTGAGCCCCTCTGTTTTCTCCTTCCCCTCCGACGAAAAGCAACTGGCACTCGTGGGGGCCTCTTTGGTCAACCTAAGGGGCAAGGTAGCCCACTGTTCTCGCACTGGCCTGGGCTGTAGTCTGCCTGGGAGCTGAAGGGAAGGGAGCTATCGTGTGTGAGGAAGGGACCTGCGTTTGAGTTGGGGAGGTCAGACATGACTTTTCTCTGAAGACCAACTGCATTTCTTCTCCCCCAAGGTGCTCCGTGGCAGCTTCAGCTGGCTTGACCAGGAGTGAAGGATGTGTGGTGTTAAGTCCTCCACCCTTCAGAGCTCCTTCATCCTGTCTCAGGACCCCACTGAGTCCAGCATCCTGGCCTTTGTGTCAGACTGATTCAAATCCTCCTTCAGACCCTCCTAGGTGTATGACCCTGGGCCAGCTATTACTCTTCTCTGAGTCTCCTAATTTGAGAACTCAGGCCTTTAGACCTGGACCTGTCTCCTCCCCCAGGGTAGACAGGAAGGTGCTTCCAAACCTTTAAGTTACAGAAATACCAGTTATGTAGTGTTTGCTGAATTTACTCAAGGCTGTGTGGGGAAATGGAGAGACTGAACAGAGAGCCCAGAGCCCTACCTTTTCATCCCAACTTGACCACTCATTTGCTGATTGACTTAGGAAAAGTCCCTCCCCCATTCTGGGTCTGAGTTTACTCATCTTGTAATTGGAAAGTGAAAGGTCTTGGAGTATAGAGGCAGAGACCGGGAAATAAGTTGAGGGGTGTGTATGTGTGTGTGTATGTTGGTGTATCTAGGTAAATTAGGGCTTGGCTTTTGAAAGCATGCAGGGGTGTGTGCCAAGGCAGAGCTCTGGGGCTTGAGCCATGCTCCTCCTCTCTTTCCCTCTTGCTCAGACACAGCTCCTTCTCTTTTTTTCCCCACAAGCGGGCTGGGCAGATCCTCCCTTCCTTTAGCTCCCCCTGGGCATGTGGGGAAGCAGAAGCCACACCTTCCTGGAAGGGCCCATGGGCCACTGCCTTCCACCAGGGGTTGGCCATGGCCCTAGATGGGGTGGTGACCCTATAGTTATTTTCCTTTCTCTCCCCCCAAGTTGCCCACAGGAAACCAAGAGTGGAGAGAGCACCCCCTCCTTTTCCCCAAGGTGTCAGCTTAGGGTGAAGTAGAATTTCACCTCTTCTCACACTTTTAAGAGAGGAAACTGAGGCACAGGACAGGGAAGAGATGTATCCATGCTTCTTGTCCAGCAATAGTAGAGTCTAGCTCAGGGATGGGGAACCTGCAGCCTTGAGGCCACGTGTGGCCCTCTAGGTCCTCAAGTGCAGCCCCTTGACAGAATCCAAACTTCACAAAAACAAATCCTTTTATTAAGGAGATAAGCTAGACTTTAGCCTCTTCCCCAGGGAAACACCACAAGGAAACAGCCTTTATAAGACTCAAAGAAATCTGCCATCAGCCTGGGGGTTGGGGTGACAACAGAGTGTGAGGTTCCCAGACAAATAGCAGCCCAGTAGGAGGGGAGAGGGTTTGCCCCTGGTATTGGGGGAGCCACTGGGGGCTTCTGAGTCTGGGAGTGGGTGGATGGGGAATTAGTTCTAAGGGAGGGTTGCTAGTTGTCTGTGAGGATTTAACACAGCCCAGAGTGCTTAGCAGCAAGTGAGGGTGGGGGAGCACATTAGTGTTGAAGACAAAGGTATTAAGGGGAGAGTGTGAGCCTTGGGGAGTGGAAGGGCTGGAGGGAGGTAGGAGAGAGAACTAGAAGGACCCAAGGAAGGGAGGGAGGGAGGGAGGGCTAGAGTTATCATTCTGGGGTGCTGAGTGCCTAGGCAGATGTTGCTTCTTCCCTTCTGGTCCCTGTGGGGGTCATAGACTGGGTGACTCTTGTCCATGTCTTCCCACTGAGGGGGACCCGGCCTAGGGGGTATGCCCAGGGTCCTGAGCTTTCTTTCAGTCTTGCTCCAGGGCTGAGCCGCCTGTTCACACAAATCCTTAATTATGTCTTACAACCCATTTGGGTTACACCACTGTCATGTGTAATTGAATCCACCAATAAGCACCTCTCTCGTGCCAGGCCCTGTGGTAGCCAGCCCAGAGGGAATATGGAGATATGAAACAGTGCCTGCCCTCAGGCAGCTTATAAGTGAATGGGAAAGGCAGCACCCACACCTATCAGATACAACAAGGCAGTGTAGGGGGAAGTACCAGCAGGAGAGGGAAATCAGGAAAGGCAGGCCTCACACAGCAGAGTAATTGAGTGAGCCTTAAAGTCTGCGGAGAATTCTCTTGAGGCTCAAGGGTGGAGGAACAGAATTCCAGGCATGGGAGACTGTCAGGAGAAAGGCATCAAGCTTTGTGGATGAGGAACAGCAAGCAGACCTGGGGGGGAGGTGGTGGAAATTGGGTCATACGGTCCTTAGTCACCAACTCTCACCTGTGGCTCCAAGCAAGGGCAGCAGCCACACCCCAGCAAAACCGTCTCCTCAAATGGGCTAAACCAGGTGAAGGGTAACTGACAAGCCTCAAACCTGCTGGTGAGTTAGTGGGGTGTCTGCCCCAAGAATGTCAATAAAGGCTTCCCTCAGGGGAATGGGTGGTGGTGAACAATTTGGAACAGGTGCTGTGAACACTTAGAGTTTGGGCAGACAGTGAAGATGCCAAGGTCATCCACTGCCTCCTGAGCCATCACCTGTCATCCTGACTCTTGTCTTGCCACTGGACTTTGATGACTCTGGGAAAGAGAGTGAGGATGAGGAGGACTCTGTGCAACCCTGCCTCACTGAAATCCAGTTCAGCAGCAAGTCAAGTCATCACCCAGTGAGGTCATTGGTCCTCTTCCAAAATGAAGGACAGACAACAATTGCGCATGAAGGAGAGTCATGTTTGAGAAGAATGGAAAGCTAGGGAAGCACTGGGTCAGTCCCTTAGGCAATGAACTAATGTTTACCTACCATGTGCCAGGCTTGTTACTAAGTGCTGGGGATCCAAAGAAAGGCAGAAGACAGTCCTTGCCCTCATGGAACTTACAGTCTAAGAAAGGAGAAAACATGCAGGTAACTATGTACACAAGGGCTATGTGTAGGATAAATTGGAGATAATCAACAAGAGGGAAACCACTAGAATTAAGGAGGATCAGGTTGTTATCGTTGTTTGCCCTTCGTTCTCCTAGAGGACATGACATCAGGAAGGTGATTTAAGTGAGGGAGGGTTGTGCAAAGTCACCAGCCTTACTTTCTCTTCTGGAGCCATCTGGGTCCCATGGCCAGATATAGATCAGAATGACTGGAGATGACCACCAAGGAGGATCAGAAAAGGCTTCCTAGAGAAGGTAGGATTTTATCTGGAACTTGAAGGAAGCCAAGAGGCAGAGATGAAGAGGGAGAGCACTCCAGGCAGGGGGCATAGCCAGTGACCATGCCTGGAGGCAGGAGATGGAGTGTAAAGTGCTAGGAACAATAAGGAGGCCAGTGTCACTGGTAGTGGGTGGAATAAGTTGTAAGAAGGCTGGAAAGGTAGGAAGGGGCCAGCCTAGAGAGGGCTTTAAAAGCCAAACAGAAGATTTTCTATTTGATCCTGGAGGTGAAAGGGAACCATCTGAGGTATTGAATGGTCAGACCTGTGCTTAAGGGAAATCAATTTGAGAGACTGGTAACTTTGGAACAAGAAGTTTTGGGTGAATCATGAGGTCAGAAGTCAGAGAGTAATTGTAGAAAGTGTAAAAAGAGGGAGGGGCAGCTAGGTGGTACAGTGGTTAGAGCACTGGCCCTGGAGTCAGGAGGACCTGAGTTCAAATCCAATCTCAGACCAGACACTTGATACTTACTAGCTGTGTGACCCTGGGCAAGTCACTTAACCCCATTGCCTAGCAAAAAACAAAAACAAAACATAACAAAAAGAAAAAAGAAAAAGAAAGTGTGAAAAGAGGGAGAGGAAAAGAAGAGGAGGCAGTGATGGTAGCCAGCCTTCTCGATGAGGGATGATAGTTAGTGGGGATGGATGGATGAGGTGAGGGCTTCTTGAGGATGGCAGTGATGTAGGTGTACTTGTAGGCATAAGGGAACAGTCAATAGACTGGAAATGACAGGAGGCAATCTGTTGGAGGAGATGAGATGGAATGGGATTGCTTATGCAGGTAGAAGGCTTGCCTTAGTAAGGAGAAGGGCCACCTCTTCATGGGAAATGGGAGTGAAAGAGGAGTTAATGGCATATGAGTTATGTGAAATGAGAAAGATGGAGCTCTTGGGGAAGGACTCTTTTTTAATATGAGGCAAGTTTCTCAGTTGGGGGGTGGGGGAAGGGGGAAACAGCAGAAGTTTGAAGAGGGATGAAAAGGTTGGGAAGAGCCACTGTGGTGAGTGGGATAGTGAATCAATTAGAGTGGTACGAAAGGTTTGCCTTGTAGCAGTGAGGGCCCAGTTGAGGTTGTGTAACATAAATTTGTAATAGATCTGATCAGTATGATTTCATGATTTTCTCTAGCTTCATGCAGTAGTATGTGAGGAGGAGTGGAGGTAATGGGTGTTGGAAGTGATTTAAGACTCTGGCTTGGCTGGACAACATCAGCAATTGGGTGAGAGGACGAGGGCCTCCAGAGCAAAAGATAGGGGAGAGTTGAACTGATTTGCCAAAGGGTCAAGATGGGGAAGGGAGGACGCTGTAGCCAGTGCAGGGGTGATGGCCTGGGAAAGAACTCAGGGGTGAGAGGGTGGGAGGTCATGGTGCAGATAAGATCAGGGGTGGGGTTTGCAAGGCAGAGGGAAAGCTGGAATGACAATAGATTGTGATCAGAGAAGGGAATTTCAGAGTTCATGTATATGGTAGGTAATGGAGAGTTTTCAATGCCAAATAGAACCGTCAGTATTTGATTTCAGGACCAGTGGCCTTGGACAGTGCTAGCCTCATAATTCCAGAATCTGAACGCTGGAAGGGTCTTCACTAGCATCCTGTCCAGCCCAGACTTAAACAAGACTGTCCTCTTTAACAACCCTACCAAGTGGTTATTCCTTCTCTGCTCCAAAGAGCTCAGTACCTCCTCTTGAGGGAGCCCTGTTCACTAGCCTTTGGTCTTTTGCAGTTTTGATTCTTCAATCAACCAACTGATAAACATTTATTAAGCACCTACTATGTGCCAGGCACTGTGCTAAGCTCTGGGGGTACTTTTACTTGGCAGGCAGTAGGAAGTCACCTGAAGCCTGTTCAATAGAAAAGTTAGGGGCAGCTAGGTGGCGCAGTGGATAGAACATCGGCCCTGGAGTCAGGAAGACCTGAGTTCAAATCCGGCCTCAGACACTTGACACTTACTAGCTGTGTGACCTTGGGCAAGTCACTTAACCCCATTGCCTACAAAAATAGAAAAAGAAAAAGAAAAAGAAAAAAAAAACATCAATAGAAAAATTATCCACGCAAGAAAGGATGGTGATCAGCATGAAGGATGGATTGGATTGCGGAGACAGTAGAAGCATGGAACCCTGTTTGGAAGCTGTTGCAATAGTCCAGAGCCAAGCATGGGTATGGGGAGACAGTACTGAAGTCGAAGTGGCAAGACTTGGTAATAGATTGGTTATGAAAGCAGAGGCTGAGGAGGAACCCCAGAAGAGCTAGGGAGGGACAGGGAAACCCTTCCCCTGTGGTCCAAGGACCCTGCAGGCCAGTTCGCTTCTTGCTACCCCACTCCCTGCTTCTCTTCTGTGGGTGACTGAATGACTGACTATGAGAGCCCATGATGGGTCAGTAGCTGAACATCAGTGCCCAGCCCCATGCCCAGCCCCCAGCATCCAGCTAGAGAAGACTGGTTGAGGTGATTTGGGATCTATGAGCTCTCCTTGGGGCACTATTGTGTTCTTGGGGGCTACCTTCCTGTCTTCCCTTCCTTTCTGCTGGCCGGGAGAGTAATGTCTGTCCATCATGAACAGTGGATTCTGCCCCCCGTCTGGCTTCCATCATGCCATTCCAGTAATTGTCCAGCAACTGAGGCAAAGTGGTACAGTCAATAGAACTTTGGACTTGCAGCCAACAGAGTGGGGACTTCAAAATCCTGATTGGCATTTAGTAATTAAGTAAATAGTAATAGTAAACAGTAATTAAGTAAATAACTCCTGGGTCAGTCACTTCCCCTTGATGAGTCTCAGTTTCCTTATCTCTATGCCTTGCCCTGCTCAGACCACACCTAGAATTCGTATTGTGTTCAGATTTGGGCACCATAGTTTAAGAAAAACACTGATCAACCAGAATGTCTGGAGGAGGCAATCAGACTGGGGAATGAACGTGGGATCTATGTCAGATGGGGATTAGTTGGAAGACCTGGGGGTGCTGACCCTGGAGAAGAGAAAGTTCAGGGAGAACATGAGAGCTGTCCTCAAGTATGGCTGTCATGTGGAGGAGAGATCAGCCTTTGTCTGCTTGGCCAGAGAGGGCAGGACCAGGAGTGATTACCAGGGCTATGTGCAAAGAGGTCCACTCTGCCTGGATGACAGGACATGTTTCCTAAAAGTTAGCACCATCCCATAGTGGCCTAGGCTGCCTGGGAAGGTAGTGAGCTCACCCTCCTTGAACAGAGGGCTGGATGATCAGTCGCCAGGGACATTGTGGTGGGGATTTCTTCTTGCATGGGTCGGACCCTCAGAGGTTGCTGAGCTTCCTTCTGGCTCTCACACTCCAAGCTTCCTCAGAACAGTCACACCTGTAGTCCTCAGCTCACAGGGTCAGTCCGTGCATCCTGGAAGGAGTGCCGTGCAGGATTATAGGATGCTTTGTGGAGTGTGTGTGTGTGTGTGTGTGTGTGTGTGTGTGTGTGTGTGTGTGTATGTCCTGCACTACCTTGGAGGCCCCAGGTCCTCCTTTCCTTGGTCTACCCCCAGTCCCACCTCCTTCCTTGTCCTTTCAGCTCCCTTCATTTATAGACCCACCTGTATCCCAGTTTAAGGAGAGGGCCTACAGATGGGAGGGAGGAGAATGTAAATAGGCCAAAAGTTGGGATGCTCCTCCGGGCCCGTTAAATCTCTAGGCTGGGGTTCCAGGGCCAGTGGTGCTTCAAGCCACCCTTCTCTGGGGCATTGAAAGAATGGGGGGGGATGTCTGGCATCCTGTCGGGGTGGAGGGTGGAGGTAGGGAGAGTCATTATTTCCTCCCTTCAGGCTCGCATATTAGGAGGAAGAAGCTGAGGAGGAGGGAGGGGGACTGGATGGGCCCAGAGCTTTGCCAGAGGAGGAATTAGGTTCATCTGTACCTCTTCACCCATCCCCCAGAACTGGCTCTTTGGATACTCATGCATAGGGAAAGAGGAGCTGACAGGACTCAGGAGTCACAGCCTTCCCAGGGAGAAGGAAATCTGGTTCCCACCTTCCTGGTTGTTCCCAGCTCCCACTACAGGACCCTCAGAGGATGGAGGACAGCTCTCAGTCTCCCACATCTGTGCAGTTCTGAGGAGTTGACACAGGACAGGGGCAGGGGTGGAGGAGACAGAGGTAGAGAGAGATAGAGACAGAGACAGAGAGAGACAGAGAGAGAGGTAGAGACAGAGACAGAGTATGTATGTGTAACTGTGTAACTATGGGCACACTGTGTAACCGTGAGCAGTGTGTAAGCCAATGGAAAGGGTGTTGGCCTTGGAAGTCCTGGGTTCCTATCGGGGGGCCACCACTTCTGAGCTCTCTGATCCCAGCCTGAGCCTCTTGCCTGAGAGGGGAACCACCCACACAACCCCCCTGCCAGGACCTGCAGCTGGCATCCAGGCTGGGCACTTAGTTGGGCCTCCTGAGTCTCCCAGACACTTGCCATCAGGCCAACCCCTACCCCTTGGCAGCCCCAGAAACTTACTGTGTAGGAGCTAGACTCCCTAAGAGCCCCTTCCCTGCCTCCCCAGTAATAACAGCTCTGAGAAATGGCATTGAACTGGCCAAATCCCCCTGGACCATCCCCTGCTCCAGTCACTCTGAAGCCTGTGGTCAATTCAATGAACATTTATTAAATGCCTGCTGTTTGCAATGGTCTCTGTTCAGTGCGTTGTGGGGAGGGAGAGGCTGTGGGAACTGAGCCTGTTTCTGTGGCCCTGGAGCCTAAGGATTGCTCTGTCTGGTGGTGTGAATCCCAAGGACCTGGGCCCGTCTGCTTGCCTTCTGTCCTCTGAAGACCCCTGCACCTGATTGCATCTCCAAGCATAGGCCAGTAGGAGCCCAGAGAAAACCCCAGAAAGCTGCTCTATCAGTCTCCCAGCCCAGAACTGGAATACACAGTGAACCCCCTTGCCCCAGCATTGCCTTGAATCTCTTCTAAAACCTCCCCGACGTGTGATGCTGCCCAGAAACCCCCAGTCCCTGAGATGCTCCTCCACCCCATTTCTTAGTCCTTCCCCCAAGACCAGCAGTAAACCAGAATGCCCAGTCTCTGTCCCTGGGATCTAGCCACCCCTTGGGACTCTGTGCAAGGCCAATGAGGGGGCCTGCCAGTGCCAAGCACTGCTCAGACCCTCTCTCCACTGCACCTATCAACTCCTGCCAGGACCCCAGATGCCACCCAAAACCTTTGGTCCTTGGGCAAGGACCCAGTGATCAAACCACTCTGAGAAGCAGACCAGGAGAGGGGAGGGGCAGAGAGGGTGGGGCCTTCTTGGCTTGCCTGGGCTGGATAAGCCCCCTGGACCCTACTGCTAGTGGCTTATCTGCCCCCCACAGACCTCCCCTTCCCTTCCCAGAAAGCCTCCTGTAGCTGGGGTGGGGCCCAGGATAAAGGACCCAGGTATCCTGATGGGGGGATGGGCCTAGGAAAGGGGGAGCCAGGTGGGGGTGGAGGAGCTGCTGTACAAGGGGTCAGGGCATCCGTCCTTCCTGAGGACTCCTCTGAGCTATGTAGTCAATGGCCCACCCTCATCGCACCCCTCTCCTTGGCATGCTCAGGCCCATTTCAGCCCCAGCCAACTGTGGGCCCAGCAGGGGAGAGGGGAGGCCTCCTCATCTGGCCCCAGCAGTCACTGGATTGAAAAGGAGAGTCTGGTTTAAGAAGCTTGGAAAGGAAGGAAGGGGCCCAGTTCTGAAGGACTTTAAAAACCAAACAAAGGATTTAATATTTGATCCTGGAGGTGATAGGGAACCATGGGGGTGGGTGGTGGGGAACACTCTGGTCAGCCCTGGCTTTACAAAGCTCATTTTGACAGCTGAGTGGAGGGTGGACTTGAGACAGAGAAACCACCTGGCAGAGTATGGAGGGAGGGTACTGCCTCCTTGGGAGCCTAGCTCAGCACCCAGAACAGGTCCCGGCAGATAGCAGGTTCTCATGGAATGTTGAATTGGACTGAATGAATGGAGACTGGGGAGAGGTGATCCAGTTCCTCTGGTCAGAAACCTCCCATCTCTGCCCTCCATGTCTCCCTAAGTCAGGGTCATGGCTGCCACCCTTGGCTGAGGAAGTCTGAGGTAGGACCCTTAGGGCTGGATCACTGGGGCCAGGAGAGGCCTGCCCCCAAGACCTGGCCCCTTCCCTCAGGCTTCTCAAACTGTCATGCACCCTCCCTATCCTCAGGTTTTCAAACCTTCGGAGGGACCAGAGACGAGGATGATTCAGTCCATTTCACCAAGGAGGAAAATAAGGCTCAGGATGGGAAAAGACTTTGCCTGGGGCTTCAGCCCAGCCTTTCAGCCTATAGGTCTTGCTGCCTGGAATAGGCAGATGCTCAGGGCTTGACGGGACCTCAGGGTCTTCTGATTAACCAGAGCTGATGACAGTTCTGAAGGTCCAAGCTCAGCAGGGGAAGCAGAATCCCAGACCTTCAAGTCTCGGGGCTCACCAAGGGCTACTGGTCACCTGAGTCTCCTCCCAGGGTCAGATTCCTTTATCCACCAAAATCCTTTAAATCCAATGGAAGGAGGGTGGGGAGGTAGCTGGGAGCAGAGAAAGGGCGGGGGGGACCACATAGAGACTGAATACAGGACCTGGGGTGGGGGTGGGGAGCTGACCCACATTAGGGCAGGGACTTCGAGGCTGGAAAGCCCCATACATTTTAACACTGAGGGACTGTCTGGGTCCACAGCAGGGACAGAGGGGCAAAGGGCCTTGTGGTCACATGTTCCTAGGACACCCACATCTTAGCTGTTATTAAGGTTCATTAGGCTAGGGGAACAGCTCCAGGGTCACCCATCCAGCCTCCACCCCCAATTCACACAGGCAGAGAGCATGGTGTTGTGACTGGGGCCCAGCTCTGCCAATCACCACCTGTGTGACTTTGTGCAAGCTGCCTCCTTTCTCTGGGATAAATATATAGCCTTGTGATCCAGGCTGGAAAAGCGCAGAGACTAAGTCCTGGATTCTTTTGGAGTATCTAGGGAGGGACAAGTAATGGCCCTGAGTCTGTGACCACTGTCATCTGCCACCAGGGATTAGCTGTGTCACAGGGTCTAAGCTCATTACCCTTGGCCACCCCTGCCCTCCCCCTCAAGGTCTGGTGGCTGCGCTAATCCCCAGTGGGGGCAGGAGGGAGGAGCAGACCTTGGAGGACAAGGGCAGGGGCCGCAGAGCTTCTCACCCTCTGTGTCTCCATCTCTGTTTCTGATTCAATGCCTTTGGTCAATATCTTTCCTGGACTAGATTGACTATTTCTGTCTCAGATTCTCTTCATCTTGACCTCTTGGGGTCTCGGTGTTTGTCTTTCAGTCTCTGTTTTTACCTTCCTGTGACTGTTGTTTGTTCTTTTTATACAAAATGCAGCTAAGACTCTGAGCTTTCTCTCCCAGTATTGGAGAGAAAGCAGCCTGGAACGGGCTGAGAACCAGGCTAAGTGGGGAATGGGAGAGTGCTGGCCTCCAGCCAAGTAGCTCTTGCCATTCTTGACCCATTCCCTTGGCTGATCCAAACTCAAACTGTCTACACAGCTCCACCGCAGCCATCAGCTCCATGGTCCCATGAAGGTCCCTTTGACTTGTGCGCAGAAGGTTTTCTTTGTGCATACACTAAAAGGCCAGCTTCACTAAACTACTCTGCCAGCTCTGAATGATTCTATTGGATGATATGAAATGATTGCCCAAGATTGTAAAAAAAAAAAAATCAGGACGATTTGTAACTTTTGAACCCTCATCCACGCTCTCCTGAAAATTTCCTAGCTCAATCTGACCCTATATGTTGATATTCCACAACCAATCAATTTACTTGTGGATATAAGGTATATTAAACATGGTGAATTTACAGAGAAGCTGCCAATCAGCTCCTGAAGCCTACCTCCTGTACCCACAGATTATGGAAAGAGAACAAAATGGTAGCCAGGTGAGGGGGTGGTACAGAATGAATAGGAACAGTAAAAGCAATGCCATGGCAGCATTCTGGTAGTCAGAAAGGTGCCCAGGTCTTTTCACAGCCCCTGCGACCTTCCTCCTGGTCTATGCTCAGCTCTTGGTACACTGCTTCCTAACTGAGGGCTCTGGCTCCCTCTCTAATCCAATGCCCCTTTCCCATCCCCAGTATGATCTCAGCTCTCCTGACTCAGTTCTCAGGACAGACTAAAGATAGGAACTGAGGTCCCAGCATCGATTGGTAGCCTCATGGCTGCAGCTTTCCCTGACCTGTGTCCAGTTATGAACAAGTCTCCCTTGGGCTGTAGTCATATTGGCCACCATGATTCCCAGAGTCCATTGCTTTTCACCTGCCTGGCAATGGGCTGCTATTGCTGACAGCTGCGAGACTTGTCCATTCCTCCAAATAAGAAAAGGTCAACTCTCAATGACCAGAGGGACAAGGACTTTGAGATGAAGCTCCTCAAGGAAATCTTAGCTTTGGCAAGAATAAAGAAGTCTAGAACCTCCCTTTACTATCCCCAAGGAGACCTATAACCTGAGCATTTTAACTGCCCAGTGATAAACATGTTATCAATCAATCAACCAACAAGCTTTTATTAAGCACCTGCTATGTTTCTGGCACTGAATAGGCCCTGGGATCACAAAGATGAAAAGAAATAGTTCCTGCCCTATAGGAGCTTCCATTCACACGCATGTGCATGCGTGTGCGTGCGCACGCACACACACACACACACACAGAGGTATTTATAAGACATACAAAGTTGACAGACCTAAGTTAGCCTACACCGTGGCCTGAGCAAAGACCTTAGTGGAGTGGGTATATGCCATTCACAACTCACATGTGTAACGCTGCCAGGAATGATATCACAGGCTGGTGTTTGGATAAAAATCTCACCTGCCTCTTGAACTTTGCTTTGGAGTATCAGAAGCTGGAGAAGACATGAATACTCACATTCAGTCCATGTCTCGGAGGAGAGAGACAGAAAGAAATCAACCACATTTCCATGACCTCAGCTCTGGCAGAAGGCTCACATTTGCCACCATCGAAGACTTTAATATGGTGACAGTCTTGACCAGAAACCTTTGTGTTCTGGAAACATTTAAGGTGGAAGACTAGAAGAAAGCTCATCTTTACCACACACTTGAGAAACCAGGCAGCTGACTTGCTTCCAGAAGAGCCCCCTGAGAGCTGTGGTGCTGATGATGGGGGGCTCTACAAGACGGTTCAGCACAACCACATCTTGGTCATATTGGAGTTAGTGGGACTCCCATGGTGAGCGGGAGGATAGAAGTGATAGACAGTCACCTACAGGGACTTAGGAAGAAGGAGCCACCTGCCTACTGGGGCAGGAGGGACTTGCTCAGAAAAGGGTTATGTGTTATGTGAAAAAGCCATTGGGCACCTCAACCTCTAATCCTGCCTTGGCTGGGGGCCAGAGGCAGCTCCTTGCCTGCCTCAAGCTTTAGCTGGGGAGATACCTCAGGGAGAGGGACAATGCAACAGTGTCTGAGATTTCCAGTAGCCAGTCAGGGCCACCTGCTAGCTCTGGGATTGCAAGGCAGTAGATTTGAAGGTGCTAATGACCTGTCTGTACTGTCAGCCAGGTTGCCTCATCTGCCATCCTCATCTCATCACAACAAACATGCGCACAGTGCTCTAAGGCTTGTAAAACACTTTCCATACTAGCTGAGAAACAGGTACTGAACTGGGTGCAGGCTACCTGATGATGAGAGGGGTAGGAGGAATGGTTCTCTTTGCCAACAAATGACAACATGAATACTTTTGCATATAATATACGCTTTGCATATAATTGCATGCACTGGTATATGTTGACATATGTAAATTATTATTGCATATTTTATGTTTTGCATGATTTCACATGTGTAATTGATATCACATTTCTTGCCTTCACAATGGGTAGGGGAAGAGTGGGAAGGACAAAGAGAATTCAAAACTCAAAATTAAAAAGAGAGAGTTAAAAATAAATAATAAATTTTAAATAAAAATATTAAACATACTATTGCATATTTTCTGTTTTCTCTTCTTTTTCTTTCTTTTTTTTTTTTACTATTGCTATTCATGTTTGTCTATTTGCTAATATTATGAATTTGCTGTTGCTAATTGGGCCTGTTAGTATTGTTTCCTTCCCATTAGTGGTACACAGTTTTGTTTTCTTTTTGTTTTTTGCTGTTGTATGCTCATTTCTTGGTATATTTAGAGTATGTATGTTTTTGTGATACATCCTGCTTACAATCTTGGCATTGAAACAAACTGTCAAGTGATTCTTTACATTGTGCTATGTTTACCTCATGTAATGGTAATGTAGATATGATGTCAGTGATAATGTGGGATGAATACCTGTGATGTTGGGATAATCTTCCTGGTTAGATTAGGGATTGATGCTCATTATGATGCTTATAAAGTATGTTTGCAGATGTTCAAGTGAACCTTGAATAATTTTGCAGGGACTGAAAAATCTTTAGCTGAATGGAGCATTATTACTTGCTTGTAAGCCAAGGTGCTCTTTCCAGGGTCCATCATCTTCTTTTCAATTATCACCCATCCCCATGTCTGCAGTGATGATAGTTGGCTGGCAGGACCAAAAGATGACAGAGAGCTGATGAGGAGTCACCCCATCCCCTTTCACTAGGAATCAGGTCTCTGGCTGTTGTCATCTTTCCACCCCTTGGGGAATTCCAGAGGAGCCTGTGCTCATTCTGGGGCAGGAGGCTGTTAAATAGAGTAGTAACAAGGTCACACTAGATTAGACGGTATCTAATTTCCCCTTAATATTTGTACAGGATTTCCTTGTCTACAAGGTGGCTGTATGATCATGCTTGGTTGCTGCCGGATGAAGCTGGTTAGTTGGCTTCCATGTGTTCCAGTGGCAACTGATTTAGAGAATCAGGATTGTAGGACATAGATATTACAGATGCAACCCAAGAAAGACTTCCTCGCTTCCATTCCAGCATAGGTTTATGGAAAGCCACAGCAGTCATGTCAGACACTTGCAGACTCAGAGTGAGATTTCTATATGCAGAGACCAGGAGTGGAGCAAGAGTGACCAAAGGGCAAACACCAGACCTGGTAGAGCCAGAATAATTCCCAGATACTTCAGTATCCCTGATTCCCAATACTTATAATTCCAGACATGCAATCACTTCCATAACTCTTTCTATAACCCGTTGGAGGATATGGTGCAGCACTGTCCTTCAGGAATCCCAAAGAAGCAACAGATTGAGTGGAAAGAGATTTGTAGAGGATTGTGTGGCACACTCCATAGTGGTGGAGTGCTTGACAGGCTTTTAAAAGTTGTAACACACATGGCTTAATACAACAAAAGCATTTAAATAGAGGGAAAAGTAATTAACTGTATAGCAAATGCTCAAAACTGCATGTTTTCTATTGGAAATGTGTTAGGAAGGATAAATGGCTTAGTGTTTAACTCACTGCAATTTTATTATGTATTACTAGCCTTCAGACTTATTTTCTGTAATTGTGCAGATGCGAACGGAACTTGGAGTAATTAAATAAATGAAAAGTCCATTTACTGCAGAGTCTCATTTCACAAGGTGGCCAGATTAGCTTGGAGAACTAAACTATGCAAGAAATACTAATTTATGTTCATTTTAGAAAGCAGGAAGCTTCAGCTGTTCTTGCCTTGCCTTGACAACCTAAGCCTCCAAGAGAAAATGGCCAATGTTCTCTCCCTGGTCTGCACTTTCAGGATGCTACAAATAGATTTCTTTTAAAAAGTCTAGCCAGGGTCTGGAGCATGCACAGATCCCATCACCTGGCTTGATATAACCCCTGCATGCGGCTGATGTAACCTCTGCATGTAGAAAGACTGGGAACCTTCTTCTGGGAGAGTTGGGATGACATCAAAGGGAAGGGCCTTACACTGTGGAGCATGTGTAGGTACTCTGCAAATAGTCCCCGTCAGTAAATAACCCTATGTAAATGCCACCCAGTATTAAGGGGTTAAAGTGAAGCGAGAGTGCTAGTCCCTGGTCCCTAACAATGGGGGAAACAGTCAGTGTGGGCTCAAACTGATGGCAGTAAAGAAAAGAACCCTACCCACCTCCACCTCAACATCTCAACATACTCTGGAACTCTCAGAGGCAGGTGTAGAGCAAGCCTATCTTTAAGAGAGACAGAGAGAGAAAGAGAGACAGAGACAGAGAGATAAAGAGAGGGACAGAGAGAGATAGAGAGAGATAGACAGAGAGAGAGAGAGAAAGAGAGAGAGAGAACATGAAAAGTTTTCATAAGTTTCTTTTTGTCAGCATCAACAATTGCCTGAACAGTAATGAGTGTCTTTCTACTGTTTCACTGGATTCTTATATGAATGTAATCTTCAGTGCCTTCCTGAGGTGAATCAGCACCTTTAGTCTTATAAGCAGAGGTTGAAAGATTGACATTTCTGGATTGTGGACGTGTGATATTAGTAAGAGATTGGTGATAGGATAAAGTGTCACCAGAAGTCCTTGGGAGCCTGTATCAGTAGTCTGTAACATACAGGAAAGGTATTAAAAACAAGTAAAGCAGGGTAAGGGGGAAGATGTGGGAGGAGGGCAAAGTCACAGGGGAGGCCAAGAGGAAGAAATGGCCCTGAGGCTTATCTGTTTAACAGTATGTTTAACAAAGAAACCATGGAGTCACAGAAAAGAGTGTTGCCTGTGAATGTTCAATATAGAGGATCCACATGGAATAGGAAAATTTCCAAGAGTGGGATGGGAGCTACAGCCACAGGGATTTTCCTATAATTTTCCAGTAATTTTGAATAGCATTTCACCTTCATAACTCCTAGATCAACAATGAAACCAGGGCCAGCATCTGCCTGCTTTAGGGCCTATGTTAGGGGTATTATGAAACTCTCCAATGACCAGTTTGGTGACTGGCAGAATGGTATAAATATTACCAGACAAATTGTTGGGGTTTTTTTTTGTTTTTTGTTTTTTTGGCTAGGCAATGGGGTTACTTGCCCAGGGTCACAAAGCTAGTAAGTGTCTGAGGCCAGATTTGAACTCAGGTCCTCCTGAATCCAGGGCCGGTGCTCTATCCACTGCGCCACCTAGCTGCCCCTACCAGACAAATTGTAAAACACACACACACACACACACACACACACACACACACACACACACACA
>NW_020954603.1:7621045-7671783 GCF_900497805.2 Vombatus ursinus | reverse complement strand
CACACACACACACACACACACACACACACACACACACACACACACACTCACACACACACACACGTCCATCATCTACTGACACAGTAAGTCTCTGAGTGAATTAATTGTAGCTTTGCCTATCTCTGTCTTGTGCTGGCTTATTGGCGGTGCTTGGTCAGTGGACCCGAAGAGAATTTATTCATACCTCCAAAATTTCCCACTTGCCCCTTTCCTCCTTCCATTTCACTTTTATGTATTATCTTCTCTCATTAGAATGTGATCTCCTTGAAGGCAGGGGTTATCTTTTTTAAAAAATTGTATTCGCAGTCCTTAGCATACCACCTGACACTTGGTTAGTGCTTTATAATGTTCTATCTATACCATATCACATTCTTCCAATGGAAATACATGTCCTGCTGCATAGCTTCTCCCAACTAAGCCTTCTATTCTTCAAACATTGGAGAGTAATGAGTCAATCAATAAACATTTTTAAGTGCCAACTTTTTTTTTTCTTAATGAGGCAATTGGGGTTAAGTGATTTGCCCAAGGTCACACAGCTAGTACGTGTCAAGTGTTTGGTCTGAGGCCGGATTTGAACTCAGGTCCTCCTGAGTTCTATCCACTATGCCACCTAGCTGCCCTTTTTAAGTGCCAACTTAAAGGCACTGTGCTAAGTGCTGGAGATACAAAAGAGGTAAAGGAGCTCATAATCTAATGGGGAAGACAACAAGTAAACAACTGTACAGACAACCTATAAACAGGATAAATAAGAAATAATTAGAAGAAGGAAGGTCCTCGAATTAAGCCAAGCTTCTCAAGTTCCACTTCTGAATTAGACAAGTCAGTACTTTTGTGATGTTCTTTGCCATCACATGCATCTTTCCGTAAGCTTCCATTCAGGCTTCGTGGATGGTCAAGGTATTGAGTTCCAGTTGGCTATTAGAATGGTTGGAATATAATGGTCCAGTATAGCAAGGCACTCACATTTTTTAGTTTTCACTGTCCCTTCTTCATAGGGTCCTATGACCTCAGACGTGGTGGATCTAAAAGCTATTGATGATTGGTTCCCAGTCTGATCACTATAATTTCACAGCATTCATTTTCAATGGTTTCACTTTTACTATTTCCAGCACCATGTATATTATTTGACTAGTTCTGGTTTATATCAGTTCATAGAAATCTTTTCATACTTTTCTGTATCTATCATACTATTTATTATTTCACAGTAGTATTATATTACATTCATGTACCCCAACTTGCTTAGCCATTCCCCAATAGATGGGTATCTATTTTATTTCCAGTTCTTTGCTACCACAAAAAAGGTGGTTGTAAGTATTTTTGTGTATATAGGTTCTTACTTTTTGTCATTGACTTTCTTGGGGGTACACGGCTATCAGTGGAATCTCTGAGTCAAAGAGCACAGACATTTTATTTGCTTTCTTTGAAAAATTCCATATCACTTTCTAGAATGGTTGTATCAGTTCACAGCTTTACCATCATTGCCTTAGTGTAGATTCAGAATATTTTGAATGTCGTCAAGGGCATAACCTTTCATCATCACTGTGGTCTACCACCACTGGAACATAATTGAATTGTATTGTTGCACTGTGTGTTGCATTTGAATGTGAAATATTGAAACTCAAAGTTAGATAATATTTTGTGTATAATATCTGTTAGATTTGTATGGATGGGTCAAAACCATCTCATACCACGACTAGTTAAAAACATATCTCAAGCAATCAGTCATGGACTTTAGACCATGTGTGGAAAAGCCTTTGATGGGAGTGATTAAACATTATGTGTTAAGATAGGCTAAGGAAATCTGGACTTCCTCAGAGATCGTCTATAATTTATCAAGGTGGTTAAAATTAAATTCATTTGAAGGGCTGGAACAAGCATGATGCTTAGCTACCCCGCCTGAGATGAGTTACTTGAGAGAGGAAAGAGAAGCCTCAGCTCAGGCTTCAGTGTTGGTTCCCTTTCCTCCTCCCATTTCCACTCCCCGATCTGAAACCCCTACTCCTGGAGGAGGACAAGGACTTCGTAAACTTCCCAAGGTCTGGACGATTTTGAACTTCTTATCTTCTGTGCTAGGTAAGGCGCTCGGTGCTAGGAATACAAATCCAAACAGAAAGAAACATGGTCCCTGCTCTCAAGGAACTTACGTTCTTTTTCAAATTCTACTTTTGTTTTTGGTTCCAAATCCTCTCCTTCCATTTATCCCTTGTCCCATTCATTGAGAAGACAAAAAATGTAATAATCAATATACATACAAAGTCACACAAAACATTTCTGCGTTAGCCATGTTAAAAAAAAAAAGCAAGAAAAATAAAGGAAGAAAAAAAATATGCTTCCATACACACCATAAGACCACTGGTTCTCTATTTGGAGGTGGACAGCATTTTACATCTTGAGTCCTTTGCAGCTGTGGATCCATTCAATTGATCAGTTACTAAGTCTTTTACGGCTGATTATCTTTACGGTATTACTGTTACTGTGTAGATTGTTCTGCTGGTTCTGTTCACTTCACTTTGCATCAGTTCATATAAGTCTTCCCAGGTTGTCTGAAATCATCCCCGTCATCATTTCTTATAGCATAATAGTCTTCCTTCACATCTATATAACACAACTTGTTTGGCTATCTCCAACTGGTGGACGTGCCCTCAGTTTCCCAATTTTTACCATCATAAAAAGAGCTGCCATAAATACTACATGTAGTATTTTTGTACATGCTGGTTCTTTTTCTTTTCCTTTGATCTTCTTGGGGTATAGACCTAGTAGTGGTATCGTTGGATCAGAGGTTATGCAGTTTTATAGTCCTTTGGGCATAGTTCCAAACTGTTCTCCAGAATGGTCAGACTAGTTCACAGCTCCACCAATAGCGTATTAGTGTCCCTATATTCCCCCATGCCCTCCAATTGTTGTCATTTTCCTTTTCTGTCTTCTTAGCCAATCTGATGAGTATGAAGTCATACTTCAGAGCTATTTTGATGTACACTTCTCTAATTATTAGTGATTTCGATTTTTTTTTCATGTGACTGCACAGTACTCATAATTGTGAATGTGAATAGGATGAGCTAACCCATAAAATGGAAGTGGATAGTAGAATGGATTAGAAACCAGAATCCAACAATATGGGACACACTTGAAACAAAAAGACATGTAGAGAGTTAAAATAAAGATCTTGAGCAGAATCTATTTTGCTTCAGTTGAAGTAGAAAAGGCTGGGGTGGCAATCATGATCTCAGACAAAGGAAAAGCAAAAATAGACTCAATTAAAAGACATAATCAGAAAAACTACATTTTGCTAAAAAAGTACCATAGACAAGTAATATTAAAAAAAATTAACAGAAAGTTTCTCTGATAAAGGCCTCATTTCTCAAATATTTAGGGAACTGAGTCAAATTTACAAAAATAAGAGCCATTCCCCAACTGATAAACTAATATCAACAGGCAGTTTTCTGAAGAAGAAATCAAGGCTATCTACAGTCATATGAAAAAATGCTGTAAGCCACTACTGGTTAGAGAAATACAAATTTTAAAAAATGCTCTCGCACCATCTCACACCTATCAGAAAAGACACATGCTGAGGGTATGAGGAAAAATACACACTTTAGTGAATTGTTGGTGAAGTAGTGAACTTCTAGAGACCATTCTGGAGAACAATTTGGAACTATGCCCAAAGGGCCATAAAGCTGTGCATACCCTTTGACATAGTAGCAATACTATGACTAAGTCTATATTCCAAAGACATAAAAAAAGGAAAAGGACTTACCTGTACAAAAATATTTATAGCGGCTCTTTTTGTGGTGGCAAAGAATTGGAAATTGAGGGATACCCATCAATTGGGGAATGCCTGAACAAGTTGTGGCATATAATTGTGATGGAATACTATTGTGTTATAAAAAATGACAAGGTAAGTAATTTCAGGAAGACTTGGGAAGACTTATATGAACTGATGCAAAGTGAAGTGACAACAAGGAAATCATGGTGCACAGTAACATCAATACTGTAATGATGATCAACTGTGAAAGACTTGGCTACTTTGATCATTACAATGATACAAGACAATTCCAAAGGATTCATGATGTAAAATGCTATCCACCACCAAAGAGAGAACTGATGAACTCTGAGTACAAACTGAAATAAAATTTTCTCACTTTGTCAATTTTTTTTACTGTTTTTTGCAATATGGCTAATATGGAAATGTTTTGCATGATTTCACATGGCTATCAACCAATGAGTATTTTATGTTTTGGCTATCTCCAACTGATGGACATGCCCTCAGTTTCTATCATATTGTTTGTCTTCTCAGTGGGTGGGGAAGGGGTGGGGTAAGGAAGGAGAGAATCTAGACCTCATAACTTAAAAAGAAAAGAATGTTAAAAATTAAAAGTTAAAAAGACTCATAATTACTGGTATTGAGTAAAGATCACTGCATTTTCTTTGTATGAGTGTTTTAACTGCAGATAGCATGAAATGTAATAAACAGGAACATCTTGAAAATGGGCATGCAGAATCCATTGTCAAAGCAGCAGGATTTTTTCCAGAGAAAATTATATAATCCTATTCAGCAAAAAAAAAAAAAAATTGCATTGTATAAGGTTGCTTGACAATTTGGTAAGTAGTAGTAGCAGTAATAAGATTTATAGCTTCATTTGATAGCAGAAACATTGGTGTTACCTGCAGGTATCAATATAGTCAAAGCAGTACTTGGCAAGTCAATCACACTGCAATTTCAAATGGTTTTTCTTGTAGACAATATAGTGAGAAACAGAATTGTCTATAAATACTAAGAGATTTATGTGATTATTGAGAAACTAAAATCTTCCCACTTTACATTGCAAGTGGATAAAGCAGCAGATGTATTTAAGGATGTTTATTTGATGAAAAGATATGACATGTTGTTGAATTTTGATGTAATAGAGAGTGAAGTGTATGATGCATGTGCTGAATGCAGTGATTCAGAGTTGAAAGGTACCTGGAGACACCCACATACTCGCCTCTCCCTGATCATCTCCAACTTGCCCTCTCTCTCCAGACTGAATGGGAGCCTAGTGAAAATATGCTATAATATATTCAGAAATTACAAAAAAACCCAAATTCTCTTCAATTAACTCAAACTCCCATCTCCCTCAGCCCTCCCCCAAGGCTTTTCTCAATATCAATAACCTTAATTCATAGGATTCAATAATTCACTGTTAATAGTCTTGTAATTTTTTTGTTTTGATTTTTTTTTTTTTTTTGGCTAGGCAATGGGGTTAAGTGACTTGCCCAGGGTCACACAGTTAGTAAGTGTTATGTGTCTGAGGCCAGATTTGAACTCAGGTCCTTCTAACTCCAGGGCTGGTGCTCTATCCATTGAGCCACCTAGCTGCCCCTAGTCTTGTAATTTTTAATTGGTAGTGCCTTTATTGTAGTTAACTACCTTATATTTATAACCTATATTTATTTTTATTTATTCTGAACATATATGTACACACACATACATATATATGTTCATGCTGTCTGGCTCCAACAAAATTTAAGCTTCATTAGAGCAAAGGTTGTTTCACTCTTTGTAGTTGTATTTCCAGCCCCTAGCACAATGCCTGGTACAAAGTAGATACTTAATAAAATACTCATTGGTTGATTTATTGAACATAAAAAGCACAAATAGACATTTAAAGGAAAAACGCTTCTAGTTGCATGCTGTGGTAGCATTGCTACAAGGCTTGGATTTTCCTTTCCTCCTCAGCCCTCCTCCAAGCTGGTTGGTCTGAGAGGAATGGAGAAGAAAGCGCCTGAGATTTACCTTGGGCAGGAATGTCTGAAGCAAAGCACTCTGGGGAAATGGGGAGAAAAGAAGCTATGGACTGGACTCCAACAGAAACAGCTGCATTCCTGGCCTCAGGTACTCTCCACCATCCCTGGCTCCCTCCAGGCCACTCCAGCTACATGCTTACTCTTGCTTCATTCTCATCTCTGCATCTCCATACACGATCTGCAAAGAGATTTCAGTTCATGCTTTGCATTTCTCTGTTTTCAGTCTAAGAGGTGTCTCATTCTCTTTGCCACACCCAGGAGGAGGGATTCTCCTCCTGAAGGTGGATGGTCATGCTTCCTTCTTCTCTGTCTTGATGCCAATATCCACAACCTTGAGAATGAATCCCTTTCAAGGTCAAAAGAACTAGAATCCTAGGGACTTCCACAAGAGATTTGCCTGCATGCACTCTAGCTCACCAAGTCTCCATGACTCCTGGTCCTCCAAAGTCTATGATTTCTAAGAGGTCCTTTTGAATCCAGGCTGCATTGATGTTATAGAATATTTGTTACTTCACAAACACATCAAGACGTTTTCACTATAACTGACAGATTTAATCAAAATGATATAATGTGGGTGAATTTCATTGAACTCTGTAGTGATGGAATTCATTCAATGTTAGGATAAAACATGGGAGTACAATGTGGCCCCTTATGGACTATGGGTCCATTGTATGCTTTACAGATGATCGCTTGAATTGAGAAATTTATTTTAGGACACGGTCCTTCAAGTTGTTACAAGAACAGTCAACTTTACCAAAAACAGTCCATTAAAATTAAAGTTCTTTGCAAAATTATGTGATGATGTAGGAGCAAAGGAGAAAATATTTCTATGTTTTCACAAAATACACCGACTTTCACATGCCAAAGAACTTCCTAGGATATTTGAGCTCTAAGAATAAATTGCTATTTTTCTTGGAAATAATGGTGAAGATGACACAAATTATTTTTATAACAAAAATTCTTCCCTGAAACTTGGTATATATTTTTGAAAAATGGGGTGTTACAATTAAATTAATACAAGGTCCTCACATTCATACTTTGTTTCAGAAAGATAAAATGGTGACATTTCTGGAAAATAGCTATGGATAGTGAATTTGCAGAATATAATGTTTCCCAAAATTTAAAAAAAAACTTGTTCTGCAAACGAGACAGTAAAAAGTAATGACTTGCTTTTTGATCATTTAACTAATCTACAGAAACTATTCTATAGATTATTTATTTTAAGGACCTAGATATTTCTAAATATCAATTGATAAGGAATCCATATGACATGGACAAATATGGCAATTTGGTCTTATGCCATCTGAACAAAAATAATAAGTAGACTTATCTTGTGATAGTATATTGAAGCAAATGGTTGAACCTGAAAATGTTATAATGTTTTTGCTAAGGGCGAACAAATTTTTATTTATCAAAAAAGTAGGACCAATATCATTGCCAATGATAGCACATTTTGAGAAACTCTGCTTAGAAAAGCAAAGCCACCCAGCACATTAATAATATTATTATGGTTATTATTTTTATAAATTATAACTAGGATAATTAGTGTGGGTGATAGGTGCTGGAGATGCCTGTGTTGTACCTGAGACCTGGACCTTCCTCCAATGTCTACCATTATAGAAACAGCAGGCTGTTTAATTAATTGCCAGTTATGTGGGGGGAAGGGCAGCTAGGTGGTGTAGTGAATAGTGCCAGGCCTGGAGTCAGAAAGACCTAAGCTCAAATCCAGCCTTAGATACTTAGCAGCTGTGTGACTCTGGACAATCACTTAACCCTGTTTGCCTCAGTTCCTCATCTGTAAAATGAACTGTAGAAAGAAATGGCAAACTACTCCAGTATCTTTGCCCAAAAAAACCCAACTGGGCTCACAAAGAGTTGGGCATGACTGAACTACAACATAAGAGATGTAATGTATTGTTAGGCCACCAGATGGCTTTTTGATTCCCTATGGGTAGTTTACTTCCCCTACTACTCTCCTGGGCTCTTGTGTGACAATAGTGGCCCTCCTCCCTCTTTTCTCTTCCTTCCTCCCTCTTCCCTCTTCCCTTTTCCCTCCTCCCTCCCCCAAGTTTAATAGAGGTTTTCAAAGAAACAAATCTCTGCCTTGTGTTTAGGATTAGATTCGTTAGAATCACATTTCAGTATTACATGCAGTTGCAAGGAGAGTTTGTCAAGAACTTTGAGTAACAGATTTGGTCAAGTGGCTTTTATACATTCCCAAGATTAATCTAGGTGGTTTTCCTTGGTTTAACACTTAGCTGTAAGATGCTAGACCCCGGGATAGAATTGTAATTTAGGGGAAGTAAGCTCAAACACTTTTTGGGATTTTATCAGGACCCTTACAAGAAGGACTTTAATAGTTTGCTACTTCTAAACAAATGTCTTTAATCATTTTAATTACATTTTTAGAACAAATCACTTTAATTCTTTTCAGGAGCTGCCTCTCCCATTCTCTGCTCTCCCTCCCCCCTTCCCCCAACACACACTTTCTTTTTTTTTTAAATTAATTTATTTTTAGTTTTCAGCATTCACTTCCATAAGCTTTTGAGTTTTAAATTTTCTCCACCTCCCCCTCACCCAAGACAGTATGCAATCTGGTATAAGTTCTACATATACATTCCTATTAAACATATTCTCACATTAGTCATGTTGTAAAGAAGAATTAGAACCAATAGGAGGAATCACAAGAAGGAAGAAAAAAAAACAAAACAGAAGAAAAAAAAAAGAGCAAATAGTATGCTTCGATCTACATTCAGACTCCATAGTTCCTTCTCTGGATGTGGACAGTAGTTTTCATCATGAGACTTTTGGAGATGTCTTAGACCCTTGCATTGCTGAGAAGAGCTAAGTCTATCAAAGTTGGTCATTGCACATTGCAGCTGGTGCTGTGTACAACGTTCTCCTGGTTCTGCTCACTTCACTCAGCATCAGTCCGTACAAATCTTTCCAGGTTTTTCTGAAGTCGGCTTGCTCATAATTTTTTATAGCACAATAGATTTCTATTACATTCATATACCACAACTTGTTCAGCCATTCCCCCATTGATGGGCATCCCCTCAATTTCCAATTCTTGGCCACCGCAAAAAGAGCTGTTATAAATATTTTTGTACATGTGGGTCCTTTTCCCATTTGTATGATCTCTTTGGGATACAGACCTAGAAGGTACACACACATTTTCTACTAGCAAATACACACAGGAACTAAACTGTAATTTGAGGCCTTATTTGGTATGTTTCCTAAGGGTCTAGCGATATGATCTTGTACGTGATCCCCCATTCTCCTAAAACTATAGCACACAAGCCCCCTTAATGTGACTATCTTTCAGTAGTCTGTCAGAGGACACAGTTATTCCAATGTAAAGGCATTTGATTTTAATGATGGGCTCCACATTTTTCATGGGCTATCATTGCATAGCTCAAAGAGAGATAGAATAGACAAGTCTAGACTCTTCTTCCTGACCCCATCCTTCTCCAAGGAAATTTTTAAGTTCTTCCAGGAGGGGAGGCAGGAAGCTGGGGTCAGAGGCCACCATTCTGCTCTCTTCAGAGAGAGAGGGTACTGGGATAGAATTATATAAGTATTATTAGTCTAGGGAGAATATGATCATGTTCAATCTAACTTATGATCACTGTATCATAATTGGGGGGGTGAAAGACCCCAAGCTCTATATCCAAGGTTTGATCCCTTTTCCACCAAATACCAGTTTCATATACATAGTGAATAACAAAGAAACCCATTTACTCAAATCATAGAAAAACAGAAATCAGAGAAGGAGAATATATAACAGACAATACAGAGTGAAGGAACTATCCCATTGGGAGCAAGATAACTCAGTTCAACCAACAGAGGGAGAGAAAGAGAGAGAGAGAGAGAAAGACAGAGAGAGAGACAGAGACAGAGGCAGAGAGAGAGACAGAGGCAGAGACAGAGACAGAGGCAGAGAGAGAGAGGCAGAGAGAGAGAGACAGAGAGACAGAGAGAGAGAACAACCTGGATATCACTTAAGGAGAAACTCCTCTAAGTCTTGAGTGTAGCAAGCTAGGGACAGGGACATGATGGAGACCACCAGCTCTTCTCATGTCTTCCCAGTGTCTTTTCTGTCAACAACCTTAAGTAGGGTTGGGCTTGTCCATTTTCCTTCTCAAAGCTGGAAGCCAGAAGTGCCCAAAGTGACATGATGCTGGAAGAAGTCTGAAGACTGAGGAAGGCTGGAGTTCTTCTGCTCCTACCAGGGCAGGGTATTCATCTTTTTTTTTATTATTATTAATTTATTTTGATTTATCAATAATCACTTCCATATGCTTTTGGGTTTAAAATTTTTCTCCCCCTTCCTCCCCACCACCCTCCCCAAGACAGCACACAATCTGATATAGGCTATACATTTACATTCATATTAAACATATTTTCACATTAGTGATGTTGTAAGTAGAAATTAAAACCAATAGGAGGAACCATCAGAAAGAGGAAACAAAACTCAACAGAAGAAAAAAAAATATCAATTCAGCTTCCATAGTTCTTTCTCCGGGTGCGGATAGCATTTTCCATCACAAGGCCTCTGGAGATGTCTTAGATCCTTGTATTGCCAGGAAGGGTTAAGTTCATCAATATTAATCATCACACAACGTGGCTGTTATTGTGTACAATGTTCTCTTGGTTCTGCTCATTTCACTCAGCATCAGACCATACAAGTCTTTCCAGGTTTTTCTGAAGTCAGCCTGTTCATCATTTCTTATAGCACAATAGTATTCCATCACATTCATATACCACAACTTGCTCAGCCCTTCCCCAATTGATGGGCATCCTCTCAATTTCCAATTCTTTGCCACAGGGTATTCATCTTAATGAGTAAGGAGAAAGTCCCATACCCATAGGCTTTGGGACAGGGGTTCTATAATGAATAGCATAGTAAGATTTATAGTAGAACATTTGCCCCATCCCGTAAATGTTGAGAATATTCTCTTGCAAACAAATACAGCATCAATGGGAAGGATGCTCAGGTTCAGAGTTTTCATAAGTTGGCACTCACATGTGAGGAACATGTATGGAGGGGCAACTTTCACTTATGACAGTATAGGGCACCTGTGGCTCCTTTGTGATGTCCCTGACCTCCCACTCACTGGACGATACATCTTGGCCTAATGAGTTACTCTGTTGGGCTCTCTGGACCTACTCTCTGCATAGCATGTTGCTCTTATGGTTGGCCATATTCTCCACTGCCTACCGCATCTGGCTTACCTGAAATCTTTGGCCACAGAACTGCTATCTATGGTCTTTCACAGAAATGGAGCTCTTGCCCTAGGACTAGTTGGACATCTTCCCAGTTCTGTTCCTTCAGAAGCTTGGCTCTGAAGCCTGCCTTCTCCTGAGCAGCAGGGTCCAAGTTCTTTATTTTCTCAACTCTCTCTACCCAGAAAGTTGAGGTTCACAAAATAGTATTCTTGAATTCAGCTTTCAGGCTACATACATATGTATGTCTCCTATGATCACATATTTCTGCCAAAGGATACTGTTGTAGATGGTAGATGGTGGATATTGGGGGGAGGGGGAGGAAGAAGGAGAGAGAAATTCCCTTCTGTACTTTGCTGCACTCTGCAAGAGGTATAGGTGAGTCTTCAGAGGTTCTGCCAGAGCTGACTCTTAAGCTTACTTTCTTAGAGTGAGGCCAGCTTGCTGGCTGCTCCTTAGCAAGTCAACTAGAAGGTCCATGTTTCTTATCAAATGTCTCTGTCCAATGGCTAATGCCTTATAATATCATCAATCATGTTTTTGTGTACACACACACACACACACACACACACACACTCAAACAATACACACATCTCTTGTAAGAAAGAATAAAGGTGAAAGAAAAGTTTAGCAAAATTAACCAACACCCTTCCACCAGCCAGGTGCTGAGAAATTGGATGTGACCCTCTTTCTGTTTCCAACCTGACCCAACCACCCAGCCACCCTCTTCCTGCTACATTTCTACATTTCTCTAGTCATCCCACAAGACCTAGTGTCAGTACAACCAAGATTCATCAGATCAGTGGAAGAGTCAGGTGACCTCATGCCCCTGGTTTTATCTGCAAAAGCACCCTTCAGAGAATGTGAGCCACAAAATTCATCTGATAGTTCTGTAAGATGATGCCTCAGCAAAAAACAACAGAAGAGAAACAAAAAGAAGATCATACGTACGGTCCAGAATGGAAAAAAGAGGACTAGAAACCAGTGGCATCTGGAAGAGTGTTCACACCAGGGAAGCCACAGTAAGCACCAATAAATGAACTTGAAGCCTGTGAGCTCTGGAAAAGGAGCCACAACAGGGGGGGAAAAGGGGGAAAAACAGAAATAAACACTGACCATAATGAAGAAATTTATGAGCCACGATAAAGTAATCTCAGATGAAAAAGGGAATTCCACTACAAATATGAGCAGAACTTCAGAGAAAAAAATGGCTCGGGCATAAGGACTAAAATAACGACTGGGAGAACTGAGGCGAGGGATTAAAAAGTGAAGTTTGAATCAGAATAAAAGCTCTAGAGGAAAGAATTGGAGAATAAATAATTCAGAATGTCAGGTGGAAAATTTTACCGAAGTAGCTGTCTCCCTAATAAATAAAATGGAGCACTAAGAACTAAATGACTTCATGAGGCACCAAGAACTATTAGAACAAAATCAAAAGCTTGCAAAAATAGAGAACATGTAAGGCATCTGTTATCAGAAACAACTGACCTCAAAAACATTTGGAGAAGAGAATTTAAGAATCATTAAACTCTGTAAAAACCATGATCAAAAGAAAATTTGGATGCCAAACTTCACAAAAAATCGTGCAATAAAACTGTTCAGATTTATTAGAATTGGAGGCACAACAAAGAATCCACCAATTACCTCCTGAAAGAAACCTCAAACCCAAAATGCTCAGGAATGTTGTAGCCAAATTCCAGAGACACTGAGTCATAGAAAAAATATTTCAAGCAACCAGAAAAAGGAGTTAAACTACAAAGGAACCATGCTAAGAATCACGTAAGACTGCATGGTGCAATCAGGCTCTTTTGGGGGCATATTTGTAAAAATGCAAAATAATGTAATTTGTATACTTGTCTAGACATATACTTATGTATACTTGTATATGTATATGTAAATGTATATGTATATGTAAAATTTGTAAAAATGTAAAATAATGTAAAAATGGTCCATGTCCATAGTAATTCTGTGTTTAGAAGTGTAGTTATGCAATGGACCATACTTAAGATCCCAGTTAGAAAGCAACACTTTCTGATGATGGGCCAGGGGGAGCTTCAAGTTCCCAAGAGCAGCCACTCATGATACCAGTTTTGAAAAGCAGGTGCTTGCCTCTTATTGGGCCATAGTTATGACTGAACGCAGTGGCACTGGGTCATACAATCATACTTTTTCCAGAGTTGCTTATTATGGGTTGAGAGATATAATATGGCCCCTCAAACAAGATGGAGGCTTCTATTGCTAAATGGAAAAGGTATATTAGAAATCATGCTTACTGGAGTCACTCTGGTGGTACTGCTCTTCACAAATAGGTGGTGACTATGCCAGATAATAAGGCTTTCAGTCCAGACCCTGGAACCCTGCCTCCTCTGCTAGTCCAATGGGTTCCCACCTATAAGGACATGGCTCCTGAGGAACAGTCCAGTTAACTGATAGTTCCATCTGCTACAAGATAGGTACATACATCTGGACATCAACAGGCACTGATTTGATAACAGGAGATACCTTATGGAATAGAAGTACTGGAAAGTCCCTCCAGTTGGCTGAACTTTAGGCTGTGTGGCTGGCATGTGAGAGAACTTTGAGGGATGGGCAAAGAAGATCTTCATCTATACTAGTTCCTTGGCAGTAGCCATGGGTCTAGCCATGTGGTCTGGGGATTGGAGACCATAGAACTGGACAATCAAAGGTTCTTCCCTTTGGGTCAAGACCAATGAAAGAATTTTGCCAATGCCTTCCACTGTATATAGGTGTTTGTGGGGCATGGCGGCATCCATTAGAGAAATATATAAACAACCACATTGGATCTGTAACAAAAATCCCAGAAGTTGGGAAGTGGATCCAGTGTCGATTTGGATATTTGGTTGGTGGCACCAAGCTCTGCTGGACACAGGACCATATAATTTCTTTTCACTAAGGATAAGCTAGCTATTCCTTTTTTTAAAAAAAAATTTATTTCCCCTCAATTATATGTAAAAACAATTTTTAACATTCATTATTTTTTGTGTGTTTTGAGTTAGAAATTCTATCCCTCCCTCCCCTCTTCCCTACTTCCTCCCTGAGAGGGTAAGCAATCTGATACAGGTTATACATGTGCAATCGTGTAAAACACTTCCATATTAATCATTTTATGCAAGAAGACTTAAACTGAAAGAAAGAAAGAAAAAAGAGAGAGAAAGAGAAAACAGTATGCTTCAGTCTGTATTCAAACAACTCATTCCCTGGAGTATTTTTTTTTATCAAGAGTCCTTTGGGATTGTCTTGGATCATTATATTGCTGAGAATAGTTGTCATCCATAGTTGTTCATTTTATAATATCGCTGTTACTATGTACAATGTTGTCCTGGTTCTGCTCACTTCACTTTGTATCAGTTAATGCAAGTCATTCCCAGTTTTTCTAAAAACATCCTGCCTGTCATGTCTTATAGCACAATAATATTTCATTATAATCATACCCCACAACTTGTTCAGCCATTCCCCAATTGATAGGCATCACCTCAATGTCCAATTCTTAGCCACCACAAAAATTTTTTTTGTACAAATTGGTTCTTCTCCTCACTCCTTTTTAATCCATTTGGAATACAAACCTAGCAGTGATATTACTGGATCAAAGGGTATGCACAGTTTTATAACCCTTTGGGCATAGTTCCAAATTGCTCTCCAGAATGGTTGGATCAGTTCACAACTCCACCAACAGTGCATTAGTGTCTCAGTTTCCCCCCATTCCCTCTAACATTTGTCATTTTCCTTTTCTGTCATGTTAACCAATCTGATACGTGTGAAGTGGTACATCAGAGTTGTTTTGATTTGCAACTCTCTAATCAATAGTGATTTAGAGCATTTTTATATGACTGTAGATAGCTTTGATTTCTTCATCTGAAAACTCAAGGCAGCTATTCCTAACCCAAGGGGCCCTCAACCTGTTCCTAACTGGCAAAATGGCCATCTCAGGGCAAGAAACTGGCTCCTACTGATGAACAGCTGCATAATCATGCATCTGATTGCATACCAAGCCAGGCATCCAACCTGATGCAATGTCTGTGACAAATCAATGCTACCCTGGAAAGAAGCTTATTTAATTATTTCTTAGATCTAGTCTCCAGGAAGACTTACCTGATAAGAATGACCTATTTTGGGATGTAATTCTGGCTAATTCTCTCTGGACCTTCCTTAGTCCTTCCTCAGCACAGAATTGCCTTGGTCTCATGCTCCTTGCCCCTTCAGAGCTCCATATACCTTGGAGAAATAGCTCAGTTCCCTACAATTGATACTCTTCCTTTCCCCTAGGATGGTTTCAAGGACCTCCTTCCCAAAAAGGGTTTGGGGGATGAAGTAGTTGTATTGTTGGGAAATTGTTTTCTAATGGGATAGGGGAGCAGAATAAACTTTTGCTATGTAACTGTGGTGGGTGGTGTTTACCTGGAAGAAAGGGGATCCCTAGTTGACTTAGAGATAATTCTGAGTCACTAGATGAAAGTGAAGGAGAGTTCTTATTCGGTCACTGTAGAAGAAGGGAGAACCTCCCCAGCAGAGGCCTGTAAGGTGGCCAAGATGTTGCATCATTCCCTGGATGTAGATCTCAGGGAGGGGGAGGTTTTGGCAGGTAGTCCAGGGAATACTGAGTGGATAGTGGTACAGGGAGAACTTCAATATCAATTTAGATCCTGGGATAGGTATTTTACATTTAGGTTCACATAGTACCTGAGTGAATCTTGTTAGCTATGTTCCTAAATATTTTATAGTGTCTGCCATTATTTTAAATGGAATTTCTCTTTCTAGCTCTTCCTATTGGGCTTCCTTTGTAATCTACAAGAATGCTAATGATTTATGTGGATTTATCTTATAACCTTGCTAATGTTATTATTTCAGTTAATTTTTAGTTGATTCTCTAGGGTTCTCTAAGTAGATCAGCATATCATCTGTGAAAAAGGAATAGTTTTGTTTCTTTATTGTCTATATGCGTTCTCTCAATTTATTTTTCTTGCCTTATTAAAACAGCTAGTATTTTTAGCAATATGTTCAATAGTAGCGATGATAGGTGGCATCCTTACTTCACCTTTGATCTTATTTGAAAGACTTCTCACTTTTCTCCATCACATATATTGTTTGCTCTTGGATTTTGAAAAATGCTATTCCCTATATTTCAGAGAGGTGCATTTTCCCCAATGATTTTTTTCAATGGAAACAAATTTTAGATTTTATCAAAAGGCTTTACAGCATCTATTGATAGAATCATATTATTTTTATAATTTATATTATTAATATGCCTTATTATATTTATAATCTTATGTTGAACCAACACTGTATTCTGGATATAAACCCAACTTGCTTACAAGGCATAACATTTCTAATACGTTGGTACTATTTTATTTAATATTATATTTAAAATTTTTACATCCAAGTTCATTAAGGATATTGTTCTGTACTTTTCTTTCTCTGTTTTGTCTCTCCCTGGCTTAAGTATCAGGACTATATTTACAACATAGAAAGAGATTAGAAAAGTTATGTCTTTTCTTATTATTGCAAACATTTTGTGTAGAATTGGAATTAATTGTTCTTTGGATAATTAACAAAATTTGCTTGTCAATCCATCTGGTCCTAGCATTTTTTCTTTGGGAATTCATTTGTGAATTCTTCAATTTCTTTTCTGAAACTAGATCATGTAAATAATCTATTTTTAAAATTTGTATATTTTACATTTTTGTAAGTATTCATCTATTTCTTCTAAGGTACTGATTCCCATTTAGTGGTTTGCAAACCCTTTGGGGATTCTCAAGGATGGTCCAAGGATTTCATGCTAAAAATTCCATAATTTCACCTTCAGCAATAACTAATTGCCCAATTATGTTACAAATATGTTTTTTCCTCTGTGACAACAAACATGTGCATGTTTTAAGTTTTATAAGTTTGTTTCTGTAGTGACTCAAAACTGTCATGATTATGTGCCAACAATTTTAGTATTTGTGCATAGATTACATCAAATGATGACCACTTATGACCAAGCACAATGTGTTCTTGCAGTTTGTCATCCTGTCATCAAATTGTTTCCAAACCATCATCAGGGTTTAACATTTTATAGCAAACTGATTCCCAACAGATAGTCAAATGCATACACAGGCCCTAATTCACATTATAATATGCACCAGAGTAGGTCCCTCATTCCCCTCTGCTGCTCTATCATCATACCTTGTCTTCTGTGTAATCACCTGATCAGGATATTACAAACATTTGCATTCTTGTGGGCAAATGTCAGACTGTTTGAAAACCATATTTGCTAAGCATGCGAATTACAAGCACCATCTTGAAACCATCACAGAACATCACCAACATTCTGCAGAAACAAACTATAATGCCATATTAAGACTGTTTTCCAATGTAAACTTATTCTCCATTTATGTTACTATTTTTCTCTCTGGTGGATTTTCATATGAACTGGTTGGAAACATTGGTCTGTTATTCAGTAGAATATCTGGGAGAGTGTAGCCAGCATGTCAATGGTTGAAAGGAAGAAAGACAAGTGAAGAGATTCTTTCCTTACAAAAGTTAGTTTATGTGTAAACATTGTTAAAACTGAAGTAACGTATGCAGTTGAAATTTAAGTACATTTATCATTTAATACAATGCTTGTCATTAACCAGGAGAAAAATTAATATTTTTTATTGTAACTAATTATTTTTCATCAATTGATTTTTTGAAGCTGTTGTTCAGTCATATCCAACTCTTCATGACCCCATCTGGGGTTTTCTTGGCAAAGATATTGGAGTGGTTTGACATATCCTTCCCTAGCTCATTTTGCAAATGAGGGAACTTAAGCAAACAGGATTAAATGACTTGGCGAGGGTCACACAGCTAAATGTCTGAGGCCAGATTGGAACTCAGGAAGATGAGTCTTCCTGACTTCAGGCCCAGTAGTCTATCCACTACACTATCTTGATTAGCTGACTAAAATTAAAAAAAATACTTGTCCCACAAATGCATACCATGGTGGAAGCAATATTCTTTTTTCCCTATTACTTTTTTATGTTTTAAAATTTATTTTAAACTTAAATATAAAATAAGAAAAGAAAAAAAAAACATTGCCATGTACACAGCAGAGCATGAGAGAGGATTCAATATAAAGCAATAAATTTCCATTTCAAGAAAACTTATATAACAAATGTTACACATTATTTTCAAAGCTGTCCATCTTTTCCTTACTTCTTTGTATGTTTTCTTTTCTCCTCTGCTGTGCACTTTTTACTTTATTTTTTCCCCTTCCACTCTTTGTCCCTCACAAGAAGGCTATAATTAAGTGAAGATACACACATACACACACACAGAGGCATGCACACACATGTATACATATATATGAACACATATATGAACACATATACATAGATATCCATAAACATACACATATCTACATACACACTCAAATGCATATATGCAAAACCATATTATGCTTATTTCCACTTGTAATCTGTTTCTCTGAAGGTAGATAGCATCTTCCTTCATAAGTCCAAGTCTTTCCATATTTTTCTAAATCCATCAACTCATCATTTCCTACACCACAACAATATTCTGACCCAATCATATCCTATCTGGGGGATTGCCTATGAAAGTTTCCCCCCAATTTTCTGCATTCCCTCTATTCTTGGCTACATAGGTTTTATTTATACAGGAAAATTTTAATTTAAAATAACTAAAATTATCCATTTTACCCTTCAACATTGCTCTCACCTTATAATGTGGTTTAAGGTCTGATACTACTGAATCTAGTTCTTCCACATCTTATCCTCCTGGTTTCCTTGAAATTCCTGACCCTCTGCTCTTCCAATCCTGTGATTATTTTTTTCTGACTCAGTAAGACATGTTTTAGTAATTTAATTGGGCAATACATAAATAGATAGGTGAAACTGTCATTTTAAAAATTATATTAGCTTTACCTACTCATGCATAATAAATGCTATTCCTATAGTAATACTAATACTAAATAAATTCCTCTGTATCAATTCTTCCTCTTGCACCTCATTTGTATGGGATAATTACTCTTTTTGCCTTTTCCTACATCACTTTGCTTTTCAAAAGTCACATCATATGCAACTCTACCCCACTCTTTCTTTTAAACTACCCAATTACTAATGACAATCTTAGACATACGGTTTACATTTCCATGTATAAAAAGTAAACAATTTGTCCTTATTGAGTCCCTTGTAATTAGTATTTAATGTTTACTTTATATTTCTTTTGGATCTTGTTTGTCAAATTTTCTATTAAGTTCTGGTCTTTTTATAACACAATTCTGAAAGTTTGTCAATTCATTGAATATCTTTTTTTTTTTCATTCAGGATTACTCAACTTTGCTGGATATGGTATATAAATGATAATCACTACTTCAGTTATTTAGATCTAACTTTGTATAAAAGGTATTTTGTGTTTATATTCGTATAGTTCCTGTGTTTGTTTCAGCAGGTATACTCTCATTTTTTTTTTAAATGCTGGCTAATTATTTTATATGGTCTAAAACTATTGATTAATATGGCTGACACAGTATAGTTTCTCCATTTGTCTCTTTTGATTAAATCTGATTTTAGCTTTAACTTTGTCTGAGATCATGATTACCATCCCTGCTTTTTTACATAATAAATTCTACTCCTGACGTTTATTTTATGTTTGTATGTATCTCTCATTTTTATAGCATTTCCTGAAAGCAACATATTGTTGAATTCAAATTTTTAATCTATCGGTTTCCATTTTATGAGAAAATTCATCCTATTCACATCCTAAACTATAATTACTTGTTGTATATTTTCCTCCTTCCTGTTTTCCTCATTATCCTTCTCATCTTCTTCCTATTCTTCCTCACTTCTCTACTTTATTTCTACCTGCTACCTTGCCCTCCTATTCCTTAACTTACCCCCACTCCAAGAATCTCTCCTTTATCCTCATGCCACCTTATCCCACTGTCATCTTATTTCTTTCTGAATTTAGAAGATTTTTAAACCATTCTAAATATATATGTATATATAATGTTGTTCCCTCTTTATGTCATTCCTGTTAATCTACATATCCTTTTATATCCCCCCATCCTATTCCCTATCCCTCCCTTATCCTCTCCCTCCTCCTTATCCCCTTACACTCATTTCTTTTTGAATTTAGAAGACTTTTATACATACACACACACACACACACACACACACACACACACACACACACAGAGTAAACTCCCCTCCGACCTGGAAACAAGACCAATAAAAAGTAAACAATTTATCCTTATTGAGTCCCTTGTAATTAGTCTTTGATGCTTATGTTATATTTCTCTTGGATCTTGTTTGTCAAATTTTCTATTAAGTTCTGGTCTTTTTGTAATAAAATCCTGAAGGTTTGTCAGTTCATTGAATATTCTTTTTTTCATTCAGGATTATACTTAACATTGCTGGATATGATATTTTTGTTCATAACCCCAATTCTTTTGCTTTTTGATAGATAGTGTTCCAAGACCTGTGGTCTTTTAGTGTAGTCATTGCTAGGTCTTGGGTAATTCTTATTGTGGCTCTGCCATATTTGAGGTTTTTTTCTCGTTGCTTGTAATATTTTCTCCTTAATCTGGAGATTTTGGAATTTGGCTATGATATTCCTGTAGGTTTTCTTCCTAGGATCTCTTTTAGGTGATGATCAGTGGATTTTTTTCTATTTTTACTTTCCCCTCTTGTTCTAACACTTCAGGACAATTTTCTTTAATTATTTCTTGTATTATTATATCAAGATTCTTTTTTTGATCATAGCTTTCAGGTAGTCTGGTTATTCTTATGTTTTCTCTTGATCTCCCGATCAGTTGTTTTTCTTATAAGATGTTTCATATTAAGATGTTTCACATTCTCTCCTATTTTTTCATTCTTTAGATTTTGTTTTATTATTTCTTGGTCTCTTATAACTTCGCTAGCTTCCCCTTGCCCAATTCTAGTTTTCAAGGAGTTGTTTTCTTCCTTAACATTCTGGATCCCCTTTTCCAGTTGGTTGACTTTCTTTTCATGATCTTCTTGTTTTTCTTGGATTGTTGTTACTTTTTTAAAAAAAGTTTTCTCAATCTCTCTTATTTGATTTCTGAAGTCTTTTTTGAGTTCTTTGAATTCTTTTTGGGCAGGAGACCATTTGACATTACTCTTTGGGTAGGAGAGGTTTTTTTGCTTCAGTATCCTCCTCTGAAGATGATCTTCTCTATTCCTATAGTAACTGTCCGTGGTTGGGTTCTTTCTCCTTTGCCTGATCATTTTTTAAAAAGCAGCTTATTATTAGAATCATCTCTAATCCTGGGGTGTGGGGGATGGTGCCTCTGGCCTCAGGTCCTTCTCACTGTTATTTTTTGAGTTTTGTCCTGGGCCCAACCTCTGTACTCCTTTCCCCCTCCAAACCACAGCTAGGGCCCCCCTGGCATAGTACACTGGAAATTTTCTTGCTCCCTGAGAACCCTCCAGTGACAATGACCTTCAGTTCTCCCCTCTGGCCTGGAACCAAGACCAAGAACTCAGCTCTCTTATAAGTGCCCACAGCCAGCAGCGTCCTTGCTGCTGTACTCACAAGATGTGTGCTGGTTCCTTCTCACCCATGACCACGTCTCAGCAGTACAACTGTTCCTGGCTGTCTTGTCAGCAGAGGTTCCTTCAATCTCTCCTTCCCCTGCCTACATCCCTGCCCCTGCCCACACCTCTGTTCTGCTCAGATAGTGGACTCCCCACACTGCCTGGGAGGTGAAAGTTCCTGTGACAGAGGTCGAGGCTATCTCCCAACTTGGCTGCCCCCAGGGCTCACTGTGCGCTGTTTCAGCAGAGCTAGTCTGTGGGTATTTACACTTCAGTCCTGAGATCTTCAGATCTTCTCCATTTGTCCCAGGAGGACCACTGTTCAGCCCCAACTCTTATTTATTTTTGCTGCTCTGTTGTGAAGGAAATCTGGAGAGCTTGGAATTTTCTGACCTGCCCCACCATCTTCCCAGAATCTTCTCCTACTTACCCCTCTCTGCCCCATGCAAATGAGACTACTTTTTTCTTCAGAGGTGTTGAGGCAGTCCTTGAGACTCAGTTGGCTCAGGGGACTGAGAACTCAACCTTGAAGTGACTTTCTGAGCACTTGAGTATGAGGCAGCCACAAGGAACTAGACGGTGTCTCCGATGCTTAGCTGGTAAATCACAATGTGAGTTTTGCTCAAATGAGTCAACTCAAGGAGTTCTCATTGCTTATGCTGCTGGCTCCCCTGTGCCCCAGGAGCAAGGAACCTCTACCTCATCCTTCATTGTCAGAGTGAGATGGGGCCCAAGGCCCAAACTGTGAGTGCCATGGGTCCAGGGGGAGGATGGGCCAGAATTCAGGAGGGAGGTGCCCTAGGGGGCCTAGACAGATCCATTTCCTGCCATCTTGCCCCTCTTCTTGTATCAGTTAACACACCCATCACTTTAGCTAATCCTTCAGGGCCTTGAGTTTACAGCTGAAGTAATCCATCCATAATGACCGGAGAACAGGGGAGGGAGCTGGATTTGAAGCCAAATAGGCAGTAATTTTTGATTTGTATGTACACTAGGAGGGGATGCTGACCCCAACTCCTTGGCTTATTTCCTATCTTCTCCTTTCTTGGCCTCAGGAGGCTGTGGACGTAGAAGGTCTCCTGTACCCAACATAGGTTAGGAACTGAGCTCTAATCTGCTGGAGGTTAGGCAGCTCTAGATCCTGGTTATGGGTCCTATCTTCCACCTTAGTCACAGAATTGTTCTTCATCCATTTTCCAAAGATGAGTTACTTCTCCTGTAGGGGGCCATCTCCAGCTGTCCTGATCTATATCTGGCCACTGGACCAAGATGGCTCTGGAGGAGAAAGTGAGGCTGGTGACTTTGCACAGCCCTTTCTCACTTAAATCCAATTCACTTACAAGTCATGGCATCACCTGCCTGGTGCCATGGTTCTCTTCGAGAACAAAGGACAAACATCAACTTCTCCTGAAATGGCTAAGTAAATCTCCTTTTGTCAACTACTGAATGACCTAGAAGTATCTCATTTTGTACCAGTATTTAATTTAAACTATTAAGGGAAGATCAATTTGGAACTATGCCCAAAGGGTTATAAAAATGTGCATACCCTTTGGCCCAGCAACAGCACTTCTAGAGCTGTATCCCAAAGAGATCATACAAATGGGAAAAGGATCCACATATACAGAAATGTTTATAGCAGCTCTGTTTGTGGTGGCAAAAAATTGGAAATTGAGAGGATGCCCATCGATTGGGGAATGGCTGAACAAGTTGTGGTATATGAATGTAATGGAAATCTATTGTGCTATAAAAAATGATGAGCAAGTAGACTTCAGAAAAACCTGGAAAGACTTGTATGGACTGATGCTGAGTGAAGTGAGCAGAACCAGGAGAACATTGTACCCAGTAACAGCCATGTTGTGTGATGACTAATATTGATAGACTTAACCCTTCTCAGCAATACAAGGATCTAAGACATCTTCAAAGGCCTCATGATGGAAAATGCTATCCACATCCAAAGAAAGAACTATGGAGTTTAAATGCAGATCGAAGCATACTATTTGCTTTTTTTTTTTTTCCTTCTGTTGAGTTTTGTTTCTTCTTTCTGGTGGTTCCTCCTATTGGTTCTAATTCTTCCTTACAACATCACTTATGTGAAAATATGTTTAATAAGAATATATATGTATAGCCTATATCAGATTGTGCACCGTCTTGGGGAGGGAGGGGTAGAAAAATTTAAAACTCAAAAGCTTTTGGAAGTGATTGTTGATAAATCAAAAGAAATTAATTAAAAAAAAAAACTAAACTACTAGGGGACTTGGCAGCTAGGTGGTACAGTGGATAGAGGGCTAGGCCTGGAGTCAGGAAGACTCATCTTTCCAAGTTCAAATCTGACCTCAGACACTTCCTAGCTGTGTGACCTTGGGCAAGTCCCTTAACCCTGTTTGCCTCAGTTTCCTCATCTATAAAATGAGCTGGAGAAGGAAATATCAAACCACTCCAGCATCTCTGCCAAGAAAACCCCACATGGGGTCACAAAGAGTTAGACACAACTGAAAGGAGTCTACAATAACACCGAGGGACTAGCTTGAGTCTGGCCCAGCTCAGAACATACACATTGTCCATGGAAGAGGTGATTACAATCTTATGTAACCAGAGCATGGAGACACACAAGTAGGGTTGCACGTGTCCAGCCAGGGTAACCTAAAGCTTTGGACTATGCTCGAACAAGAGTTGAACAAAACTCTCCTGGGCCTCTCTACTCTCCTGCTAGGCTTCCAGGCCACTTCCTCAGGGCTACTAAACACCCCTTTTCTTCACTGTCAAGGCTATGTTAAGCCTTTAAGTCAAGCTTTAAGCCTTTAAATTAAGCTCTTACAGAAAAACAGAACCTTCAGCCATGGACTGCAGTCTTCTCCCTTGTCTAGGCTCTGAGGCAATATATTCTGTCACTAAAAGCGGTTCACCTAGGCCTGGGTTAATCAGAGCTCTTCCAGATCTGCTCCCTTGGCTGAGTTCTAAGGGATTTCCACCTCTCAGGAAATAGTCGAAGGTGAAGAGAAAAGTAATGATAGAACTTCCATCCCTCCCTAATGCACTCTTCCAAATAGCAAAGTTTCTCCAGCTTGGCCAAGCAGCAAAACTTTTCCTCTAATCCACTATTTCAAGTAGTAGATGCCAATGTAGATTCTGAAGTCTTCCTGTGAGCCAGCTCTGCAGTAATTCTTGGACCCAGTTCAGAGAACTCTTGTCAGACCTGTTCAGAGGTCTGGTCTTTATCAAGCCTATGTATCTAGAGCAGGGTCTCTTGTGTGAAATGACTCATCTCTATGTTACAGTAAAAAAAACAAAACACACGTAACTGTCAGTCACATTACAACTAGGGAATATATAATTGTCTCATAGTCCCCAAACAGATTTACCTTTTAGTGTTTCTCAGTTATCAATTTTTAAAATCCTCATGTCAGTTGTATAGAAATTAGATGCTCTGATGCCCAGAGGATACTCTAAGGGGGAGTATCTTTCTCTTAGGGGCTGGTTTTTTTAGTGTCTGTGATGACTATCTTTGTTTTTTTCCCTTTCCTATTAATAAAATTGGCCAAATGGGAAAAGGGGGAGCCTCTGATATGTGGGTATGAGTGCAAAGCACCCTTTACAGGAGAAAAAGTGGCAGAAAATAATTGAAGAGATGTTAATTGTTCAGAGACGGGCCATGCTGTTATGATCAAAATGACAATATCTCCTAAATTAATTTGTAGATTCAGTATTATACAAATCAAGTTACCGAAGCTCCCACTTCTCCCCTCCTCCTCACTTCACATCACCCAAATGCCTTCTGACGCTATCTCCTCCTTCACCTACATCTCCTGTGAAGGTTTTGCCTTTCTCCTTAGGGAAGTCAACCTTCTACCTGGCCTTTTCTCAGTTCTCTCATTTCTTTATATCTCTGCAGTTGGCACCAGCAATCATTCTCTTCTCCCTGATACTCTCTTCTCTCTAGATTTTCATGACACTAGTCTCTGCTCATTATCCTCCTACCTGTATGACTATTCCTTGGTCTTTGCTGGCTCTCCTTCCAGATCATGCCCAATAACCTTGGGTGTCCCATAGGGATCTGTCCTGGGCCTTCTCTTCTCCCTCTATACTATTTCACTTATAATCACATCAGCTCCCATGAATTCAATGATCATATCAATGCTGATGATTCTTGAATCTACTTATCCACCACAACCTCTTTTCTGACTTCACCTTGTATCTCCATTTATCTGCTAGACATCTCAAACTGGGTACCCCATAAACATCTTAAACTCAGCATGTTCAAAAACGAACTCATCTTTCTCCCCAAACCGTCCCCCCTTCCAAACTCCCCTATTACTGTCTTCTACCATCATCCTTCCTATCACTGGTGATGCAGTGGATAGAGCTCTGGGCCCCAAATCAGAAAGCCCTGAGTTCTAATCTAGGCTTAGAAGCTTACTAGCTGTGTGACCTTGAGCAAGTCATTTAACCTTTGTTTGCTTCGGTTTCCTCAACTGTAAAAAGGGGATAGTAATAGTACCTACATTGCATCATTGTTGTGAGGATCAAAAGAGATATTTGTAAAAAGCACTCAGCACAGTGTCTGACACACAGTAGGTGCTATCCAGATGCTTATTCCCTTTCCCTTACCCCTCTTGTTGACTCTTCATCCAGGTCACATCCAGCTTTCAAATAAGGCTGAGAGAAATTAAGTGACTTGCCCAGGGTTTCCGCACATAGTAAGTGACTGAGGCAGATTTGCACTTAGGTTTTCCGACTCGAAGTCCAGTGGTCTATTAGCTGCCCACTAACTGTGGAGATCCCCCAAGACTCTGTCCTAGGTCCTCTTCTCTTCAGGATCACAGCTGGAGGAGTCCTTGTCTTAGCCCCATTGGGCTGAAGGTGACTCCATTCTCCTCCAGAAAAGTCCCCTGTGCCTGGAATGTTCTCTCTCCTCACCTTCATTTCCCAGCTTCCTTGAAGACTCAGTTGAAATCCCCACTTTCTCCATGGGCCTTTCCTAGTCACTCCATTGTTAGTACCTTTCCTCTGAGATTAACTGTTATCCTGCCTTTACGTGGAATGCACTTAGTTGTTTACATGTGGTCTCTACTATTAGAATGCAAGCGTCTTAAGGAGGAGCTTTGTTTGGTTTTGACTTTGTAACCTAAGCCCTTAATGATGTACCTGGCAAGGAGGGTGTGCTCAAGTAAGCCTGCTGATTGATTGATTATGTTAAAGATTTCTTTTGAGTATGGACTGGATTAAATGTCACTAAGTCTCCTCCATCTCTCAGATTTTGTGATGCTGTGATCCAATTAAAAAAACAAAACTGACTTCCAAATTTTCTCTTCCCCTCCAGCCCCTCCTTTACCTATTGAGAAAGCAAGCAATACATGGAGGCATGTGAAACATGAACACATTCAGAATTAAAAGGGAAGTAGTTAACTAGGAAAAAAATTGTAGCAAATTTCTCTAATAGATGTTTGGTATTCAAGATAAAGGTCTGATACTCATGATGTAGAGAAAATTGGTTCAAATATATAAGAACAAAAGCCTTTACCTGTCATCCTGTATTTCTCTTACCCTTTGTAACTGAAAAAGTGTCTACACTGGGTACCTCCACTTTCTCCCCTCTCATTCTCTTCTTAACCCTTTATAATCCTACTTCCAATCTTATCATTCCTTCAAAACCGCACTCTCCGAAGTTACCAATGATCTCTTAGTTGCCAAATCCAATGCCTTTTTCTCAATCCTCATTCTCCCTGACCTCTCTGTGGCCTCTGACATTGTTGGCCACTCTCACCTCCTGGATACTGTCTTCTTTCTAGGTTTTCAGGACATCCCTCTTTCCTGGTTCTCCTCCTCCCTCTCTGACCACTCCTCCTCTGACCCTCCTCCAGATCATGCCCTCTCACCATAGGGGTCTCTCAGGGGTCTGGCGTGGACCCTCCTCTCTTCTCCCTCTATACCACTTCACTTGGTGATCCTATCAGCTCTCATGGACTTAATTACCATCTCTATGCTGATGATTCTCAAATTATCTATCCTCTCTGCTGACCTCCAGTCTCCATCTCCAAGTGCCTTTCAGACATCTCAAACTGGATGTCCAGTAGACTTCTTAAACTAAACATGTCCAAAGCAGAACTCATTATCTTTCCCCCTAAACCCTCCCCTCTCTTTCTTCCCTATTACTGTAGAGGGCCACACATTTCTCCTGTCCCTCAGACTCACAACCTGGAAGTTATCCTGGACTCCTCACTATCTCTCACCCCCCTATCCAATCTGTTGCCAAAGCCTGTCAATTTCACCTATGCAATGTCTCTCAAATATGTCCCCTTCTCTCCTCTGACCCTGCCACCCCTCTAGGGCAAGTCCTCATCACCTCACACCTGAATTATTGCAATAGTCTGCTGATAGGTTTGCCTGTCTCAAGTGTCTTCCCATTACAAGCCATCCTCCATTCAGCTACTAAAGTGATTTCCCTAAAGCACAGATGGGACTACATCATTCCTCTGCTCAGTGGATTCCAGTGGCTCGCTATTACCTCCAGAATCAAATACAAAATGCTCTATTTGGCATTTAAAGTCCTTCATGACCTGCCCCTTTCTACCTTTCCAGTCTTCTTATACCTTACTCACTAACATGCACTTCTTCAGTACAGTGACACCAACCTCTCTGCTGCTCCATGAGCAAAGTGCTCCATCTCTCAGCTCTAAGCATTTTCTCTGGCTGCCCACCATGCCTGGAACACTCTCTCTTCTCATCCCCACCTACTGGCTTCTTTTCAGCCCCAAATAAAATCCCGTCTTTTACAGGAAACCTTCCCCAACCCCTCTTCATTCCAGTGCCCTCCTTCTGTTAATTATTTCCTACTTATCCTGTCTAGAGCTTGTTTGTAGATATTCGTTCACTTGTTGTCTCCCCCACTAGGTGGCGAGCTCTTCAGGGCAGGCACTGTCCTCTGCCTCTTTTTATATCCCCAGAGCTTAACACAGTGCTTGGCACATAGTAGGTGCTTAACAAATATCAGTTGATTGATTATTTAAGAAATGACAAAACGGATGAGTTCAGATAAACTTGAGAAGACTTGTATGAACTGATGAAGAATGGAGGACAATTCATATAATGAAACAATAAAGGAAAATAATGATGAAAGACTTTAGAACTCTGATCATTTCAATGAACCAGCAGGACTCCAGAAGGCTGATGATAATATGCTTCCCACCTCTTGGCACAGAGGGAATGGACCAGAGGTGCAGAATGAGACATGTTCTCTGCCATGGCCCCTGTGCAGAGCTGTTTTGTGGTATTATATGTAGTTAGTAATAAGGGAAAGGGAAGATCTATGGAAAGAAGGAGAGAGCAATGTATAATGATTTAAAAAAAGAAAGAAAAGTGTCAATAAAACATTTAAACAAATACTCAGATGAGAGAAAAGGGAAGTTCAGAAGAGGATACAGGCAAACAGAGTAGTGTTGGAACTACCATGTTAAATTTAATTAGAAGTAAAACAAACTGTACAAAAATTGCATGGAGTTATATATAATCTTCCTTCTGTTTGTTGTATAAGGAAATGTTTGTGTTTGTCAGGTTGCTAATAATAAAAAGATAATTTTAAAAATAAAATAAAAATGAACCAATTCATTATCCTTTCAATAATTCACTCTTAGGGGTCATGTGATCTCTTAGACTAACCAAGTAACATAGAAATGCAAACAAACTCAAATGGCTTTGAAAAACCTAGTGGTTGGGAGGACTGGTGGTTGCCAGTTGGATGGGCTCGCCTTTCCCCAAGCTTTCCTCCCGGAGAATCAAAGGAAGGGCAAGGGATGAAAAGGAAAGGATTGAGCAAAATTTTTGGATTCTCAGCCAGTCTGCCAATAAACATTTATTAAGGCCTACTATGTGCCAGACACTATACTAAGCACTGGGGATATACATTAAAAAAGACAAATGACCGTTTCTGCCCTCGAGGACCTTGCAAACTAAGCATTTTGAACTCTCAGACATTTCCTCAACATGATTCTGAACAGAGTGTGGTTAACAGTGAAGCTCTCTGAAAAGGCAGGACACACTTTGAAGTTTAATGTTCATGTTAACATGTTAATAAACATTGTCCCCATCACTTTCTTAAATGTAAAGAATCAACAAAACAATCTGATTGATTTGTAGCATTTGCTGATTTCTCAGCTATAAATACAATGAAATCTTATCATTGAGTTCCGTGCTGGGTACTGCCAATACTGAAGCCCAATTCTGCCCCCAAGCCAGAGTTCAGGTGTCCCTCCCCTGGGCTAGGTGCTGAGCACCACCACAGTCACTCTTTTCCTCCTTATGCTAGGCATTGATCCTGCCCACTATACATAAGTGTTTCCCCCAGTGCTGAGAGCAGAGTGCTATTGCAGATATACTCCCTTATACTGGGGCAGAAACAATGCCCAGTGGTGCATTGACACTTTCTTCCTGTATCAAGCAACACCACTGTCAAGGCCTGTACTCTGCCCTCCTATGCCCACTGGGAATTGCCATGTAGTGTCCTAAGGCCAGGATGTAACCACCCTCTGCTAGTTTGTCACAACGAGGAGGTCAGAGATCAGGAATAGCCACACAAGACCATTCAGGCCACTGCACTCAGAGAGATGTACTGATATTTCTTAAAGAGATCACCCAGTGTTAACACCTGGTTGCCACAACATCTCATCATCTCTGACTGAATCACCATAAAAGATTCATAAGCACCCATTGACAAACACCTAAAATATAAAGCAATAACCCATTACACCTACTACCTAGTCTTCTCTCTCAAGAGGTAAAGAAAACTTTATAAAACCATTCTACAAAGAGATCACATTCTGTTGGATTTGTATTATCTAAGCAAGTCACTACGTCCATTTTTTTTCTCATCAGAAAGTCCAGAACATGGTTCTTTAGTCCGTTCAGGGGCAGGTTGATCCAACCTCTCAAGCATGTTGGGTTACTACTGACCAGACTGGGAACATCCATTTCTTAGTGGTGCTTTTTGGCCACCTGAGCTTAGGGAAAGAAACACAAAGTGGAAGAGGCAGCCAGGGATCTCAGTCTGGTCTCAGGATCATCCAGGCAAGCACTTCACTCCTGGGATGGGGAAGGAAAAAAGATACCCTGCCTTCTTTCTGTAAGTGCAATGAAGAGGTGGGCACTGGATCTATCCCAAGAGAGGGCAGGGGTTGAGTCTTTCTAACGCTCCTCCAACCTGCTGAGTAGAGAGGTTCTTCCGTGAAAATCCATTCCCCATGGTGCTTGGTGAGTCATCCTTTTTGACAGAACCCCCAACCATGAAGACACAAGGGCCAATCTACAATGGCTGCAAAGTTAAATCTCAGTAAAGAAAAGCGACTGCCCCTCAGAGTGGGGTCAGTCCTATCAATCTTGACATTCTTGCCACAAATGAAACCAGAAAAAAAAGGATGTCGCAGCTCAAGGAAAGGATGGCTCCCAGATGCTCCTTGTAAAGCAAATAAAGGACTTGGAGAATTGGCCTTAATTTCATGCCCCAAAGCAGTAACGGATGTTATTATCTCATGGGATAATTGGTCATCGCATGTTGTAGTACTGATGATAAGTCTTTGCAAAAAGACCTCTGAACATAATTGCATTCTGCACACCAACATCAGTAGCGGAGGACACAGTAGTAAAGAAGTTCTATGAAGAACTTGCTAAGATGCTTGAAATCAAATCAGCACATACTCTGACACCTGATGACTTCAGTGGAAAGGTGGGAGAGGGAGGAATATGTGGGAAAGAAATGGGACAGCCAAAGATTTGTATGACATTAAAGCTTCATGCCTCTATGTCAGGAACACTATCTTTGAAAAAAGAATGGATAGGTGAAGGATAAAGTGAACACCAAACACCATGAAAAATGAAATTGGAGGCATTTGGCTAATATGGCTGCCAAAACAGGAGGGAGACCACCTAAATCTCATATCCATACTCCAGCAAACACTTGAAGTTCACACCAGACCAAATGATGATCAAGAAATCCGAAGAGAAACTACAGTAAGTGATTTTTACCCTGAACTTTACACAAAGTCAGCCAGTGCCTGCGACCAAGTCAGCACTAGCTCACCAGAGACAGCTAGGAACACGTGTAGCAAAGAAGGAAGGAAGGAAGGAAGGGAAGGAGGGAGGAAAGAAGGGAGAGAGAAATGAGGGAGGGACAAAGGAAAGGTGGGAGGGAGGGAGGAAAGAAGGAAAAAGAGAGGGAGAAAGGAAGGAAGGAAAGAGAAAGGGAAGGAAAGAAGGAAAATGGAGGGAGGAAGAAAAGAAGAAAAGAGAGACAGGGAGGTAGGGGAGAGAAGGAAGGCAGGAAGGAAGGAAGGAGGGAAGGAAGAAAGGAAGGAAAGAAGGAAGGAAAGAAGTGTCAAAACTTTTTGGAGATACTCTGTTTCCCAGAGCTAAGGCGCAGTGAGCAGGTTGTGTCCTGAGCTTGGTGTAACAATAATCCTTTGCACTCTGGATGGTATCACCCTCTGGCAAAGTGTATTGCTTGGACCAGCACCAGGTGTTCACTGAGGGATTTAGCTCCCCCTATTTCCCAGGGCCATCCATCACATACTCACAACCCCTGCTCTTTGTCGCTGACAGGTATTACACTCCTGTTCCCGTCACAGATCTGATTCTGTGCCCCACAGGGTGGACGTGGCCTGAAAGACTTGAGACAATACTGTTTTCACAGGGTCCATGGGAACAGTAGTAACTCAAGACCTAAAAATGATTTTGTCATGGTCCAGCCCAGTATGGATATGACCTACTTTTAGTCCAGTATGTTAAGCCCTCCTTCTTGGGAGGGAGGCGGACCTCTGTATGCATACATAATTTTCCTCACTCTGAAAATTAATTAAACTTTTGTTGTGTCCTGACTCTCCTGTCTCTAGCATGCTCAGTTTGTTTATCTCTGGCTACCCACAGGTTAGAAGCTGGCTCCAGTCCAGTTGCTATTAGGAAAGAAGTAAACATTTATTAAATGCTTACTACATGCCAGGAAGTCTATTAAACACTGGAAATAGAAATATTAAAAAGAAGGATAGTCTTTGGCCTTAAGGAGCTTACATTTTAGTGGGGGTGGGGAGAGGCAATGCACAAAAGGGAGCTAAAAAGCCAGGGTGGTGGATGGGTGATATGAAGACACCTGGTTCAGGGGCATGGTTTTGAAGTCCAGAAGGTCAGAAAGAAGGCCAGGGGAATGAAAGCAGGTCAACTTGGTCCCTTCACAAAATGGAGGTTCCGGAAAGAACTCACAGTGGGAGAAGGGGACAAGCTTTGTGAAGAGATTTTCCAGAGTGAGCAGGCCATAGGGATGGATAGGAGAATGTTCCAGGGTGAGGGAAGTTCCAAGATAGGAAAGCTGTAGAGGCCTGATTTTGAATTCCAAAAAGACAGGACCAAGGCTAGAAGGGGAATTGTGTATCCCACAATGTTCTAGATCAGGAGGCAGCAGAAGCAAAGAGTTCCCCCCCAGAAAGTCCTAGGATGGGAATGTTGGAAGCCACAGGGAATGAGAGCCATCAGTGACCAGTACACAGCAAAGACCAGATTAGCTCTGTGTCACCTGCTCAGATGAGGACATCCAAGACCCAGGGCTATGAGGTCCCCAAACCTCTGTCCTGATAGAGGAGACACTAAAAACCCAAGGTTCTGAACTTCAGAGAGCCAAGGAAACTAAACCCCTGAAGGTGGAGGGCAGCAAAAACTAAACAAAACAACAACAAAACTCAGGAGATCCAGGTGAGATGAAGCAGAACCAGCCACCCCACCTAAGAGCACAATAGGGAAAGAGGCACGCTCTGGCACAAAGCCCCAACTTGGGGACCAAAGCTGGAGCAATGGGTAAATCAAAGGAAATACCAACCGGTATAAAAATCATTGCAAATCTAGAGAGTCCCCAAAGAAGAGAGACTAACTCTATGACAACTGCAAGCAAAGAATCAAAGGAAAAAAATTGATTTTTCACAGGCACTACATTAATACCCAGAAGAAATGAAGAGGTTGAAACAAGGAAATAAAAGAAGCTTTGGAGTAAAGAAATGGAAGGAAAACAAGCAATGTAAAAGAGAAAGATTAAACCTACCTAAGAAATGAACTTCTTGGAAACTAGAATAGACCAAACAGAAACCAATAACTCCAGAAGACAACAGGAAATATTAGAACAAACCAAAAGGTTGAAAAAAATAGCAGGAAGTGTGACATATCTGCTATCAAAAACAACTGACTTGGAAAAGAGATTAAGGAGAGATAATTTAATAATCATCAGAATCTCTGAAAATTATGATTAAAAAAAGAGCCTGGCCCCCACATTTTAAGAAATCATAAATGAAAATTGCCCAGATCTAGTAGAACCAGAGAGCAAAGTAAGAGTAGAAAGGACCCCCGATCACCACCTGAAAGAAACCCCCAGAGGAAAAGACCCAGAAATGTCATTGCCAAGATGCAGAACTCCCAGGTCAAAGAAACAATACTGTGAGTACCCAGAAAGAAGCTGTATAGTCAGAATCATGCAAGTCCTGGAAGTTTCTACTAAAAACTAGAGATCTTAAAATACAGTATGTATTCCAAAATGCAAAAGATATAGGCTTACAATCAAAATCACTTGTCCTGCAATGTTTAATATTATCCTACAAGGGGAAAAATATTATCCTACAGGGGACCTTTAATGGAAGAGAGGACTTTCAGGGATTTCTGATGAAAAGACTAGAACTAACTAGAAACTTTGATATACAAACATGAATCCAGAGAAACCTAGAAAGGGAAATTTATGTGAGCAATTAAAAGAAGCTGATGTAGTGCTAACATTATAGTAGGGGGAGAGAATATATGTGACCTTTTGTAATCTTAATGTCCTCGAAGGATATTGAGAGTGTTAAAAAAAAAAATAGAGGTCCTGAGGCTAGACCGGTTCTGTTCTGACAGTTTTAAGAGAGGAAAGAGAGAGGAGGGCAAAAGGAGGGATACACTGGCATAGAAAGGAAGAAGAAAGGGGTAGACCTTTCTATTTTTCATAATTTCAGTGTGTGAGAAGAATATACAAACATGGAGGAAGGGATAGGGAGGTATCAGATGAACCTCACTCTTATCTGAAATAGACAAAAGAAGGTTGAAATATACCATTTTTTTTTTTTTCTTTTTTGGTGAGGCAGTTGGGGTTAAGTGACTTGCCCAGGGTCACACAGCTAGTAAGTGTCAAGTGTCTGAGGTCAGATTTGCACTCAGGTCCTCCTGATTCCAAGGCCAGAGCTCTATCCACTGCACCACCTAACTGCCCCAAAATACATCATTTCAAGAGGTAAACAAGTAGGAATGAGGCCACGGAAGGGGTTGAGAATTAAGATGGAGAATAACAGAGACAGTCAAGGGCAAATCAAAATTCTTGATCCTGAAAGGATAACTAAAGAGGGATAAGGAGAACTAGCATCTAAAAGGGTGCTTTCAGTTGCCTCTTGGACAATTAGGGAATGGTTGAACCGGTGGTGGCATATTAATGTAATAGGATATTTTTGTCGTGTAAGAGATGACAAAAGAGAGAATTCCAGAGAATCCTGGGTAGTATGAATTGACAGACTGCAGTGAGCAGTATGGGGAGGACAGTTTATACAAGGACAACAACATAGTGAAGAAAAACCCTTTAGAAAGTCCTAAGAACCCTGATCAAAGCAATGACCAAGCACTCCAGATGACCAGTAATGAACACATCCATCTCCTGAAAGAGAGGTGATGGACGCAAGGTGCAGAGGAAACATACATTTTAGTATGGATTCATTTTGTTTGACTACGCTTATTTGTTACAAAGTTTTTGGAGTTTTCTTGGTTCTTTCTTTCACTCAGTTAATTGAGGTTAGGGGTGTGTGTGTGTGTGTGTGTCTGTGTGTGTGTGTCTGTGTGCACGCACGTGCAGGGAGATCAGAACATAAAGGTTAAGCAATGGTAGTATTTTAAAAAGAGGGCCATCGTAACATTTTAAAATGACAATTGTAACATTTCTGAATACACAGAAGAGAACAGAAGTAAATTCAGATGGAAACACAAGCAGAACAGTTTTTTAAATTTATTATACATATATATTTATATAAAAGCAAAAGTTTTCAAATGAAGCTTCAGCTTCATACAGGATCCTCTTTTTGTGTTCTGCTGTGTGTATGGGAATGCTTTTTTCCTGTCTTTAAATTCAGAATAAAAAAATTACAAAGAAAAAATCCCAAAGAATGAAATTGACTACATTTTAACAGAGAAGAAAAGACTTAATATGGATGTGGGTGTTATCTCTGAGTCAACTGTCCATGCATAGTCAGATCACTGATTCATCAGAGGTAAGATAAGAATTCATTTTAAACAAGAAAAAGGAAACATAATTAGAAAAAGAAATTGTGCACAATTAAGAAGATTTAACCCTGAATGATTTAAACAAGCCATTGAAAAAAAAAGCTATTGAAAGTCAAAAATGGATAGTGGTCAATGGAAATGATTAGCTCCAAATAAAATGACTTCCTATCTCCTCTCCTTTTCATGGCTAAACCCCTTGGGAAAGTTATCTCCAATCAATGTCTCTGCTTCCTCTCCTATCATTCTTTTCTAAACCCCCTGCCATATAATGTGTCTTAATAGCCCGTTCCACAGTTTGAACTACATGTCCCATAGACATCTCATGTCCAAAACTAACCTTCTGAGTTTTTCCCTAAAGCCCTCCCCTCTTCCACATTTCCCTGTTACTGGGGAGGCACTGCTATCGTCCCAGTCACGAAGGTTTGCAAACTAGACGTTGCCCTCAGCTCCTCGTTCTCTCTCACCACTCTCCACACCGCCATATCCAATACGTTGTCCAGCCCTGTTTATGTTCTTTTAGTGATGTGTCTCTTCTCTGACACAGCCCCCACCCTACTGTAGGCCCTCATCACCGCATACCTGGACTATGGTAATCACTTGCAGCCTGGTCTCCCTCCCTGCCTCATCTCTTCCCATTTCAGTTCATTCTCCCCTCAGTTATGAGTCGCCTAAAGCGTAGGTCTGACCATGCATCCCAAGTGGTCCCCAAGGGCCTCTCCAGCTTTTTCAAGCATTTATGTTCATTGATTTCAGATCTTCTGCCACAGAAACACAAATCCTAGCCCTTGGGTGCTGTCTCTACCAGGTTATGTATTGTTTTCTGGATCCAGGGTTCTCTAGCACCACAGTACTACAAGCATGGGACCAGTCTGCTAATTCTTCTCCAGGTGAACACAGGCTCTTTCCAGAAGGTTCTCTGTGGGGTAGACTAGACTCAGCACTCTCTAGGGGACAGGCATCTTTCTTCCAGTCCAGTGAGTCTTTGTGTGCTCCACCAGTGAGCAGGGGAGCCTTCTCAGCTCATTAAGGTTTTTACTCTTTTAATCAGCTCCTCCTCTTTCTCGGCAGAGGGTGGGAAAGAGGGTACATGTGAGGGGAGGGTGTGAGCACCAATTTCTAGGTACTACTCCTTGGAGTCATTCCCTCTGTTTGGTGATTCACAAAAAACAGAGTGTTTAGTGTTATCCAGTTTGGACAGACATACTCCTGACTATTCTCCACCTGTCCAAATAACTCTTCTCATTGTCTTCACAGCATTCTTCTTTAAACATTCAGGGACTACTCTTAGGATTATAAGGCCTTTTCATGTTTCCGTGTACATTTTTTTTAACCACTGTTTTGTTACAGTTTTCATGTTGCGCCCACTCTGGGATGCCCCTCCCAACTTGCACTCACCCTCATATATGAGGTCCTCAGAAGGAGGAAGTCTACCACTTGGGTTCTGAGATACCCTGTGTGTCCAGCCTCCAACTATTACAGTTCAAAAGACTTCATCTGTGAGTTTCCATGAACAATCAGCCAATAGACATAATCAGCTTTTAACAAAGCCATTTACTAAGGTAGTGTAGTACAAACAGTAGCTAAACCTGGGGTGAGTTTCCCACCATACGTCCGGCGTTTGTGGGAGAATAGGCCCAACCTCCGACCTCAGTGGTAGTGAAACATACACATGGGGGAACACCTGGATTTGGGTATCACTCTCAGATCAGTGAGAAGGCATGGAAAGAAAAGTACAAAGAACCCAATTCCAGGGGCTAGGGTGGCCAAAGTAATCCCTAACTCATACCTGCAGAAACTCTTTTCTCTCTTCATAGGAAAGTCTTTCCTCTCTTCATAAGGTCCCTCCTACAGCTCAATTCTTCCTTGCCAGGGCTAGTCCTATCTGAAGTTCACTGCCAGTTCTTCTTCCTTACTCTCTGAATCTGGGTCCAGCCTTGATGGACTGTCTGCTTGTATCTGTATCTGTCTGAAGTGCATGTACCTCCGCTCCCTCAATTGTGTGCAGAACTCTTTCAAACTGGCTCTCCAATTGCTGGATGTAGTTTTCCCTCTGGATGAGTAGCCCCATTGCTAGATGCCATGGCTGTTGGAAGGAGGGAGAAAAATCCACACTCTTCCCCCATAAGAGGGAAAAAGCTAGGTTTCCCCCCAAGAGTTGGCCCTCTCTCTTCAGCTGTTCCAAACTCTTGAACTGTCTAACTATCTCCAAGGCTTAGCTATTTAAATCCTCCCTTGCCCCAAGAGGACAATTTTTATTTTTGCTTGTGCAACGTCCAGACTCCCTTTAATTCCATCACAGGAAACCCAAAGAACTCTTGAATTTTCCATTGCTGTGGAGTATCTTCCTGTGATCTCCTTTACAAGTGGGCTCTGTGACACAGTTACAAAAATCCCAGATCATGGGAAGTGGATCCATTGCCAATTTGAATGAGAGGTCTATGATGCAATGTTGGGCTGTATTTGGGATCCCTCAATCCTCCTAACTAAGGATAGGGCGGCTACTTCTGTCTAACAGGGTTTCTCATGTCAGAGCACTCATCTGTCTACATTATCTTTATCCTGTCCCAAATTATCCAATTGGTCTTCTTCAAGTTTCCACCCACTAAATGACAGTCCATCATCATGCCCCTGATGTACAGGGTCAAGTGTTCCACCTCCCAGAAGTCACATTTGCAATGTATCAGTTCTACCCTAGAAAGGGAAAGGTTTCTTTGGTCTAATGGTTCCTGTGATCCAGCCTCTGGGAAGACTTACCAGAAAAGGAAGCTTTCGGACGTAGATCGGGTTGACCCTCTTGACCAATGGGACAGTGTTCAATTTAATCTGTGCTGAAACCAACAAACAAAAGACAAGCTCTATGCAATAGACAATTTCACATTCAATCCTCTTTTCCTGTTCTTCGTATGTTGAAATGTTCATGTGCCTGGCACATAGAGGGTGCTTAATAAATGTTTATTGACTGATGTTTATTGATATTCAATACATTCATAATAATTTTTAATCCTATGTAACAAAAGTCACCTGTGACTACAGGTGCCCAGTTGAGGCCCCCCACCTCCAACTATGGTGACCCTGCACTTGAGCTCATAGTTTGTATAATAAAACTATGTGTGGCCCAGGGAACCAAAGGAAATAGTCATTTGGATTGAAGGTAATTTCCTAGGCAGAATTATATAGAGATTTCCTTAGTTATAATAATTCTGAGTGATATTACAGTTTCATTTTCCTAAATCACTGTGTATTGAATCAGGGTGGGCTTCGCTGGCCCTAACCCTGGTGTTGGGAGAGAAGTCTGAGTTTGTAGGCAGGTGCCCTCTGGTGAGCGATGAAGATACTGCAGGTGTTTGAAAAGCCTGCAGCACTACACTGACTCCCCCTGGTGGCCAAAATCTATTCCACATTCCATGACCGCTGGCTTCTCTGTACCTTGCAGAAAGCCGGGAAACTGGCCAGGTGTGAGTGGGCATAGCTCCAGGAGCACCGTCACTAACTGCCCGCTATACCAACACCATCTCCATCATTCATCACACTCAGTAAGTGCTCATTGTGCTCCAGATCCTTTGTTAGCAGCTGGGGATAAAAAGACAGAAGGAAATAGTCCCTACTCCCAAGAAGTTTACATTATTTTCAAAATAAATTTCCCTCTCCTCTCCTCTTCCATAGAGCCACCCCATATAACTAACAATATTTTTTAAAGAAAAAAGGAAAAAGGAGGAAAAAATCAGCAAAACTAATCAATACACTGAAAAAGTCTCATATATGTATGTATGTGTATATATGTGTGTGTGTATGTGTATATCTTTATATAAATATATCCACACTTAATTGTATCCTTCATTGGGGGGGAGAAAGGGGGAAAAAGAACAAAGTAAAAAGTGCACAGCAGAGGACAAAAGAAAACTTAGAAGGAAGCAAAGAAAAGATGGACAACTCTCAACACAAGGTGTAGTATTTATTATATGGGCTTTCTTGAAATGGAAATTTATTGCTGTATGTTTTTAATCCTTTCTTATGTTCTGTTGTGCACTGGACATGTGTTTTTCTTTTCTTATTTTATATTTAAGTTTTAATATTTAAATTTATGATATATTTCTTTTTCTTTTCTTATTACGTATTTAAGTTTTAGTGTTTAAGTGCAAAATTTAAAAAAAAAAAAGATTTTTAGAAAGTCTGAAAATGTATGGCACGTACCGTACCCATGAACCTCCCAGTTCTGCAGAAAGGGGGGAGGTGTCTTTTGTGGAGCTCTTCTTGTTCTTTGGAATTTTACAACACTTGCTGCTTGTTTAGGGTTTATTGGTCTTTCCCTCCCCATTACCTTGCTGTAGTCATTGTGCTGTGATTTTCCTGGCCTGTTGACTTCTCTCCGGAGATCAGTTCATGTAAATTGTGCTTCTAGGAGCTTACATTCTAAGGGAAGGGGTGATAATCAACACGTATATAGACAGAGAAGTATAAAATAAAACAAAAATGCAAATGCGGTGAGGGTGGGGAAGAAAATCACTAATAACTGAGAAGACCAGAAAATGCCTGATGCAGGAGGTGGTAAGTGGTAAGCCTTCAATTCAGGTTGGGATTCCAAGAGGTGAAAGAGGGGAAAGAAGGCACTCCAGGCACAGAGGTGGCCAGGGCCAAAGCACAGGTGTGGGGGATGGAAATGCTGTGTGTGTGTGTGTGTGTGTGTGTGTGTGTGTGTGTGTGTGTGAGACAGAGAGAGAGACAGACAGACAAACAGAGAGAGACAGAGAAAGAGACAGAGAGAGAGACAGAAAGAGACAGAGAGACAGAGACAGAGACAGAGAGACAGAGAGAGACACAGAGAGAGAGAGAGAGAGAAAGACACAGAGAGAGAGAGAGAGAACAAGGGCCAGTTTGCCTGGAATGCATGAGTGCTTAAGTGAGAGCAATGTGTAATCAATCAGCTCGGAGATGGAGGTTGGAGCCAGATTGTGAAGAGCGCTAAATATCAAATAGAGGAGTTTACATTTGATCCTATTGGCCATAGGGAGCCAGTGTGCCGTCTTTAGCAGGGGAAGTCCCATCTGACTTTGATCTCCTCTTCTGGGTCTCTATATGTGACAAGTTTTGGGTTTTTTGTTCCATGTAACTTGGAGGTTATAGGATTTGACATAGTAACATCTAATAGAAACATCATTCTTAAAATTTTATTAATGAAATTTCTGTCTGGGCAACAGTTCAGTGTGTGAGAATGGTCTGCTCACAATTCAGTTCACTGATTGAGTCCTCCAGGAGACTTTGAGGTCTGTGTAGCAGTGTGCAGCTTTGCCAGCTCTCAGTCCTTGGATGACAGCGAGTTTCAGATGTAGAGCATTAGCTCACAGGTTAGCTGCATGGCTCCTCCCATTTCCTGGCACATTCTACCTTGATGATTAAGTCCAGGGTACTTAAGGCTAACTCTTCTGGAGTTTCTGCTGGCAATGAGCTGGTCCTGAACGGCTCATTTCAAGCCTAATTCCATTCCCACAAGCAAATCCACATGACTCAGCCATTCATTCAATGCTTTTTTGGCAGCCTATTATTGGACAAGTCCATGCAGATGTCTCCCAGGGAGTGCCTTTTGATTCTGTCCTTGGATCTCCATTATTTCATCAGCTCCATCCAGGGGTAACAATAATATCAATAGCTAGATAGTGCAGTGGCTAGACTGCCGGGCCTAGAGTCAGTAATCTTCCTGAGTTCAAATCTGGCCTCAGATACTTAGTAGCAGTGTCACACTGGGCTGGTCACTTAGCATTGTTTGCCTCAGTTTCCTCATCTGCAAAATGAGCTGGAGAAGGAAATGGCAAACCAGTCCAAAAGAGTCAGACAGAACTGAACAAAGGGTCATAGGTAATAAGTAAACCAATGTCACTTATATCTGGCAAATCTAATGGCATGTATCTGTTATCAGCCTTAACTGTTGTTTGGTGAAGTGATACCTGCTCCTTCCAATAGTATTTCTATAGTTGTTTGACTTGTTTATCATGTATTCTAAGGATGCCTACCATTTTCTTCCTCTTTTTGGTGAAAGGAAGTGTTAATCTTCCTAGAAGTGTCTTCAGGAGACGTCTCATTAATGGGTTTATGTAAAGATAGCTTCCATATTTGTTATGGTCCATTTCACAGCTATGTAAGTGTACTGCATGGATGTTCATTATTTTAAATGTATTCTTCCCATTCAGCTTTGATTTCAGGTTGCCCCTAGTTCTCTTAATGTATTCAGCTACCACCTTCTCCTTGAAATTTTTATGCTCAGTGTGCCTTCTGCCTACAGGAGACCTTGCCTACGAGGTACTTGTAGATATTGTCTTCATCTATTGACTTAATGTGACCTGTGGCTTCAAGCTGGAAGTCTTAAGTCTCTCTCTTTCCTTGGAATAAATTAAGAACTTGTACTCATTGAGAAGCTCAGGAGCTTGGCAAGGATATGAAGGGGTGTGGCCAGCTAATATGAACACCTACTGTGATCAGCTAGGGGTGTGAACAGCATTTCTAAGTGCTATTGGGACCGCTTTATGTCATAGAACTAAAAGAGGCCATTGAATCCAGCACCCTCATTTTACAAACGAGGAAAGTGAGGCACAGAGAAGTTATTTGACTGGCGGCCAAATCAGATATTGCAACCTCTTTGTATAACTAATATAGTGACACATTGTCTTGTTTTGTGCGTGGATAGAAGACATGATTAGTGTGTTCTGGTGTAAGTAGCCTATGAACTGATAAAGGCTGCTTACACTAGTGCAGGGCCTAAGCATTGCACCAAGTACACATGCAGCCTATACCTGGGTCCCACCAGTAAACATAATCTAGGATGTCTGCAATGTTCCTTTTATGTCCCAGCCCAGGGAACCTTTCAGAAAAGGAAATAAAGGGAATTGAGGGTGCCCCATCCTTGAAGGTGAGATGACTGTCATCACCACATCCTTGAACATCTGATGCTCACTAACAATCCATTTAATACTATGTAGGGAGGGAAGGGTTTAGACAGGAATAGCCTGGATCAATTGGATGAATTCCACAATTAACCTTATAGTGCATGAATGTTTGGAAGGACCCAAGGAACACACCACCATCAGAGTGTGTGCATACCCACTGGTGCCTTGCTGATGAAGCCGTGGGGATTCGAGATGATTGTCTGGTGAAAGCGGTGGCCCTTTGTTTTTGAGGAGGACCTATGATATCACTGATGATGTCTTGATTTGCTCATGAATTGGATTTAAATGAGGCAGAGTTGCATAAAGTCATCAGTACCACTCGTTCTTTTAGAGTCATGGAAGTCCAGTGGCAGGACAAAAAGTCAAGTGACTGGTGATGGCCCAAGGTCCAGGGGATGACCTTGGTGTCAGGGGGCAGCTAGGTGGTGCAGTGGATAGAGTATTGGCCCTGAAGTCAGGAGGACCTGAGTTCAAATCCGGCCTCAGACCAAGCACTTGGCACTTACTAGCTATGTGACCCTGGGTAAGTCATTTAACCCCAGTTGCCTTAAAAAACAAAAAACAACATGTGACCAAACTAAGAGCTCTGCAGTGTCTGCTTCAGCCACCTTCATGGCTGCCATTGAAAGAAATTGGTCCCATCTACCCATTCCACCAGGAATGTCTTCACACTCTTGGGATAGACACCCCACTAACTCACTAATGGATCTGAAGCCTGTTGGTTACCCTCAGCCTGGTTTAGGCCATCTGCTGAGATGGTTTTACCAAGGTGTGGCCACTGTGCATGTTACAGCTTCTTGGAGTCACGGGTGAGAGTTGAGTGAAAGGTGGACACCAAAGGTAGATGAGCAGCCCTGAAAAGGGCTTGGCAAACCCTTACACCAGAGGTGCTAGTCCTCCCTGAGCACCCCACACACCCCAATTTAATAGCTTTGGGAGCTAAGCTCCAAATGACTTTCCAGAATGTCGAGAACAATAATCTTTTAATCACCAAATCAAATGGCCTTTTCAAATCTCATCCTTCTTGACTTCTCTGTAGTTTTTGATGTTGATCACCCTCCTCCCCTTGATACTTTCTTCTCTCTAGGTTTTTGTGACATTTCTCTCTCCTGATTGTCCATCCACACCACATTAATGCCCCTCAGATGTTGTCATTTTCTTTTCTTTTTCTTTTTTGCCAACTTTGCCAATCTGACAAGTGTTAGGTGGCACCTCAGAGTTGTTTACTTTCATTTCTCTAATTATTGGTTATTTAGAGCAATTTTGAAAATCTGGCCATTGATAGCTTAGATTTCTTCCTTTGAAAACTGCCTATTCATCTCCTTCAACCATTTATCAATTGAAGAATGGTTTTTATTCTTAAAAAGTTGACATAGTTCCCTATATATCTTGGAAATGAGATCATTATCATAGAACCTTGCTGCAAATATTTTTCCCCCAGTTTCCTGCTTCTCTTCTAATTTTAGCCACACTGTGGCTTTCCCAAACCTTCTTGTCCCTTCTCAAACCCCACATGGCCCCCTCTTCACCACTTTTTCAGCTGAGAAACTTGCCTCATATTTCACTGGAAAAAAACTGAGGCTATTTACTGAGCACTCCCCCTTCTCCCCGCCCCTTTCATATCATTCAGATGCCTTTTCCAACTATCTTCTCCTTCCTCCCATCTCACATGAAGAGGTGGCCATTCTCCTCCCCAAGGCAAAGCCCTCGATATGCACAAGTGATACCCTTCCAACCCATCCTTTCTAGAACGTTGTCCCCTCTTGACTGAACTCATCAAGATGGCAGAGCCAATATGGCAGAGTATCAAGAAGCAGTGCATGGAGCTACCCTACCCCAAACTCCTCCAAAAAGACCTAGAAATGCAACAAAGCAAATCATAATGGGTAAATTTTTAAAAAGGAACAGTGAATCTTTTCCCCAGCACACATTGATATAGGGAGATGCGTGGAGAAGCCTGCACACAGTGGGGATGGGATCCCCTGCTGAGCATTCTCACCCAGACACAAGCTGTGCACTGGGACAGGAAGAGGCCCCAGACACATGCTGGGGCACCTCAACCTTGTCCAGGAGCAGGAACCAATTGACAGTTTTGTCACCCGCTGCCCAGTTCCAGGTCACCAGGTCACACCATCTAGTCCAGATGAAGGACAGACTTAGGAAGGGTAAGGAGTAGTACAAGGCCCTACGCTGTGTATGGAGAGATGGGGAAGTTCAGAAGCAAGCAGCAACCGTGTAGTTTAGAGCTTACGTCCTTTGCCTTCTAGAACATTGTATTCCAAACTCTGTACTGCTTTGTAGTGGGGGCTGCTACCACCACTACAGGAGAGGAGAGGAGAGGAGCAGGGTCTCAGTTCCAGTCTCCAACCCAGGCTGAGGCCTGCAGAAGAATGGCTAGGACAGAAGATCCTGACCAAAAGGGAAGTTTGTAGCTCTGTCACTCTGAACCAGCGGAGCTTTCCAGCTGGCTGATAGGAGCTGAATCTAATACAGTCTTCTGTTATTAAGACCCAAACATTGATCAGGAACTCTCAGAGCTCAGACCAGAGGCATTAATCAGACTTTGCTTAGGCTCAGACCACTTTGGGAGTACTGAAAGATTGCAGGTCCCCAGTCTGATCTGTCCTCGAGATCCTGGAATAATACAACATTCAATACCCGCCAAAACACAATGATAGGACCAGCTCAGATCTTCCCTTAAAAAAAGTGTTACAGAGTCCAGCCTTAAAATCAAATCTAAGTTAGGAAGTAGGTTATAGGTTAGGAAGTTAGGTTATAAAAATGAGCAAACAAAATAATCCCAATGTAAAAAGTTCTTATGATAACAGAGAGAGTCAAGACACAAACCCAGAAGGAGAGAATGACTCCAAAACCTCTACAAACAAAGTCACAAGAAAAAACACAATGTGGGCACAAAGTCAACTAGAATTCCTAGAGGAGCTGCAGCAAGACTTAAAAATTAAGGTGTTTTTTTTTTTAGGCAACGAAATGAGCCTGCTAGAGGAGAAAACTGGAAAAGAAATGAGTTATGAAAGAAAGAATTGGAAAGAGAATTAACAACTTGACACAAGAGGTACAAAACTTTGCCCTAGCAACAAACTCCTTGAAAACTAGGATGGACCAAACAGAAGCCAATGACTCCATGAGGCAACAAGAAATATTAAAAACAAATGCCAAAGACTGAAAAAAATAGAAGAAAATGTAAGGCATCTCACAGCAAAAAGAACTGATTTGGGAAATGATCGAGGAGAAAATATTTAATAATTATTGGGCTATCTGGATGACATGACCAAAGAAAGAGCCTAGAAATGTTTCCAGAAATCTTGAAAGAAGACTCTTCAGATCCCCTAGAACCAGAAGACAAAGTGGAACTAGAAATAATTCACCAGTCACCTCCTGAAAGAAGCCCCCAGATAAAACTCCCAGAAATATCATAGCCCAACTCCAGAGCTTCAGGTCAAAGGAAAAATGACACAAGCAGTTAGAAAGAAAGAATTCAGGCAGTAAAGAGCGGTAATCAGGATCCCAAAATGATTTAGCAGCCACCTCTACAAAGCAGCGCAGAATTTGGAATACAGTTTTCTAGAAGGCAAAGGACAAGAGCTTACAACCAAGAATAATTTATCCAGCAACTCCGATTATAATCCCAAAGGGGGATTTTAATAGTACTTTTGTGTGTCCTAAAAGGGGGACCTTTTAATGGGATTTCCAAATATTCCTGATGAAAAGACAAGAGAGCTGCATAGAACTTTGAAGTCTGAACACTGGAGTGAAAACAAGCATCAAAGGATAAACATGAACGAACAATAACGAGTGAAAATCGCTTACATTTAAATATGGAGAGAAGATATATGTGTCCCTTCTGAACTCTATCATCATCAGGAGTCAGAGGGGAAGTCTAATTAGGCAAGGCCTGGGAGTGGTTCTGTTATGTCTTAATGATCTTAAGAGAAGAATAGAAAGAGAGGGGAAGAGGAATACGCCCGCAAAGAAAGAGAAAGGAAGTCGGGAAAAAATGATCTCATATAACCAGGGTGTTCAAGTAGACATGTATTCCTATAAGGAGGGAGGAGTGAAAGGGAGTGGCTGACACTGAACCTTAATGTCATCTGAAGTAATCAGAGAAGGAAAGAACACACACATGTGGGCATGCGCACACACAAACACACAATGGAGTACAGAAATACATTTTACTCAATGGGATGTGGTTGCTGTCCTTCATTCTCAAAGAGGGCCAAAATGACGTCACTATGTTAGAGTCAAGGCACAGGGTGTCTGACTATGGCTGATCAGACCAGTATGAGCTTGGAAGGCTCCCCCACAGGTCGAGCACAAATAGTCCATGGGAGCATTTGGGGTGGATTTTCTAAATTTGTGCATCTCATGTTTCTTTCAAATTACTACAGTTCTGCTTTGCTCATAGAGCACAGCACCTTCCCTGATGAGAGCACGCCATGCTGGGTGGTCCTGGGCCAGTGTCTGCCATGTCTCACAATCAATTCCAAAGCTCTTAAGAGAGATCTTGGGAGTGGCCTTGTACCTCCTCTTCTGATCACCATGTGAGCACTTGCCCTGTGTGAGTTCTCCATAAGATAGTTTTTTAGGCAAGTGTAAATAGAATGGGAAAGGGGAGAAGGGAAATTGGAGAGTGTAGATTAGAGGGATCAGTCCTGAGCAAAGCAAACTCTAAGGACATACAAAACTATTTATAGATCTTTAGAGGTGACAAAGAATGGGAATCTGAGGGGGTATCCATAAATTGGAGAACAGCAGAACACATTAGGATATATAAATGGGATGGAATACTATTGAGCTGTAAAAATTATGAAGAGGATGGTTTCAGAGGGAACTTGGGAAAACCCTTGTGTGATCTCATGCAGAGTGAAGGGGACAGAACCAGGAGAATAATTTCTACAGTGACAATATGATAAAGAGAAATAATGTTGAAAGAATAGTGAGCAGTCCCAATTCCAGAGCCCTGGTAATGAAACACCCTCCCCAGCTCCTGATAGAGAGGTGAATGACTCAGAGCACAGAAGGAGACACATGCATGTTTTTAGGTAGGGCCAAGGCAGAAATTGGTTTTGTTGTTTGTAATGTTTGTAACAAGGTTTTTTAGTTTTCTTTCCTTCTCAGTGAAGTGGAAAGGGGGGCGAGGAAGAAAGCAGATTTATGCTAAATGATTTTTTTTAAAAGAAGAGGAACAAACAAATCCTGAACCTGTTATTCCACCCTCCCTGCCTAAAAACAAACCCTTCCTCCCTTCCAAACTTCCTTTGCATTGTCAAAGGCATTGCCGACATCCTCGTCCCCCAGACTCATAACCTTGGGGTCATCCTTGACTTCTCACTCTCTTTCAACTCTCACATCTAATCAGTTGTCAAGGTCTGTTGATTCGACCTTTGGGACATCTCTGTCCTCTGCCCCCTTCTTTGCTCTGACCTTCTCTCCCCCCCCCCCCCCCGTGGCCTCACCAGTTGCAGGACCTTTTCATGGCACACCTGGATCTTGCTGTTGGGTCACTCTGTCTCGGCTCTCCCCATCCACCCTCCACTCTGTCTGACCGTATCACACACCGACCCCACTCCCATTATATAAACTCTAGTGGATCTCTCTTGTGTTTAGGATCGAGTTTAAAATTTTCTGTTTATCATCCAAAGATTCTGATTACCTGACCCATTCCTACCTTTCTAGTCTCTTTACATTTTACTTCTCTGCATGTACTCTCCATGTAACCAGTGAAACTGGACCTCTTGATATTTTTCAGTTTGACGTTTTTCAGTTTGACTTTTCATGACCCCTTTTTGGGGTTTTCTTGGCAAAGATACTAGAGAGGTTTGCCATTTCCTTCTTCAGCTCACTTTACAGATGAGGAAACTGAGGCAAACAGAGTTAAGTGACTTGGCCAGGGTCTTACAGCTAGTGTCTAAGGCCAGATTTGAACTCAGGAAGAGGAGTCTTCCTGACTCCAGGCCTGGCCCTTTATCCACCACTCCGTCTAGTATAAGACACTCTAAATCCCAACTGTGAGCATTTCACTGGCTGTGCCCTATGCCTGGGATACTCTCCCTCCTCATCTCTGCCTCCTGGCTTCCCTGACTTTCTTCAAGTCTCACTTACAACCCTACCTTCTGTAAGAAGCCTTTCCTAGTCCCCCTTAATTCCAGTTTGCTCCTTAGATTGTTTTCAATCTATCCTGTCCATAGCTTGTTTGTACATGGTTTACATGTTGTCTCCCCCATTAGACTGAGCTCCTTGGGAGCAGGGGCTGTCTTTTGTCTTTCTTGTATCCGAAGTGCTTAGCACAGTGCCTCGGACATTGTAGGCACTTAAAAAATGCTTGTTGATTGATTGATTGAAGGCGAAGAGAGACCTGGGATCCAATAATCTGGGCCATTACTTTGTCACCCCCCCCCCCCCACAGGGTCTGTCTCCCCCTGGACCTCTAGGGGGCATGCCCCCACAGTTTGGAAAGCTCTGCTCTATTCCACACTGCCCTTTAAAGAAATCCTTCTTTGAACTCATCTGGCCTCAGGAGGGACTCTCATGGTTTCTTAGTTACTCTGTTACTCTCACGTTTACACTGTTATTATCATGATCATTGTTGTTCTATGATACTGTAGCTTTCTTATCTTGACAGTTACTTTGTTATTCTTCCTATTATTTTTGTTGCCTCCTGAGTCAGAAAGAACCAGGTTTCAATTCAGCCTCTGACACCCACTGGCTGTGTGACCCTGGTGAAGACACAGCCTCTTGATGCTGCAGGCAGCTCCCATGGGTTCTAAGAAGCAGAAGGGGTGCTGCTTTTGTCGGTGCCCAGGCCCACTTCATGTCGTCCTGGCCATGCCCGAGGCATGCTGCCTGCACTCTGCTCTCCTCTTCCTGGACAGTGGGCTCTAGCCCCTGGATGGTGATCCGTGGGCTTTCACCATCGTCCGGTCATTGGCACTCATCTGGTTACAATTCCCAAGTCTGTGTTGTCTTCCTCTCTTCAAATGTAAGCTTCTTAAGGGCAGGTACTGCCTTACTATCTAGCGTTTGTACTCCCCAGGGCTTAGCACAATGACTGACAGTAACAAGCACTTAAATATTGTATCTTTCATTGTGTACCCAAGGAAAGACTGTCCCTGTCTAAGCCCCTGACTGTTCCCCTGATATCTGCCCATCCCTCCCCTTTCCTTCCTAGATGGGCTTCAGTTACCCCCACATTACCTGTCATTTTCCCTCCTTCCCTTCCTCGTTCTCCATTCCCTAGGCTGAGAGGACTTGGGCATCCTGCCTGCCTTCCATTGCACTTCTGACCCCTAGAACTCTCACCCGGGCAGCCCGACTTATGGGGGGGAGGTGTTAAGGGAGAGAAGGATATGCAGCTGGATGCATTCCATTCCCTAAGCAGAGGCCCCATCTACTTGATTGGGAATGGAAGATTTCAGGATCCCTCTCTGGAGCCCAGCCAGGAAAGGCATGCTTTTACCCTGCGAAGCCAGACTTTCAGCCTCCAAGATAGACCAATGCAGAGACAAGGTCACAGGATAAGAGAATTTCAGCATCAGAGGTGACCTCAATAGCAACTAACCCGACCCAGATATACCTATAAGGAGCTCCCACTACAAGGCATCAGGGCCGCTGAGGCTCTGCTTGAAGACCTCCAAGGAAGGGGAGCTCACTACCTCACAGGAAGACTCTGGGAGAGCTGGTTGGAAGTCCTTCCTGACACCCAGCCTAAATCAGCTCCTTTATACCTCCCCTGCCCCACCCTCTTCTCCTCCAGATTCTGTCCTCAGAGGCCATACAGAGCAAGGCTGACCCTTTCTCTTCCATCCTGGACAGCCCTTCCCAGACTCCATCATTGTTGTCATGCCCTGCACCACTCCCTACACACACACACACACACACACACACACACACACACACACACACACAC
>NW_020954603.1:7613177-7621035 GCF_900497805.2 Vombatus ursinus | reverse complement strand
CACACACACACACACACACACACACACACACACACACACACACACACTCTTTTCCAGGTTCCCCATGTCCAGGTCCTTTCAAGTCCCCCCATGTGGCCTGAGACAGAAAAGACTTGGAGTACCAAGTGTGGGAAACCTGAGGCTGAGAGATCCCCTGCCTGGGTCCCCTCGGGGAGACTCAGGCTCTGGGTGGGCCTACAAGGGGAAGGGAAATATTTTCTGGCAAGGCTGGGGGAAATCTGTCTGTGACACTCCCCACCCCCTCTCCCTCTTGGTATCACCTCTGGGGCTCGGGAAAGGGCGAGTCTGGGTGGGTATTTATAGCTGGGAATTCCCTGGGGGCCCAGCCTGTCCGGGTCATTATTTTCCTACCCAGCAAGTACCCCCCTCCCCACTCCCATCCCCACCTCTCTTCCTGCCCTTCCAGCCACTCCATGGGCTCCAGTAGATCCAAGCTCTCCCCCAATGTGCTGGGCAGGCTCTTTCTCCCTCTCTCAGCCTCCTCTGCTCCCCTCCTTCATTTGCCCTTCCCCATCAGGGCTAGCCTATCTTAGTCACCTTCCCCCATTCCTCCTAGGCTCTGTGAGGAGGAACACAGGGGTCAGAGGTGGAAAGGGTGACAAATGAACTTCAGATCTCCCCAAGACTGAGACACTCCCCAAGACAAGAAACTGAGACCCCAGGGGAGGTACAGGCTTGCCCAGGCCACATAGCAAGTCAATGGCAAAGGCAGACCTTGAGTTTCACCTCTAAATACAGAACCTGAAGGAAACAAGCCTCCAAGTCAGAGGCCGAGAGGCACCTGTACCTCTGCTATCTCTGAAGAAACCTGGGGTCCAGCTGATCCCATCTTGTGACCTCCCCTTCCAGAAGGCTGAGCCTCGGAGCAGCATCCCAGGGCCCACAACCCGGGGATGTGGCCCAGGGACCATGACCTGGGCCCACAGCACTGGATGCTTATAATCCAGTGAGGACTTTAGGCTCTTCTAGTGGAGGCTGAGCTGATACTTTCCTGCCCCTCTTAATCTTCTAGCTTCTGAATCTCAGTCAGGCAGGCTCAAGGTAGAGAACAAATAACCAGGCTTAGGATGGGGGTAGGAGAACTGAGACAAACCCGGGGCTTGGGTAGGTATGTGGGGGGAGGAAGGAGGAGGGTTTGTGCATGCCCCGGTGTGTGCCTGGACTTGTAGCAGGTTGGTGGGAGAAGGGGCAGGAGAGGAAGGGGATCTGTGCTGGAAAGTCCCCAAAGCTCAGGGTTGGGGGGTGGGGCACCAGAGTCAGCATAGGCATCTAGTTCAACCCCTTCCTGAACCAGGATTCCCCTGCACCCTCCCTGAGCAGTGGGAGCACCTGTCCTCTGCTCCAGGGAGAAGAAATCCAGCACCTCTTGAGGTGGTGCATCCATTCCCATGGGCCTGGGTGTTGGGAGGAGGGTGGCCTCTTTGCTGCCTTCCCCTCCTGATCCTGGTTTTGCCCTCTGGGACCCAGCTGACTACAGCTGCTACCTCCTCCACACATAGATAGCCTTTTGGAGACTTTCCTTCAGTTTGCAGCTAAAGCCCCACCTTTTGCAAGATCCCTTTTCTGACCTCTCTTAATGCTAGTGCCTTCTTCCCCCTCCCCGAGATTACTCCCAATGTATTCTGTCTCTATTTTGTTTGTATGTTGTCTCCTCCACCAGACAGTGAGTTCCTCCAGGGCAAGAACGGTCTTTTACCTTCCTTTGCACACCCAGCAGTCACCCCTGGGTCTTTTTTTCCCTCCTCCTTCCAGGCCATATAGACCCAGTTCCTTCAGACAATTCTCATATGGTATAGGCTCACTATCCTGGCAGCCCTCCTTGGGACACTCTCCAGTTTATTGATGTTGGGCCCAGAACTAAGTACAAGATTCCAGATGATATCTGTCCAGTGCAGAGGACCGTGAGATACTTCCCTCCCTGTTTCTGGAAACAATAATTCTCCCACTACAGTCCAAGATTCGATTACATTTTTGGGTGGCTATATCACATGATGACATTGAGCTTGCAATCCACCCAAACCCCCAGATCTTTTTTCAGACATTCTGCTGTCTAACCGTGGCTCACCCATCTTGTAAAATCCCACCTCTCATAGGAAGCTTTTCCCAATCCCAACTAATTCTAGTGCCTTCCCTCTCTCAAATTTTTCCTATTTGTCTTGTATATTGTTGTTCAGGTCACTTCAGTTGTGTCTGACTTTTCGTGATCCCTTTAAGTGACTTGCCCAGGGTCACACAGCTAGTAAGTGTCCGAAGCCAGATTTGAATTCAGGAATACGAGTCTTCCTGCCTCCAGGCCCAGCACTCTATGCACTATAGTGCCACCTAGCGGTCTTATTCTGTATATAGCGTTTGTTGTTGACTCATTTCAGTCGTGTCTGAGTCTTCTTGACCCCATTTGGAGTTTTATTGTAAAGATACTGGAGTGGGTTGCCATTTCCTTCTCCAGCTCATTTTACAGATGAGGAAACTGAGGCAAACAGGGTGAAGTGACTTGCCCAGGGTCACACAGCCAGTATATAGTATATAGTAAAGGTGTACTTATTTGTTTGCTTCTTGTCTCCCCCATTAGATTAGGGGCTCCTTGAAGGCCAGGACTGTCTTTTGTATCTTTTTTTTATCCTTAGGGCTTAGCACAATGTGTGGCACATAGTAGGTGCTTAATAAAAGCTTATTGATTAATGCTGAGTTTGGCTTCAGGGTCTTAAGAGATACTAAATGTAGGTGAGGGAGATAAGGGGTTAACAGATTGCTAAAGGGTAGGAAGGCAAGGGGAAGCTTTGGAATTTTTTTTTTTTAAACCAAAAACTGAAAGAATGGAAGTTAGTAGGACTTGAGAAACTGAAAGAGAAAGACTTAGAAGGAAGAACAGGGTGACAAGATGAGGAAAGAGCTGGTGAGAGAGAGAAGGGAAAGGAAGTTGGGTGTGGCAGTCAAGTGTGTGGGCAGGGGTGACCTCTCCGAGTGGGAGTCACCAGAGGAATCTGACTTCAGAGGAGAATGGAAGATGGGGGAATTAGGCAGTGATCTGCAATGTCTGCACTTCTGCTGAGGCCAAGGGAAGTTGTCTTCACTCAGAGGGCAGGCTACCACCCTATTAGAAGAGGAGACTGAAGATCTAAAGGAGCCCCTCGCCACACTCTAAGGTGTAATAGATGATTAATTGGATCTTTATTTTATTCCAATCAGTATGAATCTGTTCGATATGATTCCTCCTGAAAAATCAAGGTGGGTCTGTCAAGGTCAGCTCTTTAACTCATTTGTCAACCAATGGGATTCAGTATTTTGTGTAGGCCCTACCAGAGGGTCAAGTGTGAGGTCTGTCAACCAATGAGATTCTATATTTTGAGTTTGCTTCATCTGTATTGTCTGGGTATCAAGCACTATAAAACTAAGGCCCTGGAAGAAGGGAACATCTTGGATAGTGAGGAAGATCTGAGGTCCACTTCGTTAGAGGGGGGCCATAGACCTTTTAATAAAGTGCCATTGGCTCAGAGCTCTGCCTCAGTTTCTTCTATTGTAGGTAGGACAACTTTGGTCCCTAAAAACACTGAAGAAAATCCTTCAGTGTCAAAAGAGAGAACGAGGGCTTGAAAAGGCAGAGAGGACCAGTGACCAAAGGCAGAACGTAATAGAATATCAGACAGAAGAAGAAGAGAAGAGGAAGGGCTCCTCAGTCTTCTTCCATCCTTCAAAAAGCCTTCCCTAAGCCTCCCATCTCAGGGCTGTACTCCCTTTCTCAGACAAACTCCAAGGCCCTGCTGCTCTTGCCTTCCTTTCCTTTCCCTTCACTCACTCCTTGACCCCTGACCTCCTCACTCAACTGAAGCAAGTCCTTTCCTAAGTCACCCTTGACCTTTTCATTGCCAAAGCTGATGGTCCTTGTCCAATCATTCTTGATTTCTCTGTTATATTGGACAATATTGACAACCCTCTCCTCTTAGACATTCTTTCCTTTCTGAGACGTCATGACGCTGCCCTCTCTTGTCTCTCCCCCTCCCCCTCTGACTGATCCTTTTCAGTCTCTTTAGTAGGATTAAAATCTATGTCACATCCCCTTACTGTGGCTGTTCCCCCAAGGCTCTAACTTTAGATTCCTCCTCTGTTCTTTCTACAATCCCTCTCTTTGTGACCTTTTCAGTTCCTATAGGTTCAAGTATCATCTCCACACAGATGGTTCTCAAATCTATATATCCAGCCCTAGGCTCTCTCCTGAGCTCCAGTCTACTGGACATTTCAAGCTGAATGTCTCATAGTCATCTCAACCTCAACATGTCCAAAACTATGCATTATCTCTCCCTTCACCTGACCCACCCCTCTTTTGAAGTTCCCTATTTCTTCAGAGGGCACTACCACCCTCCCAGTTGCCCAGGCTTGTGGGTATCATCCTCAGCTCCTCGATATCAGTCACTACACATAACTAATCAGTTGCCAAAACTTGCATTTTCTTACCCTCTCTACACCTCTGACATGCATTTCCTTCTCTCCACTCAAGCAGCCACCATCTGGATTGAGGCCCTTACATCTCTAACCTGGCCTAGTGTAGTAGCCTCTTCTCTAGTCTCTCACCCTAAGTCTTTTCCCCACTCTAACTCAATCTCCACATAGCTGTTAAAATTGATTTTCCTTTTCCTTTACTTTTTAATATTAATTTAAAATTGATTTTCCTAAAAAAACAAATCTGATCATGTCATTCTCCTACTTAATAACCTCTGATGGTCCCCTATTACTTCTAAAATCAGATGCAAACTCTTCTCTTTGGCCTTGCAAGTCTCTTACAACCTGGTCCCAACCAACTTTCCCAGTCTTCCTATACATTATTTCCCAACATGAATTCAGTGGGTCCAGCCAAGCTGGCCTCCCGATCCTAGAAAGTACTTTCTCCTCATCTCTGTTTCTTTGAATCCCTTCAGGACTCAGCTAAAGCCACACTTCCTAGAGGAAGCCTCTGTTCAGGCCAGCCATATTCCATCCGTTTCTCTTCCAACTCTACTCTACCACCAACTCTTTGCCACCATGCCTCAAGCATGCCTGCTCATTCTGGAAGTTCCCTGGGGCCTTCTCTCCCTGAAACATCCCTTCTCTCCTGTGGCCCCTATCTCCCATTGAGCAGTTTCTTCTAGAAGTTTCTTCATTTTGAGGGAGGTTCCGGGCCCGCTATCCTGCATTTCAAGAGGCGGAGGTGAGGAGACAATGCATTCTAGGCCTGTGAAAAGGCACAGAGGGAATTCTGGGAACAGCAAGGAGGCTAGTTGGAACAAAGAGAGTGTGAATAGCCTGGAACATGCAGATTGTGGAGGGCTTTGAACTAGGAACCATAGGGGAAGATGCAAAATAGTCACCACTCTAGAGCTCTAGGGAGTAATGAGATAATATTTGTAAAGAGCTTAAGCACAGTGCCTGGTCACTGTTGTTGTTGTTTGTCCTTTGCTTTTGAAGAGGACCGATGACATCATGGGGTGATGTCTTGACTTGCTCTTGAATTGGCTTTAAGTGAGGCAGCATTGCACAAAGGCAGCAGCCTCTCGCTCTCTTCCAGAGACATCAAAGAAGACAGAAGACAAAGAAGACACAAGTCAGGATGACAGGCGTCGATGACCTTGGCATCTTCAATGTCTGACCAAGCTCGAAGTGTCCCACAGAACCTGCTTCAACCGCCTTCCTTGGAACAAGTTGTTCTCACCTGCCTGTTCGTCTGGGGGGGCGCCTTCGCATGCTTTATCCTCATAACTCACCGATGAGGCTGAGGTCTTTAGCTTACCCTCAACCTGGTCTAGCCTGTCTGATGAGACTGCTTTGCCAAGGCTGTAGCCATTGCACGTGCTAGACTTCTTGGAGTCATAGGTGAGGGTTCAATGCCAGGTTGACACAAAGGAGGATGAGCAGCCCTGAAAAGGGCTCAGCAAGCCCTCACATGAGAGGTGCTAGTCCTCCCTAAACACCCCATACACACCAATCCTAACCCTAGTGGAAATACAAACCAATACCCAAAGTAATCCTTCCCAGCCCAAACTCACCCCCAACCTTAACCTCCTTCTAACCCTAAATCAGGTGAGCTTGGCCAGGAGCTGGAGGTTGGGAATCCACCTGGTCTCTGGGTAGGGTCAGGGTGGAGTAGTGGAGGTGGGTAAACTGGGAAGTGACTTCGAAAATGGAGGGAGAAATCTGGCTGTATATAGGGATGTCCTCTGAGACAGACAGGAAATGAAAGGATTGCAGAGAGCAGGGCCAAGACTTAGTCATGGCAGCAGCTGATCTTTCCCATTGGATGTCACTGCACAGGGGTTACAGTCTCAGAGCTGGAAAGCTTGTGGAAATTGTCTTATTCACATGGATCCTTCTGCCCCATCTCTGACCACCGGGTTTCTCCACCTCTGGGGAGGGATTTTCCAGTCTTCCCCCCTCCCCTTCCATGAGGCATCCTCCTGTTCCACTCTCACTCTTAGAAAATATTTCCTCAGGGCATCTAGGTGGCACAGTGGATAGAGCTCCAACCTTGGAGTCAGGTGGACCTGAGTTCAAATCTGACCTCAGACACCTGACACTAGCTGTGTGACCCTGGGCAAGTCACTTAACCCCAATTGCCTCACCAAAGAGGCAAAAAAAAAAAAAATTCCTCACAAAGAGGCTGAATCAGCCTCTGGGCAATTTCCCCCATTGTCTTCATATATACATATGTATGTATGTATGTATGTATGTATGTATGTGTATATATATCCCAGAGACAAGATAAAGCAATCTAATATGTCCTTCAAGTATTTGAAGATTAGATGATTGGATTAGATAAAGGTCTTATCAGACTTCCCCATGTACTGTCTTGGGCACTTGGTAAATGGAGATTCCAAGGAGGAACTCGCCAATGAGAGGCAGTGTCACAGTGAGGAGGTGAAGGCAGGAGGGGGGCTGTCATGCTCTATCTCTGCCGTCCCCCTCCCCAAATGTTATCTTCTTCCTAGCATCCTTCCATGATTCTTACATGACATGTACTCAAAGCCCTCCACTAGCCTGGCTGCCCTACTGTGGCCACTCTCTGTTGATCAATGTCCTTCCTAACATGAGGCCCAGACCTGAGCCCAGTCCTTCAGATGGGCTCTGACAGGCAAAAGGACTCTTCCTTCTTTGTCCATGGAAGTCCTGTCTGTCTCTCACTGCAGCCCTAGATAGCCTTGAGTCTGCTATTACTCTCCCTTCTTGGCTTAGTGAGTTTTCAGGCCAGCCAGACTCAAAGGAGTCAGTAAGCAAAGATTTATTGTGTACCTACTAGATGCCAGGCACTGTACTAAGCACTGGGGATACAATGTGAAGAAGAGTCCCCACCCTCATGGAGCTTACAGTCCAATGGGAGGAGACAATCTACAAAAGGAACCTGAAAGGGAGAGGGGCAGAAAGGCAAAGTACTCAGTGCGGGGGAGGGGGAAGGAATGAGGCAATCCAGAGAAATATAGCGGGGTGGGAAATGAAGAGAAGGCTGGCTTGCACACCCTCCTCAAATGAAGGTTTTAGGAAGACGTCTTCCCCAACTTCTACAATCAGAGGGGCCCTGGGGCAGAGGGTATTGGTGAGGTGTGAGTACCAGGGCTGATGGAATCTTGCAGGATGATGGGGCGGCATGATGGAGACACCCCGAGGGGTTGCAGTTAGATGGGAAGTGAGATGGCTGGCCTGTGCTGAGCTGTGGGTTATGTAATGCTGACTATCCTGGCCCTCACGTCCTGGAAGGTCAGGTATATCTCACCCCTCTCCCAGGGTTCTCTAGTACCATTAAGGGGGATTTGGGGATATCTAGGATTTCATAGATATGGTTCCAGCCCCCACTGATGGTATGCTTTCAAGTGTGTAT
>NW_020954603.1:7522113-7613167 GCF_900497805.2 Vombatus ursinus | reverse complement strand
GGTACATAGTCCCAGTTTCAAGCCCAAAGCTCCCCTTGGGCTTGAGTCCCAGGTACTGGGGCTTCTCTGGGTTTCCTGGCCAGGCCAGCTGGCTGCATCATTCTGTTTTGAATCCTGACAGAGGTTTCCACAGCCCCAACTCCCGAATTCTAGCAGGGATCACTATCTGAAACTCAGAAGGAAACACAATAATGAATAGAGTCTTCAGGCCCATTTCTCTGAACCAAGATAAAGGTGGGGGGAGGTATCTCTGCCTCCCAAATCAGTTCATGGCACCTGTGCTGTGGGTAAATGATGATCTTTAGCCTCTAAATGCAGCAAGAAAGAACCCAGAGGAAAAGAGGGTGCAGGAGAGAGGATGACCATCTAAGCCTGGACAATTTGAAAAAGTTTGAAAGATATAGCCTGGCAGCTATGCAGCCAATCACAGGAGGCTCTCCCAGCCATGTGACAGGGGAAGAAGAGGGCCTCCAGGTTAGGTGCCCTGGCCATGCCCAGGATGGGCTCTCGGGGTTTCCTGGGCAATGCTAGCAGGCTCCAAGCACCTCTACATTGGGCCAAAGCTGCCAGGTTCTACGCTTTGGAATCCAACTCCTTAACTTAAATGCAAAACTTATACGTTATCAGATTTAGCCCAACATTCCAGCCCCACTCAGACTGAAAGTTCCTTGAGTGGTAAAGAGAGCAAAATATTTATTAATGCTTATAAGTGCCCACTATGTAGCAGACATAGTGATAAACACTATAAATATTAGATTATTTGATCCTTACAACCACCCTGGGAAGATGTTATTATTATCCCTTTTTTAAAGTTGAGGAAACTGAGGCAGACAGAAGTTAAGACAGTGATTTGCCCAGGATTACACAGCTATTTGTACTCAGGTCTTCCTGACTTTAGGCCCAGAGCTCTATCCTTTGTGCTACCTACCTGTCTGGGCAAGGAACCACATCTCTCCCCACCCCTTCACCCTCCACATCCCACCCTTCCTGGCTTGTTCCTTCACCATCAAAAATTTGGGACCTGGCTTAGAGATTTCTATGACTCCCAGACTGGCCCTGTTCCTGCCTCAGTCTTTTTTTTTTAATTTTTAGTTAATTTATTTTGATTTATCAAAATCACTTCCATAAGCTTTTTGAGTTTTAAATTTTTCTCTCCCTCCCTCTCCACCTTCCTCCTCAAGATGGCATGCAATCTGATATAGGGTATACATATACATTCCTATTAAACCTATTTTCACATTAGTGATGTTATAAGTAAGAATTAGAACCAATAGGAGGAACCACCAGAAAGAGGAAACACAACACAACAGAAGAAAGAAATAGCAAATAGTATGCTTCGATCTGCGTTCAAACTTCGTAGTTCTTCTTTGGATGTGGAAAGCATTTTCCATCATGAGGCCTTTGAAGATATCTTAGATCCTTGTATTGCTGAGAAGGGTTAAGTCTATTAATATTAGTACCTAACATTAGGTTATTCCCTTCTTGAGCCAAATCTGATGAGAGTAAGTTTCAAACAATGTTCATCTCCCTCCCTTCTTTCCCTCTGCTCTAATAGGTTTTTGTGTCTTTTGCTGTAATGTAATTTACCCTTGTCTGCCTCCTCCTTTACTTTTCTCTCAGTACATTTTCTTAGTTCAAATTAATCCACTTACTTGGATCCATTTAACCCACTTGATTAGATTTTTTTTTATCATTACATCAAAGTCAACTTATACCCACCCCCTTTAGGTATACCCCTTTAATTATGGTGCAATAACAATACAGTTCTCAAGGGTTACAAGTGTTGTTTTCCCTTGTAGGGATGTAAACAGTTTGCCCTTACTAATAACATGTTGTTTCTTTCTGTCCCATACCTTTTCATGTCTCTCTTGAGTCTTGTATTTGAAGATCAAATTTTCTGTCGAGCTGTGGTCTTTTTATCAGGAAGGTGTGGAAGTCCTCTATTTCATTGAATATCCATCTCCTCCCCTGTAAGATCATGCTCATTTTCACTGGGTAGCTGATCCTTGCTTGTAATCCAAGTTCCTTTGCCTTATGGAATATCATATTCCACACCCTATGGTCTTTCAATGTAGAAGCTGCAAGGTCTTGTGTAATCCTGACTGTGGTTCCATGATATTTAAATTGTTTCTTTCTGTATTGCAGAATTTTCTCTTTGTCCTGCCTCAGTCTTAGCCATCTCCAGTATTGCTTGGAGGTCCTTTAAACCTAAACATGTTTTGGGAATAGACATTGGGTCAATGTTGGGGTTCTTAAGGAATCTACCCTTTGACCCACCTGTCCAGCTGTGTGGCAGCCTGCCTCCACTGCCTGGGTAAGTAACTAGGCAGGTTCCTTAGAGTCCCTTGGGCAAGACTGTCCTTGGGACCAGGACCTCTGTTGGTCTTGGGGAAGGGAGAAGGTGAGGTGTAGAGAGAATATGTAAGTGGCTGTGGTCAGCCTTATCCTGGCCCTGGGCCCTGACTCTGTCAAGGGGAAACTGAAGAGCCACCAAATAGACACAGATATGGAGACCTATAGATGCAAACCCTCTTTCCTTCTCTCCTACTCTGCCTCCCAATTTCCTTCCTTTAGTCTTCATAATGGACCCCTCCTCACCCTCAATGAAGCCTCTTAGCGCTCCCTGTCCAGATCAGCGCCCCCACCTGTGCCATCTGGGAGCCCTGAAGTTGAGCTCAGCTCAGGAGTGATCAGCCTCAGTTATTTTGTGCCTCCCACCCCATCTCATCTCCCAGGCAGTGTCTTATTCTACCCCACATTACCAAAGTTCAGCAAGGGCATAACCTGTGCTCAGAGGCCAGGGGACCTTTCTAATGAGTGGGAAGTGACTAGGATATCCGAGTTTTCAGCAACCCAGAAGCCACCAAGCCCCTGGTTTTCTCCTGGCCAGGTCCATGGACATCTGTAGGCTTTTTCAGGCTCTGTGCTCCTGTGGGAATAGGATTCGGTGGGATAGAGAATCCATTCATCTCATCCAGGGTCATAGATGGGACAGTATCACAGTAAGTAGAGAGGTGAATGAAGGAATGAATGAAATACCTCACAGGTCCCTCTTCCTCTGTGTCAGGTCTTGTGTTTAGTGTTGGCAACACATGGGGAAGAGTGAAACAGATGCTCTGAAAGACATTCTAACAAGGGAGGCAGTATGCACATGGCCAAGTGTCTAGAGACTATATGTGAAAAGTGAATACACAATGATGTTGGGTGGGAAGGCACTGCCAGATAAGGGGAAACCATAGGGGGAAAGGAGGGATTCTTCAGAAACATGAAGGAAGCAGAGATTTGGAGAGTCCCAGGCCTGGGAGCCAGATCGGGTAAAGCACAGACGTGAGAGATGGCACATTGGAATCTAGCACACTTTCCGTCATACTAAGTTTTCTCTCTGGAGACATGGAGATACACAAACAAAGAGACACAAGATCAGTCTATGGAATTAAAATACATTCACCCCACCCTGTGCCAAGAGTAGTTGAGTTCCAGCCTCCCCCCCCAAGTCAATTTGCCCCCAAAGTCATCTTGGCCAGTTAAGCCTGAACCTCCTGGTTCCCTGATACTTGCTGACACAGTGGGTAGAGGTCCTGACTTGGAGTCAGGAAGACTTGAGTTTGAAGCTGGCCCTAGACACTTCCTAACTGTGTAACACAGGGCAAGTCACTTACTGCTCTACCTCAGTTTCCTCTTCTGTAAAATGGGGTCAATAATAGCAATTCCCTTCCCGGCTTGTTGTAAGGATCAAATGGCATAATATTTGCAAAGCACTTTGCAAACCTTAAAGGTCACATCAATGCTAATTGACATTATTTATTATTATTATTATTCCCTGGGTGTCAGTCTCCTAGGTGTTCTTCCCCCTTCCCCAAGACTGTCCCGCTTTGAATTGAATTGTTGACTCACCACCTTCCCCCAAGGAAACAAGATGTGCTATTTCTGGCTCCAGGGATTGGAAGTGGTGGTGGAAGGGTGAGGCATCCTCAAAATGGAGACCACGGTTAATTTGCAGATCAGAGAGAGGACCCGTGGGTCCTCTAGGCTGGTCCAAGGAAAGTCCAAAACTGCAGGGAGCTTCTTGGCCATCAGAGGGCAGCAGACACCGCCTCATGGCCTGCCTCTTCCCAGAGCCAGAGAGGGAAGCCTGAGGGGTGGGAATGAAATTGAGGAGGGGCAGCAAGCCAGGGCCAGGTCACCTTCTCCCAGGGAGATGCCCAGGGAAAGGTGGCGGAAGCTGTGCACCCTCCATACTGGCCTGCCTGCAACCAGTAGGTCCTGGTATCCAGGACTCTCACTCCTCCTTTCATGTACCTGGCACAGAGCAGGAACCAGAGACCAGCCCCTCCCGCCCCATCCCCCATCAGGTCTCTCCTTCAGTTGGCTATCCTTTGTTTCTCCTCCCCCAGCCCACCCGTGTCAAGGCAGTCAAGCTCCCCAGTGGCTGATGGGGGTCAGGATGAGGCTAGTTAGGTTGGATGCTTAAGACAACTCTCCCCCTTGACTTGGAGCTCCCAGGAAACAGGGAAGGATTTTCTGTCTTTGCTGGGGATGGGAGGACCTTGATATCTGGAGGTGCCCCAGAAAAGACAATGAAAAGACACTACCATTCCACTCTGGTGTGAAGGTGTGTATGGAGAGGTGGTAGAAGGGGGTCCATGGGTGTGGCACAGTGCATATATTTTCTTTTTTTTTATTAATTTATTTTGATTTATCAATAATCACTTCCATATGCTTTTGAGTTTAAAATTTTTCTCCCCCTTCCTCTCCACCACCCTCCCCAAGACGGTGCACAATCTGATATAGGCTATACATTTACATTCATATTAAACATATTTTCATATTAATGATGTTGTAAGTAGAAATTAAAACCCATAGAAGGAACCATCAGAAAGAGGAAACAAAACTCAACAGAAGAGAAAAAAAATAACAATTCGGCTTCCATAGTTCTTTCTCTAGGTGTGGATAGCATTTTCCATCACAAGGCCTCTGGAGATGTCTTAGATCCTTGTATTGCCAGGAAGGGTTAAGTTTATCAATATTAGTCATCACACAAAGTGGCTGTTATTGTGTACAATGTTCTCCTGGTTCTGCTCACTTCACTCAGCATCAGACCACACAAGTCTTTCCAGGTTTTTCTGAAGTCAGCCTGTTCATCATTTCTTATAGCACAATAGTATTCCATCACATTCGTATCCCACAACTTGCTGAGCCATTCCCCAATTGATGGGCATCCTCTCAATTTCCAGTTCTTTGCAACTACAAAAAGAGCTGCTATGAATATTTTTGTACATGTAGGTCCTTTTCCTGTTCGTGTGATCTCTTTGGGATATAGCCCTAGAAGTGCTATTGCTGGGTCAAAGGGTATGCACATTTTTACAGCCCTTTGGGCATAGTTCCAAATTGCTCTCCAAAATGGTTGGATCATTTCACAACTCCACCAACAATGCATTAGTGTTCCAATTTTCCCACATCTTCTCCAACATTTGTCATTTTCCTGTTTTGTCATGTTGACCATTCTGTTAGGTGTGATGTGGTACCTCAGAGTTGTTTTGATTTGCATTTCTCTAATCAACAGTGATTTAGAGCATTTTTTCATATGACTATAGATGGCTTTAATTTCTTCATCTCAGAACTGTCTGTTCATATCCTTTGACCATTTATCAATTGGGGAATGGCTTGTATTCTTAAAAATTTGACTTAATTCTCTATATATTTTAGAAATAAGGCCCTTATCAGAGAGACTGGTTGTAAAAATTCTTTCCCAATTTTCTACCTTTCTTCTAATCTTAGTTGCATTGGCTTTGTGCAAAAACTTTTCAATTTAATGTAATCAAAATTATCTATTTTGCTTTTTGTAATGTTCTCTATCTCCTGTTTGGTTATGAATTCTTCTGTTCTCTGTAGATCTGACAGGTAAACTATTCCTTGCTCTCTCAGTTTGCTTATAGTATCAGCCTTTATATCTAAATCATGTACCCATTTTGACTTTATTTTGGTATATGGTGTGAGATTTTGGTCTATGCTTAGTTTCTGCCATACTCTTTTCCAGTTTTCCCAGCAGTTTTTTTCAAAGAGTGGGTTCTTATCCCAGAAGCTGGGGTCTTTGGGTTTATCAAATAATATATTACTATAGTCATTGACTACTGTGTCTTGCACATTTAACCTATTCCACTGATCCACCACTCTATTTCTTAGCCAGTACCAAGCAGTTTTGATGATTGATGCTTTATAATACAGTTTAAGATCTGGAATGGCTAGGCCACCTTCCCCTGCATTTCTTTTCATTAGTTCTCTTGATATCTGGACCTTTTGTTCTTCCAAATGAATCTTGTTATTATTTTTTCTAACTCTAGAAAATAATTTTTTGGTAGTTTGATTGGTATGGCACTGAATAAGTAAATTAGCTTAGGTAGAATTGTCATTTTTATTATATTAGCTCAGCCTACCCATGAGCAACTGATGTTTTTCCAATTATTTATATCTGATTTTATTTGTGTGAAAAGTGTTTGGTAATTGTGTTCATAGAGTTCCTGAGTTTGTTTCAGGAGGTAGACTCCTAAATATTTTATAATGTTCACAGTAAGTTTAAATGGAACATATATTTTCATACTTGCTTGATGTAACTTTTTTTTTCTCTTTCTCCTTTTTTCTTCCCTTTGAAAAACATTTGTCCTATGGGATGATTCTTTCAGAGGGAAAAGGGGAGGAACTCTGGAAGAAATTCTGGAGACATAAAAATCTAAGGTTATCCATTCAAATTAATTTTTCAAAAATACACAACAGAGAGCAAAAGTAAGTTCAGAAGGGGACACAGACAAGCAAGGTAATGTTGTTACTATTAGGTTAAATTCAATCTACATTTTTTTTCAGTTAACAAGCATTTTATTTTATTTTGGGCAATTGGGGTTAAGTGACTTGCCCAGGGTCACACAGCTAGTAAGTATCAAGTGTTTGGTCTGAGGCCGGATTTGAACTCAGGTCCTCCTGACTTCAGGGCCGGTGCTCTATCCACTGCGCCACCTAGCTGCCCCTAACAAGCATTTATTAAGCTCTTACTATTTGCCAGGCACTGTGATAAACTGGGGGAGGGGGCAAGAAAAAGAAACTGTAAATATTGTCCATGGGAGTTTACAATCTAATGGGGGAGACAACATAAAACAATTATTCACATAAAAGATATGCATATGATTATAAATGTATAACATACATGTATGTACATATTTGTGTGCATGTATATATGTATGTTGTCAGTAGACAACAGCTACCAGAATGTTGACTAGGTGGTACATTATATGTATATGTGTGTGCACAATGCAATATACACATGTTATATGTCATGTTATAGAAATTTATGTTATAAACATGTAACATGTTACATATTTATATTACAAACATCTATATACACACATACATATATGCCTGCCCTGGAGGACTTCTTGGCCTCCCTGAACAGCCATTCTATCACCCTGCCCAGGTACCTTCTCTCCCCCGGGGATGTCCTAGGACAATTCCATCCAGAGGCTGAACCTCTATGGACAATGATAATCTACCTAAACTCATTCCTTAGTGATTAATATATTCCCATGCCATCATTGTCTCCCAATCCCAGTGATTCCCTTATTTAAACCTCCTTCTCGGACCTCTGCTGACCACTCCCTTGTTCTCATATCCCTCAACTTAACTCTCCAAGGTCCTACTCAAAAGCTACCCTCCCTTTCCTCTATGTTCTTTGGAATGTCTTCTCCAGAGTCAATCAATCACTCAATCAATCAATCTTACCTTAGGAAACAAACTTGCTTTCTTCTTAACATTTCCTTTCTTGGTCCCCCTGTCTTCTTGCACTCACTGAGACCTGGCTGCCTATTGAGGACACAGCCTCTCTGGCCACCCTTTCTAGCACTGGCTGGTCTTTTGCTCATTTCCCCCCTCCTTCCTTCATTCCCTGGTCTTGGTGGGGGAGTCAGAATACTCCTTGCTCCCCATTGGCGCTCCCAGATTCTCCCTCTACCACCATCACTGGGTAACCTCTCTTTTTGAAGGTTCATTCACTCCATATCTACCACCCAATCAAGATTCTGGTAGTTGTTGTCTACTAATCTCCAAGACACTCCTTTCCTCGATAAGCTCAGTGCCTGGCTCCCAGTCTCTCCTCCCTTGCCTCCTCATCTTGGCCTCATACTAGGTGAGTTCAACATACATATTGATGTCCCCTCAAACACTCATTTCCCATGACCTCTACCTCACCTCAGCAGAACACAGAGATGGTCATACCCTTGATCTTGCCATCACCCACAAGTGTTCTGTCTACGTCCATGGTCGCAAACTCTAAAGCTCCCTTGTCTGATCAAACTCTAGTATCATTCAATTTCTCCCTCTGCTTGCAACCCAATTTAGACCCTATTCTTCCTCCATGTCATGACCTCTAATCCCTCCACACTTTTGTTTTCTCTCAGGCCATCACCCCTGCACTGATTACACTCTCCTATCACCCTTTGACTTCATTCTTACATCTGTGCTGCTGAACATAGCTGGAGAAAACCAAGAAAATAAAGTGACTGAGTCCTCTACAACTCTACACTTATGTTATATAATCTCAAGTAGGCCATTTTTAAGTCAATGTAATCCTTTTATATACTCTCTTAATCAAGTCACTATCCCACTCACCAGAGCAACTCTTCCAAACTTTTTGATTCCTCCTCACACCTCCCACTCCTCTCACCCTCTGAGCTGAGAACCTTGCCTCATATTTCACCAAAAAAATTGAGGTAATTCCCCCAAGAGCTCCCTCTTCTCCCCTCTTCCTCATCTCACATATCCCAGATGCTTTCTGCCACTACCTCTTCCTTCACTCTGTCTCTCAAGGAAAAGTGGTCCTTCCCTTTACCAAGGCAAAAGCCTCCACAAGTGATATGGGAATAAGGGAGTGGTCAGTAGGGGTCCAAGAAGGGGGTTTAAATAAAGGAATCACTGGGATTGGGAGGTAATGATGGTATAGGAGTATGTTAATCACTAAGAAGTGAGTTTAGGTAAGTTATCAATTCTATAGAGGTTCAGACTCTGGGTGGAGTTGTCCCAGGACCTCCCCAGGAGAGAGAAGGTGCCTGGCCAGGGTGATAGAATGGCTATTCAAGGAGGCCAAGAAGTCCTCCAGGGCAGGCATATGTGTATGTGTGTACATATGTGTCTGTAATATACATATGTAACATGTTACATATTTATAATATATACGTGTATATCACATTATATATTACATGTGTATACTACATATGTGCGCACACAGATATGCACACAATGTGCCATCTAGTCAACATTCTCTAGAAATTTGCTTCCTCTATCATCTCCACTTTCTCAACTAACTTCACTCTTTCCTTGCCTACTAGCTGCTTCTCTCCTGCCTACAAATACTCTAATGCCCCACCATCATCTGTCCATCCTCACTGGTTATCATCATCTATCTTTTTTCTTCCATGTAGCTAAACCGCCTGAGGTCACCCACAATAGATGCATCCACTTCCTTTTCTCTCACCCTTTTCTCACCTCTCTGTAGTCTGGCATCCAGTCTCATCATTTAACTGAAACTACTCCCTCCAAAGTTACCAAAAATCTTTTTATAAAAAATTATTTTATTTTTAGTTCTGAAAAACAAAACTCATTACAAACAGGTATAGCCAAACAAAAGAAATTCCCAATTAGCCATGTTTTAAGAAAAAGAAAGGGAAGAAAATAATAAACTTCAATGTGCATTGAATCCACCACCTCTTTATCTGGAGTTGGGTAGCAAGTTTTATTATGATCTTTTGGAACTGTAGTTAGTCATGGTGTTGATCAGAGTTACTAAGTCTTTCAAACTTACTGTCTTTACAATACTGTTATTGTTCTCTTGGTTCTGCTCGCTTCACTTTTCATCAGTTCATATAAGTTTTCCAAGGTTTCTCTGAAACCATCCCTTTGATAATTTCTTACAACACAATAGTATTCCATTATCTACATTTACTATGGCTTGTTCAGTCATTCCCTGATTGATGGGCATCCCCTCAGTTTCCAAGTCTTTACTACCACAAAAAGAGGTGCTGTAAATATTTTTATACATATGTGTCCTTTTCTTCTTCAATCTCTTTGGGATATAGGCCTAGCAGTAGTAACCTTAGAGCAAAGAGTATACACAGATTAATAGCTTTATGGGCATAGTTCCACATTTCTTCACAGAATAATTGGGATTTCCAATATCCTCTCCAGCATTTGTTACTATCATCTTTTTGTCAACTTTGTCCATCTGATGGGTATGAGGTAGCAACTCAGAGTTAATTTGTGCTTTTTTAAATAAATATTGCTATTTATAGCAATATTTGTCTTCTGAAAACTTCCTTTCATCATTTATCAATTGGGGAACAGCTCTCTTTTTTAAAAATTTCAATTAGTTCCCTATATATCCTAGAAATGACCTTTATTAGAGAAAATTACTGCAGGGATTTTTTCCAAATCCACTTCTTTTCTAATTTTAGCTACATTAGTTTTGTTTGTGCAAAAAAAATTAATTTTATATAATCAAAATTGTCCATTTTACCTCCTGTGAACCTACCTGTTTTTTATTTGGTCATGAACTCTTCTCCTAACCATAAATATGATAGATAATTTCTTCCATACTCCCCTAATTTGTTTATGATGTCATCCTTTATGTCTAAATCATGTACATACTTTGAAATTGTCTTAGTGTATGGTATGAGATGATGGCCTATACCTATTTTCTGCTAGACTACTTTCTAGTGTTCTCAACATTTTTTGTCAAATAGTGAGTTTTTGCCCCCAAAGCTCTTATTTTGAGTTTATCAAACACTAGGGACTGTGCTCATTTGCTTCTGCGTGTTATGTACTTAATCTATTCTACTGATTATTTCTCTATTTCTTACCCATTACCCAAATGTTTAGAGCAGTTAGGTGGTGCAGTGGATAGAGCCCTGAGCTTGGAGTCAAGAAAACCTGAATTCAAATTTGGCCTCAGACACTTATTCACTGCGTGATTCTGGGCAAGTCACTTTACTTGGTTTGTCTCATTTATAAAATGAGCTGTTCCTCCTCTACAAAATTAGCTGGAGAATGAAATGGCAACCACTCCAGTGTCCTTGCTAAGATAACCCTAAATGGGATCACGAAGAGTCAGACACAACTGAAATGATTGAACAACAACAACATCAAAATGTTTTGATGATTATGGCTTTGTAATATAGTTTGAATTTTGGTACTTGTAAGTCCCATTCCTTCCCATTTTTTCCCCCATTACTTCTTTTGATATTCTTGATTTTTTGTTCCTCTGGATGAATTTTACTATTATTTTTTTCCAGCTCTCTAAAGTAATTCTTTGGTAGTTTGGCATGGCACTGAATAAGTCAATTAAGTTAGATAGTGATGTCATTTTTATTATATTGGTTCAGTCTATCCATGAGCAATTCATACTTACATGATTATTTACATCTACCTTAATTTGGTAAAGATTGTTTTGCAATTAGGTTGATATAGTTCTTGTGTATATCTTGGCAGATAGATTTTCTTTTCATTTGTAGGACAATGTGCTTGTGTGTGTATACACACATACATTTTCTTATATGTATATACATATGCACACACTTGTATATATATATAAACATGTGTATGTGAGATAAGATGAGTTAGAACTCCTGCTCTGGATTCACAGAACCTAAAATATAATCCCTGCTCCATCCCTTAACTGTCTGATCTTAAGCAAGTTACTCAACCTTTCTTTGTCTCGGGCTTTAATTGTCTTTTCCCAACTATTTTCATGAATCCCCATCTGGTCTCTCTGCCTCCATTCTATCTCCCACTTGAATCTATCATTCAACTCAAAGTGATTTTCCTATTTCAAGTGTCTGATCCCTGCTTCTGTGTTCAAAAACGTCACTTGCTTTCAGTAGCTTTACCAAATAAAGTACAGATCCCTTCTTTTTGATTTAAGGCCATCCATGGCATGGTTGTAGTCCACCTTTCCAACTGCCTTTCTCTAAAACTGGCTGTTTTAGATGAGAGGTATTAGTGATTCCCTGAGCTAGTCTTGTGCTCTAATAGCTCCATCAATTTGCGCACACTATCTTCTTTGACATAGTTGTTTCACATTTCCACCTCTTGGAGTACTTTCTTTACTTTGAGAACAATTTCAGGTTGGCAGGTAGATTTTCAAGTGTTTTATACTCTGGTTGGTGGAATTTATCTTTCTATCTCTCCCTGCTGGATTTTGTTGGTAATATACTGAAATGCTACTGATGAGTATGGGTTTACTTTACATCCTGCAACTTGGATAAAGTGGTTCATTGTTTCAATTAGTTTTTAAGTTGACTCTCTAGAGTTCCCACAGCAGCTCATGTCATTTGTTTACTCCTTTTGTTTCTTTTTCTTTTCTTATTACTATAGCTAGCATTTCTAGCTCTATATTGAATAATAAAGATTATAATGTAAATCCCTGCTATACCCCTAATCATACTGGAAAAGACTTTAGTTTATTCCATTTTCAGATAGTGCTGGCTCTTGGTTTTAGAGAAGCATTATTTACCACTTTAAGGAAAGCTCCATTTATTCCTGTACTTTCTTGTGTTAGTTTTTTTTTTTTACAAGAATGAGTGCTGTATCTTATCAAAAACTTTGTCTACATCTATTGATCTAATGACATGATTTTTATTGTTTTTGTTATTAATACGGTCAATGATATTTATGGCTTTCCTCATATTGAACTAGCCCTACATTCCTGGTTTTAAGCATCTTGGTCATAATGTAAAGTCTTTGTGATCTTTTGTTGTAGTATCCTTGCTAAAAATAAATTTAAAGTTTTTCCATTTATACTCACTAGGGATATTGGTCTATAGTTTTATTTCTCTATTTTGACTCTCCCAGGTTTAGGCATCAAGACTATATTTATTTCTTTCATAGAAGGAATCTGGTTGGACCTCTTCTTTGCCTGCTTTTTCAAACAGTTTATGTCATATTGGAATTAGTTGTTCTTTAAATATTTAGTAAAATTCATTTGTAAATCCATCTGTTTTTGATCTTTTTTTTTCCCTTTGGGAATTCATTTATAGCTTGTTCAATTGTTTTTGTAAGATGGGGTTATTTAAGTACTACTCTATTCTGCTAATCTTGGCAATCTATATTTTTGTAAATATTCATTCATAGCATTTAGATTATCAGTTTTGCCTCACATCTATCAAATTGGTTAATATGACAAAAAAGGAAAATGATAAATGTAAGAGGGGATGTGGGAAAACTGGGACACTAGTGCACTGTTGGTGGAATTGTGAATTGATCCAACCATTCTGGAGAGCAATTTAGAAATATGCCCAAAGGGCTATAAAACTGTGCATACCGTTTGATCCAGCAATACCACTGCTAGGTCTGTATCCCAAAGACATCAATTTTTTTAAAAGGGAAAAGGACCTATTTGTACAAAAATGTTTATAGCAGCTCTTTTTGTGGTGACTAAGAATTGGAAATTGAGAGGATGCCCATCAATTGGGGAATGGCTAAACAAACTGTGGTATATGATTTTGTTAAAATTGATTATCTAAAATACAAAGGAAACTGTGGACAAAGTTACAAAGCCATCTATGATTTTATCTACAAAGCTAGCATTTGCATATTAAACCAGGGCACCTGATTCCTCAGAGGTCAGGGACAAAAAGTGATTTACAGAGATGGTTTTATGACAAAAAAGAGGAATTGGAAAGAGTATAGAAACTTATTTTGAACATAATTCAATTGCCTTGACAGATCACCTGACTAGTTAGCTTCTCCCAGACTTTCTTAATCCTATGCCAGATGTCCTTTCCTCCAAGTGGTACCTTTTGTAACCAGAAAGTATACTAGGAAAGAGGAACTTGTGGTCAGTGGTTAACAGTCACCCCCCCACACACACACATCTTCCTTAGAATAGTCCATTACTCAACTTAGACTGTAATTCAAGAAAAAAGGGGGCTTAACTTAACCTTTGGCTAACCTTTCTCCAGATGCCAGAAAGAAAAACTTAGTCTCTGGTGAACCCCACTTTCTACTACAAAGAGGGACTTAGCCTTTTGAAAAACCTTATAATCATATGATTACTTTATTCTTCTAGATTATCTGCTACTAGATAATGTCTTCTCAATCTATCCACTAAGTCTATAGGTAAGCAAGACTTAAGCAACTATCTATGCTAGTCTAGCTTAGTTTAGGGCTAGCTCTTCCTATAAAAGAGAGCCTAATTCTATAATAAAACTAAAAATAAATCAAAGTAACCAAAAAAGAGATTATTTCTATTTCAATTGTGATGGAATATTATTGTGTTATAAGAAATGACAAGCAGGATGATTTCAGAAAAACCTGGAAAGACTTACATAAACTGAGGCAAAGTGAAGTGAGCAGAACCAGGAGAATATTGTATATAGCAACCCCAATATTATACAATGAAGAATTATGAATGAATTAGCTATTCAAGACAATTCCAAAGGACTCATGATGAAGTGTGCTATCTGCCTCCAGAGAAAGAACTGATACTGTCTGAACACAGACTGAAGCATGCTATTCAATTTCTTCCTTCCTTCCTTCCTTCCTTCCTTCCTTCCTTCCTTCCTTCCTTTTTTCTTTTCCTTCCTTTTTTTATTCAAGTCTCCTTGTACAAAATGACTAACATGGAAATGTTTTACATGATTACATATGTATAACCTATATAGGATTGCTTACATCTCAGGCACAGGAGAGGGGAGGTAGGGAAGGAAGGATAGAATTTGATTTTTGTTTGTTTGTTTTTGCCAGGAAATGGGGTTAAGTGAATTGCTCAGGGTCACACAGCTAGTAAGTGTCAAGTGTCTGAGGCTGGATTTGAACTCAGGTCCTTCTGACTCCAGGGCCAGTGCTCTATCCACTGCACCACCTAGATGCCCCTGAAGGATAGAATTTGGAACTCGAAACTTCTTTTAAAATATTTTATTTTTTAATTTTTTTATTTTAATTAATTTTTTTACTTTTAGTTTTCAACATTTAATTCCACAAGATTTTGAGTTCCAAATTTTCACCCCATCTAGCCCCTCCCCCCACCCCAAGATGGCATGCATTCTGAATACCCCTTCCCCTAGTCTGCTATCCCTGCTATTTCTCCCCCCCATTCCCCTTCTATTTTCCTGTAAGGCAGGAGAGATTTCTGTACCCCATTTCCTGTATTTCTTATTTCCCAGTTGTATGTGAAAACATTTTTTTTTTAAACATGTGTTTTTTTAAACTTTGGGTTCCAAATTTTCTCCCTTCCTCCCTCCCCACCCACCCTCATTGAAAAGGCAAACAACTCAATATAGGCCATACTTGTGCAGTTATGCAAAACACTTCCATAGTAGACATGCTGTGAAAAACTAACTATATTTCCCTTAATACTATCCCACTCACCAATTTATTCTATTCTTCCTTTTACCCCTGTCCCTCCTCAGAAGTATTGGCTTCTGATTAGCCCCTTTCCCAATCTGCCTCCTCTCTATCATCCCCCTACTCTCTTGTCCCTTTCCCCGCCTATTTTCCTGTAGGGTAAGACAGATTTCCATACCCAATTGAGTGTGTATGTTATATCCTCCTTAAGTCAAATCCTATGAGAATAAGATTCATTCATTTCCTCTCACCTTCCCCCATTTCCCCTCCACTGTAAGAGCCTTTTCTTTTCTGTTTTTTTTTGTGAGATAATTTACCCCATTCTACCTTTCCCTTTCTCCTTTTCCTAGTATAATCCTCTCTCATCCCTTAATTTTGTTCTCCAGATATGATCCCTTCATCTTCAACTCACCCTGTGCCCTCTATCTATCTATCTATCTATATGTATATATACATACATATAATTTTTTCCCTCCAACTACCCTAATACTGACAAAGGTCTCATGAGTTACAAATATCATCTTTCCATGCAGGAATGTAAACAGTTCAACCTTAATAAGTCTCTTATGATTTCTCTTTCCTGTTTAACTCTTCATTTTCCACTTGAGTCTTGATTTGGAAAGTCAAATTTTCTATTCAGCTCTGGTCTTTTCATCAAGAATGCTTGAAAGTCTTCTATTTCACTGAATGACCATTTTTTCCCCTGAAAAATTTGGATTTGTTTTACAGTGTCTTGATTTCTCACAAAGTCACTAGCTTCCAATTGCTCTATTCTAATTTTTAAGGAAGTATTTTCTTCAGTAATTTTTTGGACTTCCTTTTCCATTTGGCCAGTTTTTCTCTTTAGGGCATTCTTCTCCTCATTGGCTTTTTGGACCTCTTTTGCCATTTGGGTTAGGCTATTTTTTAAGGTCTTATTTTCTTCAGTACTTTTTTGGGTCTCCTTTAGCAAGCTGTTGACTTGTTTTTCATAATTTTCTTGCATCATTCTCGGTTTTTCCTCTACTTCTCTTACTTGCTTCTCAAAATCCCCTTTGAGCTCTTCCAAGGCCTGGGACTGATTCACATTTTTCTTGGAGGCTTTGGATGTAGGAGCTTTGACTTTGTTGTCTTCTTCTGGTTGAACGTTTTGATCTTCTTTGTCACCAAAGTAAGATAATATAGTCTGACTCTTTTTGCGCTGCTTACTCATGATCCCGGCCAATTACTTGAGTTTTAACCTCTTTGTTAAGGTAAGAGTCTGCTTCCAATGTGGCTCAGGAGCCAGCCGCTGCCCTCAGGGTGGCTGAGATCTAGCTTCTTCTCTCACTGCAGTAACAGACTTTTCCCACTGACCTTCTAAGTTGTCTTTGGCGTTCGTGGGTTGAGAAGTCTGGAAACTGCCACTGCTGCCTGAGATTCAGTCCTCTGAGGCCTGCTCCAGGGTTGCTGTGGCCTGTGCGCCTACGCGGAACTGCGCTCCTCTCCCTGCCTGGTGCGATATACCTTTCTGATCAGCCATCCAGGTTGTCTTGGGCTGGAAATTTGTTTTACTGTTTTTTTGTGGGTTCTGCTGCTTTAGAATTTGTTTAGAGCCATTTTTTGTAGGTATTTGGAGGGGTTTGGGGGAGAGCTCTAGCAAGTCACTGCTTTCCCTCCTAAAAATATTTTAAAAAATTGTTTTAATGTGTAATTAGGGAAAAATAAAATACATTAATTTTAAAAAGACTATCAATTTTGTTGACATTTTGTTGGGCAAAATGGTTTCTAATAATTTTTTTTTAATATCTTCTTCACTGTGAATATATCTTTTTCATTTTTGATACTGATAATTTGGTTTTCTTCTTTTTTCAATCAAGTTAATGAATGGCTGAATTCTTTTTTAAAGATCCTAGATTTATTTGTTATTTCAGTAGATGTTTTTTGCTTTTATTTTTTGTTACTCTCTCCTTTGATTTTCAGCATTTTTATTTTGTTGTTTAATTTTTATTTTGTTGCTCTTAAATGGTTGTTTTTTAGTTTTCTTTTGTACTTGCAGTTGCAATTTGTTGATCTGTGCTTCTTTCCTTTCTTGATGAAAGTGTTTAGCAATATAAATATTCTCCTATATTCTGCTTTGGCTTCATCCCCCAAATTTTGGCATGTTGTGTCATTGTTATCATTATCTTTAATGAAATTGTTTTTATGATTTGATTCTTTGATTCACCTATTCTTTAGGCATGTTATTTAGTTTTCAATTAATTTTTAACTTTCTCTTCGAAAGTTTTTAAAAGTGTATTTTGTTGTACTGTGGTTGGGAAATTGTGCATTTAATATTTCTGCTTTTGTTTGTGAGGTGTTTTTTTAAAATGTTGTAATACAAGGTTAATTTTAGTGAAGGTGCCATCCATAGCTCGGAAATAGGTCTACTCCATCCTATTCCCATTCAATATTCTCCAGAAGTTTATCACATCTAACTTTCCTAAAATTCTATTCAGGCCCTTCATTTTTTTTTTTTATTTTTGGTTTAGATTTATCTAGGTCTGAGAGGGAGTAAATTAGGGTTACTGCCATTCCACCAGCATTTGAAAGGTCCCTTCAGTCTGGTAGAAGCCCTAGGAACCTCCAAAGCACTATTCAGGTGTTCTCTCCTTACAGAAATCCTGTACAGATCAGGATCCCTCCTCAGAGTTCCCATCCTCCCCCAAGAGTTTGGGTGTACTCTGTTATACTTCTCTATGTGTCAGTTGTCTTCCCCCTGGCTAACCAGAATGTCAACTACTTGATCATTTAGTCTCTGGATCCCTAGAACTGAGCATGGTGGTTGGAACACAGTAGATGCTTAATAAATGTCTGAGGAATTGATCAGATAGCATGCTTTGCACACATCATCCCAGCTAAGCCTCAGAAGAGCCAGGAGGGATGGAAAAGAGAGTGGGTATTCTTCTGAATGCAGATGGAGGGAGCAGTTACGAGATAGAGAGAAAAGAGAGGATGTTTACTATAGACAGGGACTACCAGGTAAGAGTCTCTAATCCAACCTGTAGATCCTATCTTCTAAATTCACAGGTCTCCCAGGGAGAGTGTGATGTGTGTGGGAATGAATGATTTTGGCTCATGGCTGAGGGGTGGTTATGGTGGTGGTAAGGAATGTCAGATGTAAGGAAAAGACAGATAAACATGAAGGGGAAAGACAAACAAATGGGGAGGCAGGTAGACATAAAGAGGAAATAAAGTCACAAGGGGGCAGATAGACATAGAGAGGAGAGATGGACAGACATACACAGGAACAGAAACACACATGAGCAGCAGACACATAAGAGGGTAGACATGTGTGGAGAGTATGGAGGTAGACAAAAACACAGGGGGCCAACAGACACATGGTGGGCAGACAGACACAGGGAACAAAGAGACAAGAAGATAGAAACCTGGGGGGCAGATGTACATAAAGGTGACAGATATATAGGTGGTAAACAGCCATGGGGGCAGAAAGACATGAAACTGCTACATGTTAGGGCTAGCACACTGGGGACAGGCAGACATAGAAGGAAATGTAAGGGGGCAGACAGACATGAAGGGGACAGACATACATGGCTGGAAGACAGACACATGTGGAATAGTCACAGGGGGAAGACAGACATGGAGAGATTAGACAGAAACATGGGGGGCCGATAGAAGTGAAGGGGGAAGGCAGACGCTAGGAGGGCAGAGAGACTCATGGTGAGGGACAGGCACACAGGAGGCAAACACACATGGAATAGACTGACAGACATGGGTGGTAGACACACACGGAGGGGACACACAGACACATGGGGGTCAGACATGGGAGGGAGGTGGAGGACACATGTGGGTGTGGGGAAAGTGGTTGTGGGGGCAGCTAGGTGGCACAATTGGTAAAAGCTGGGCCTGGAGTCTGAAGACTCCTCTCCCTGAGTTCAAATCCATCTTCAGACCACTTACTAGCTGTGTGACCCTGAGCAAGTCACTTGAACCCTGTTTGCCTTAGTTTCCTCATTTGTAAAATAAACTGGAGAAGGAAATGGCAAACCACTTCAGTATCTTTGCCAAGAAAACCCCAAATGAAGAGTCAGACACAACTGAAAAATGACTAAACAACAACAACAAAGTGATTGTAAGGATTGTGTGTGTGTGTGTGTGTGTGTGTGTGTGTGTGTGTGTGTGAGTGTATGTGTATGTGTGCATGTGTGTAGCCATGGACCTGTGCCAGCATGTAGAAGCCCGTCTCTGGCCCAAAGGCCTTTCCCCTGGGTCTGGTATAGCATGTATCTCCAGGCCGGGACATGACTCCAAAGCTGGGCTGATTACTCAGAATAAATATTTCCTGGAATTGAATTTTGTGTCATTACCACCAGGAGGCTGGAGGGAGGAGGAGGAGGTAGATCCACTCCCACTAATGGGTACAGGGTAAGTCTGCCTGGAAAGCATTCAAGCACTCAAGCCTTCTTCTAGTCAAGAGGCAAGGTTTATTTAACACCAATAGTGCTGACAATTCTTAGGGAATCTGCAACTTAATGGGGATGAGACTGATGCTTACATACAAAAAGACAGTGAAAGGGTCTGGATGGGTTTAGGAAGTGGTGAGTAGTCTGGTAAGTAATCTGGGGTGGGCCTGGGTGCAAAGTGAAAGGACTATCAGGTAGGATAATTAGGTGATCTATCTAGATGGCTGGGGTGGGCCAAGTGCCTTGGGCGGAAGCATTAGTTATCTGGGCTGCTGAAATGTATGGGAAAATTCAGGGACTGGGTCGCTTTCAAAGACATGGTCTTTTCCTTTTATGGGTCCAGGTCCCATCACCCCATCACCACCATCCTCCCCTTAGGCTCTGGGCATTTCTCCAGCCATTCCCCCTTCCCCTACCACCCTGTTGGACTGCTACACCCTCCTCCCACTCCAGGGAGTCCTCCTGGACTGCCTACCACTTCCAGTCAAAGGTTTGAGTGAAATGAACCTGAGGCCATTAGGCTCAGCTCTCTCCAGACCTGCCCTCAGGGAACTTGCCTCTTTGCCATTGGCCTTCTGAATTAAAGCCTTTGCCCCCTAGCTTCTTAGAGTTGTAGTGTGGTGACAGGGATGGGAGCCAGGCTGGAGCAGTAGATGGAGGTTATTGTTTAGTCACACCTGATTGTGACCTTATTGTCCAGGAGGTTTTCCTGACAAAGATACTAGAACTGGTTTGCCATTTCCTTCTCCAGTTTATTTTACAAATGAGGAAACTGGGGCAAACAGGTTAAGTGACTTGCCCAGGGTCACACAGCTAGTAAGACTCAGAGGCTGGATTTGAATTCAGGTCTTCCTGACTCCAGGCCCAGTGCTCTATCCAATGAACTGTGGGGATTAAAATTGTCCAACCTACATTAAAAGAGACTGAAGCAGTGCTCTGAGCCAATGGTACTTTATTAAAGATCTTGGTTTTCTCTAATAAAGTGGACCTCAGATCTTTCTCATGATCTGAGATACCTCCTTTTTCCAATACCTTGTTTTTATAGGGTTTGATACCCAAATATGCAAAAGAGGCATGGCAAAATACAAAATCTCCTTGGTTGATAGACTTTGTTTTTTGAGGGCTAAAAAATGACATATTAGCAGGGGGGTCACAAGTTGGGTGAAGCACGGGCCATCTCCCTCACTTAGTGGTCATAAGATGGTCACCTGCTCATGTTGGACAAGAGAGAATGGTCCAGTTGAGCAAGTGAGCCTCATAACTTGGTAAACAGGGAGTGAACATTACATTAAAGTTTGAGGCCCACTAAGAACCTATCTATCCCTTTATGATTTATGTAGACTATCAAACCAATTAATACTGATTGGAATAGAGTAGGGGTCCAAATGAATTCTCACAGAGCCATCTAGCTACCCACTAAGCCCAATGTTGGGGATGATCAGGGTTCTGCTGTGGAGGGTGAGCTTCAGGGGAAGAAGTGAGAGGTGGGGGGTAAAACAAACAGGAAGGGAAGGGGGCTGGCACTGGGCTGGTTATATCCAGGATCCTTCTGTCTCCCATGTCCCGCCTGGGGGGATAGCCTAAAGACTCCAGATGCCCAGCCTTACCACCTAGCTATGGCCACAGACCACAATTCAGCTGCCCATTCCCTCAGCCACCACAGAAGCCTGTGTGGTTGTGGGAGGGGGAATCCAGGACTTAGGAAGACACTTTGCTGTGTGATTATGGACATCCTGGATCTCCTGTGTAGTCTAGGCTAGGCCAGGGGCAAGCTTTGGGTGAGTTGCTGAAAGCAGGAGAATGTGGGGGCCCCGGTCGCAGGCTGAATCTTGGGGGTCATTGGGGGTTTCTCTCTCTATCTCTCTCTCTTTTTTTTGGCTAGGCAATGGGGTTAAGTGACTTGCCCAGGGTCACATAGCTAGTAAGTGTTATGTATCTGAGGCCAGATTTGAACTCTGGTCCTCCTGAATCTAGGGCTGGTGCTCTATCTACTGCACCACTTAGCTGCCCCCAGGCTGGGCTTCTCAAGGCTTGTCTCCAACTTCATCTTGAATTCCCAGAGTTTCCCTCTTTTTGGGTCCTCAAGAAAAACTTGGTTCACCACATCTCAGGTTTCTGGAGTGGAGAAGGGCACAGTGTATACTCTGGGAGTCACTGAGCAACAGTGAATTTCAAAACTGTACCACAGGAGGGAAAGAGAAAAGGTAGGCAGTGGGGTAGAAAGGATAAGACATTGCACTCCAGGTGACCTGGCTTCAAATCCTTCCTCAGACACCCATAGGCTGTGTGACTCTGAGCAGGTCACTTCGTCTCTGTCTTGAGTTCCTCATCTGTCAAATGAAGGGATCGGACTGGAAGGTCTAGTTCTGGGTCTGGGTGAGTGAGTTGTTGAACTTGATTTGGAGAATCAATAAACATTTATTAAGTGCCTACTGTGTGCCTGGGACCTGAGCAGCTAGGTGGTGCAATGGTTAGAGTGCTGGGCCTGGAGTCAGGAAAACTCTTCTTCTTGAGTTCAAATATGGCCTCACACACATTAGGTGTATGACCCTGAGCAAATCACTTAACCCTGTTTGCCTCAACTTCCTCATTTGTGAAATGAACTGGAAAAGGAAATGTCAAATCACTCCACTATCTTCACCAAGAAAACCCCAAAAGTGGGGCAGCTAAGTGGCACAGTGGATAGAGCACCAGCCCTGAAGTCAGGAGGACCTGAGTTCAAATCCGGCCTCAGACGCATAACACTCACTAGCTGTGTGACTATGGGCAGGTCATTTAACCCCAATTACTTCACTTAAAAAAAAAAAAGAAAACCCCAAAAGGGGTTGTGAAGAGTCAGATGACTGAAAAGTGACTCAACAAGATGTGCCAGGTACGGTGCTAAATGCTGGGGATACCAAGAGAGGAAAAAAGCAGACCCTGCCCTCAAGGAGTTTACAATCTAACAGGGAGATAACATGAAAGCAAAGTAAGCTGTATATGTGAGAAACAGGAAATTAGAGGGAAGACCCCTTTAGCAACAGCCTGAATTGATTGGAAGAAGCAGCCTTCCAAGTGCTGGGGGCCTCTTTAGGATTAGGACTGGGCTAAAGGAAAGGACTTTGGGCATCAGTTTGGAGCCATTTCAGAGGGAGGTTGCGGCAAGTGGTGAGGAACAGTAAAAGCAGGCTGGGGAAAGCTGGGGCCTTCAGGGACCAGGTCAGAAGCCCTGGACTGAACAAGCCCACCACCTCTATGTCCCCATCCATATAGTCATCCCCTTTGCCCCCATCATCATGGCTACCTTTCTTACCTGGCAAGTCTGCTACCAATGGTCTCCCCTCAGGCCGAGGATTCAGTCTTCTCATGCTGTTTAGACTCAGATACTCCCTGCTCCCTCCCACCCAGCCAGCCCTTCCTGAGTAAAGACAAGGCAAGAAGATCAATACCAAGGCCATTGCTAAAATCCAGAGCGGAGAGATGATGCACTAGAGAGATGGTTGGTTGAGTGTAGAGGAGACTTAAAAGAAATGTGATGGAGAGAGAGAAAAAAATGACAAGTTGGCAATTGATTGGATGTGGGGGCCAAGAAAATGAGGAGTCCGAGAAACTGAGGGACTGGGTAGGTGGTGGCTCAAGATAGCAATAGGAAAGTTCAGAAGAGGATTGAATTTGGGGGGAAGGATGAGTTCTGTTTTGGATGTATTGAGTCTGAAATGTCTCTGGGCCATGGGGGATGTGGGACTGGAGCTCCGGGAGAGACTGAGGCTGGACCTATAGGTCTGGGAGTCATTTGCAGATATAATTGAACCCATGGGAGCTGATAAGGCTACCTAGTAAAAGAGCAGAGAAAGAGGAGGGCCCTGTACTCATCCACTGTTGGTGGGTATGATATGATATATGAGATGATAGATGAGATGAGATGATAGATATGAGATGAGATAGGAGATGAGATGAAATTAGATGAGATGATATGATAGGTAAACCAGCAAAGACCATTGAAACAGGCACATTCATGTACTGCTGGGACTGTGACAGAGTCAAGTTCATCAACGGCTCAATAATGGATTATTTGACATGAATGAAGTGGTGTAATCCTTACTCCATAGTAAATGATGGATTCAGACCAACCTGAGAACACCTGTGTAAACTGATATACAAAGAACAGAAAAAGGGTTGGATGTAAAACTGTCAATCCCACATGAGGCTGACATTTTCAAAAGCATACAACTTAAATATTACTTTCAAAACTGGTCTGTCTTTCGTGGTTTTCTTCTGACCTTTCTTCTGTTTTCATCTGTTCATTTTAGAAAATGTTTTCCTGGCCCTCTTTCCTTTTAGGAATGTCAGGGAAGGAGAACAGAACTCTATTCTTCCTCCCAAATGTCACCGCCCACCCCAAATAATAAAAGAAAAACATAATCTTAGTAACAAATATGCATAGTCAAGCAAAATAAATCCCTATGGTGGCCATGTCCAAAAAAGTACACTTTCTTTCCCTTGAGTCCACCGCCTCCCTCTGTCAGGAGATAAGTAACATGCTTTATCACAGGGACTCTGGAGTCATTGGCCAACATATTGATCAGAGCTCTTTAGCCTTTCAGAATTGTTTATTTACCATGTTGAATAAATTGTTCTCACTTCACTCTGGGGTAGATCACACTAGGGATTCTCTGAAATTGTCTCATCATCTTTTACAGTGTAAGATATTCCATTACATTCATATAGCAGAACTGGCTCAGTCATTCTCCATGTGATGGACACCTCCTTTGGTTACACACTTTCATGTTCAATCTTTTACTTTCTCATGGCTTCTATCTTCTAGCTCACTGAGAACTGAATTCCTCCTAATGCCACAGCCTCCCTTTACAGCCTGGCAGTACATGAACTTCCATTCCCTGCCTCACTTGCCATAGTGGAGGAGTCAGAACACTATTTCCTCCCCATCGCCACTTCCACACTCTCTCTATTTCCTTCACGTGGCAACCTCCTTTGAGGTTCAGCCAGTCCACATTTATTGCCAAACCAAGATTCTATCGTCTACATGCCTTTAAGACATTCTTCTTTCCTCAATAAATTCAGTGTCCAGCTCGGTCTTTGCACCTAAACTCCTCTCAAACTAGGGACTTCAACATCCATGTTGATTTTTCCTCAAGCACCTTAACCTCCAAATTCCTCAACTTCTTGATTTCCTGTGGTTTGCTCGTTCACCCCACCTCAGCTACACACAAAGATGGTTTAGACCTTTGGTCTTGTCATCACCTACAAGTGCATCACTTCCATGTTCATGAACACTGAAGTGCCCTCATCTGCTCACAGTCTATTGGCATTTTATCTCTCCCTCTCCCTTGAAACCCCAAACCTTTTTCTTCCTCCATTCCATAATCAATCTCTCCACCTTTCTGTTCTTTCCCAGGCTATCACACCTGCAATAGTTACACTCTATCCATCTTGACCCCTTGGTGAACCATTTTAACTCTGTCGCCTTCTCAAGTCCTTTGGCCCCCATTATATTGAAGATCTTGTCCTACCAAACCTCAGTCTTGGAGCATGTCCACCACCTACCACCTTCACTCCTATAAATATATTGCTGAATGAAGCGAGAGAAAATCATGACACCATGCTGACTGGGTCCACTATAAATTTATGTTACATAACCTCAACTTGGCCTTTACTGCTACAAGACAATCCTTTTACATCCCCCTAATTGACTCAGTGGATAGAGTGCTGGGACTGGAGTTAGTCAGGAAGACCAGAATTCAAATCCAGCCTCAGACACTTACTAACTGTGTAACCCTGGGCAAGTCATTTAACCTCTGTGTGCCTTAATCCACTAGAGAAAGAAATGGCCAACCATTCTAGTATCTTTGCCAAGAAGACTCCCAAGGACATTATTAGTGTACTATGTTCCATGGGATGACAAAGAGTTGGGCACAACTGAATGACTAACAAATTGACTCACTACCCCATTCCACTCACCACAGGCTTTCCCTGATGCTTTTATCCTTCTCCAGCCTCCAATAACACATCTTCCTCTTCCCTTCTCAGCTGAGAATTTTGTCTTATATTTCACTGGACAAATTGTCTCATAATTCACTGGACATATTTCCTTTCCCAAGAGTTCCCTCTCTCCTCTTTCTCCTCATCTTGTGTCACCTCAATGATTTCCCTCACTATTTCCTCCTTCATTCTTGTTTCACATGAAACGGTGGTTTCTTGCCAAGGCAATTACTTGTCCAGCACATTGTCCCCTCCATCATCCCTACCCTGTCACTTCAATCTCTCCTTGTCTACTGACTGCTTTCCCTATTGCCTACAAACATGTCCATCCCTCCATTCTCAAAAACTCTCAGTTGATACTCAGTCCATCCCCACTAGCTATAGTCCCATATCTCTCCTCCCTTTTTGTAACTAAATTCCTTGAGAAGACTATCTACAATAGGAACATCCAGTGCTTCTCCTCTCACTCTTAATTCTCTCTTCTGACATCATCATTCAACTGTAGCTACTTTCTCCAAAGTTACCAGTGAGCTCTTACTTGCCAAATCTAATGATCTTTTCTGTCATCCTTCTTGACCTCTCTGCTGCCATTGACAACCAATCATCATCTTCTTGACACTCCTCTTTAGGTGTATGTGATGCTACCCTCTCCTCATTCTCCTATCTGTCCAATCCTTCCTCAGTCTCCTTTGCTCAATCTCCATCCAGGTCATTCCTGCTAACTGTGGGTGTCTCCCACAGACATCTCAAACTTATTATGTTCAAAACTGAACTCATTATTTCATCCCTCAAACCCTACCTCTTCCTACCTTCTCTATTGCTGTTGAGGGTACTGCCATCCTCCCAATTACACAGTCACTGATGGGATTGGGATCTGAGCCTCAGAAAGGAAAAACCCTGGACTTCCCACATGGCCAAATCTCTGGTGTTCACCTGAGGCTATAATCCCATCAACTGACCTTTCACTGTGGCTATACCCAATCTTCCCTCCATTGTCTTATCTCCCTATGGCCCCTGGCCATTTTCCACACTTAATCCTAGCTAGGCTCCATTGTCCAGGTCCCAGGAATTCTGTTCACCCCAGTTTACTGGCTGCTCCCATGCAGATCTCCTTAGGCCACTCCACCCCAAACTACTTGGCCACTCCTAGATCCCTCCCACAAGCTTTCTGTACATAAGGTCCATCTTGTCTCCATTAAGATGCTCTGATTCTTATAATCTAGCCACTGCTCAGATTTTCACAATCTAGCCAATAGCCCACAAATCCTCAAATTCCTTAAGAGTCTGGCTAATATGGCAAATCTTCAATAAACCTTGTTTTTGGCTGAAAGAAGGCTTGGGTCGATTTCTTTCAGGCAGGACCCGTGCGTCATGATTTTGGGATTCCAAGACCCCTAATCTCTAGACCTCATCAATCACGACCTTGGTGTCATCCTTGACTCCTCACTCTGTCTTGCTCCCCATATTCAGTCTGATGCCAAAGTCTGTCACCTTTACTTTTGTATCATCTCATTCAGACATGCCCTTCTCTCCTTTGATACTGCCACCACCCTGGTACAGGCCATTATCACCTTACACTGGGAGAGAAATGATTATTTCTCCCTTATATTAATAATCAATTATTGAATTAGGACCAGAATTTTTTCAGAAGCTTGTAGGTTGATCAGTCTCTGAAGGTTATTACTGATAGTGAGATTGGATTAACTTTCTTAACAATCTTGTTCAGACCCCACTCAGGTGGAGAAGCCCATTGTGGTCCACTCAAGCAAGTTTGGGTGAAAGTAGATCCTTTGTCTAGATTGCCCAAGGCTGGGGGTGCTCTGGGTGTAGAGATAGTCTCTTTGTCCAAGAGTGACATGATGTCACTCTCTTAGCCCTTCTGCGTGAGCCCACTTCTCATTGTAATTTTCATTCTCTCATTAAATTGTTAACCAATCAGAACTGATTGCCACCCTCTGGAACACCCACTTTTCCTAGGGGATATAAGCCATCAACCCAACACCATGAGGGTCTTTGGTATTCAAGAGGGCCACTGACCTCTTTTATTAATAAAATGCTAGCATTATTACTAAAATGATTAATTACCCAGAAACTATGTCTCTTGAACTTTTTAAATGTCAAAACTGGGACTTTTGCAACAATTGGTTGGTTGGCCTGCCTACCACAAGTGTCTGGACCTCAGAGGCCAAGTTGATGTTCTTTAGGTAAAGGTTTGACCATGCTATCACTCTCCTCAATAAATGCTAGTGGCTTCCTCTCACCTCCAGGACCAGATATATACCCCTCCATTTGTTGTTCAAAGCATTCCATTACCTGCCCCTTTTTACCTTTCTAATCTTCTTACACATTCAGTGACATTGGCCTTTTTTCTGTTCTTTGAATGTGACATTCCAACTATCAACTCCAGGTATTTTCACTGGCCATATCCCATACCTGGAATTCTCTTTCTCCTAGCTTCTTTGGCTTCTTTCAAATTCCAGCTAAAGTCTCACTTTCTAGAAGAAGCCTTTCTTGATCATCTTTAATGCTATTATACCTTCCCTCTGAGTTTACCCTCAGTTTATCCCATATATAGTGATAATCATTTAAGATCAATTGAGCCCCAATAAAGGCCAAAAACCTGAATTAATTTTTTCTTCCTGAGTGAACTGAGAATGCCCCTTCCTGTGTCAACAGCTACAGGTGATCAAGAGCATTCTTCTGTTTATGACCACTTAGGTGCCTTTAACCCAGACACTACCTTGAAGGTGGTAAAGGAAACACAGATATACTGGATCTGACATTTGCCTATCTTATTTAAATTTCCTTTCTCATGCTCTGGTTAAACATATGGAGACCATAAAACTGAGTAACACAGACATCCTGAGTCAGGGTTTAAACGTCCTGTTAAAATTACTTGATTCAGTCAGAGTTAAAACTCTGCTTTCACGTAACATGTTACATGCTGCTAACTTAATGGAATAAAATAATATGAATTTACTTATCACCTAGCTTGTTGTCTCTTTAACCAACTTTCAGGTCAACAGTAATGGTGCCATGACTTGGATGGAACTGAAGGAATGACAGAAAACTCCAGCCCACCCCAGCAATGCTTAGTGGCTCAGGCGCCTCAGGATCTGTTTTTAAATCCTGGAGTCTTAACCTTGATGGGGTTGGGTAATTTTCCCCTAATCCCAGCTTCCTTGGACCTCCCACTAGTTTGGTTGAAGTCTGAAAGAAAATTCCATTTAAGCTAGCCCTGGGGTCGGAGATCAAATCGAAGTTCAGAAACTTCGGCTATTGTATCACTTAGGTCCCCTCTGGTAAGGATTGATCTAGAGAAACTGGCTATGGGTCAGTCAGAAACTAAAACTAGAAATCCGGCTAACAAGACCGCAACCTCTTATATGCCAAGCCATTGCCAATCTGGTAATCACAAGTACTGCTAGAGCTGATGTCAGTTAACTAAAAATAACCCCAAATTATGTTGGCCACAAAAAGGGTTCTTTTGACCAGTCAAAGTTACTTTATCTTAAAACCAAATTAAGTTTAAAGGCCAACAAAACATCTAGCCAGGAGTTGCTGAGATGGATGAAGGAGAAGGAAAGGCAGAAGCCTCTTCCCTTACGGCTCACAAAGTCGCTTCAGTACTCTTTCCCAGGCTCCAAATAATCCCCTTTCCCCTCCCCTTTTCCCTTAAAAGTTCTGGTCCTGACAGGGACTCAGATCCCCGAACTTAACTTCATTGGGACTTGCCCCTTTAAATTTGCAACGTTGGGGGCACTCTGAGGAAGGCTTGAAAGGTCCAGTTACACTATCAGGTCTTGGATCCTTGCAAATTCTTCAACTCCCTTCCTCAGAATAATAATAGCCAATTCATGTTGGGGGTTTTCTAACAAGCCTCTAATTCCCTCTCTCTCTGTCATTAAGTGCGCGCTATGTCACTAGGTTTGTATTGTATTTGTCCTGTCAATTTATCTGTCAGTGTGTGTCTCTGTATCCGTACCTTGTAAGATTTAAAGTGCAGGCAGCCAGAGACTTCTGAGGGCTGCAGCTAGGGAAACAACAAACCTATACAACTCCTTTTCTTGTGGGTCCAGGCCTGGCCAGCCTAGACCTACAGTGAAAAGTTAGATACAGCTAAAGACATCTTAGCAGATTCTGGAGGTTTTGAGATTAATCATTAAGAAGTTGGGAAATTGATCATTTTGGGATTGTTGGAGAAAACTCCTGAAACTGGGGGTAGTTCTAAGAGTTTACCCTCTGCTAAAACACCTCCTCCCAATCCTGATTCCTCAGCATTCCCTACGCCCTTTTCAGAGATAAACATCTCAATAAGGGGATTATAAAAGAGAAGAGAATGCTGGAGAATTGTAGAGAAAACTTAAATCAGCCTTCCCTATCTGGCAAAAGGAGGAGAAGGGCAGCTATCATAGACTAGCAGTGGCCCTAATGGCCCTGTACCCCTGGCCACCTTGCAGTCCATCCTTTTAAGCAAGGCCTGGGAGTAACATTCAGGTTCAATACATTCTGCCCACCCTGCCCCAGCAGCTGCAAACAGCAAAATTCTGCAGCTGTGGGGAGGGGAGAAGTGGACAGGTCAGACCTACGATGAGTTTCCCTTAGCCCGGCCACCAAGAATTATCACCACTGGGAATTATCAGCCACCCAAACCCCTGGAAGGTCTGGCAATAGCATTATGAGGTGAGAAGCCAACTTCTACTCTTGGAAAGCCCCATACTTCTCTGTTGCAGTTTTGGAATTTATGGCAGGTTATTTTATCTCTGTTTGCCCTGTTTCCAGATTTGTAAAGGGAAAAATAATAATGGTGGTTGTTATGGGGTCAAAATGATATAATGATTGTAAAGTGCTTAAAACAGTGACTGGCATATGTTAGACGACATTATTATCTCTCCAATTTAATGTGATTGTTCCATACCTGATCACTTTGAAGTGGTTTTTTAAATACCATGAGTAATAAGATCAATAATTTCTACACGTGATAATCTGGAAATGCAACTGATGTCATCTGAAGTTTATTGTTTGTGTTGTTACTATGTTTCTAAATTGTATTGTATTTCTAAAACTCTTAGATTGTAAAATTTGAGAGACCATTATGAGGTAGAAATGGTACATATGGATTGGTCTTTTAAAAATGTGATAAAAACGAGAATTTGAAAACTTAATATTTAATGAGGTATATTTGATTACAAGCAGGTAATTAATTGATTCTGTTTCAAGTTTTAAACATAATAATTGCTTATGGTATGGCTATATTTCTGAATTTTTTTATATGGTGTAATTTAGTAAACACATTGTATCAGCTATGTTGTTGAAAAAGCAATTTCTCTTATAATCTAGAGATGTTAGATCAAGAATTGTACCCCCCCTCCAAAAATAGGGGAGAATGAATGGGTTAGAATAAACTTCCAAGTCTCATTTACATTTAAGAGGAGGTTTTCACCTAAAATTCTTATCAAGTCCATGTAAAAGTTTCCTGAGTTGTGGAATTCCTGAGTAAATGAGCTTCCTGGGGATATGTTAATTTGGAGATTTATGGACTACCACATTCACTATCTATGTGAGATTCCAGAATGTAATAGTTTTTCCTAATTTTTTTTAATTAAATTTTTTTTTAATTTTAACATGTGTTTTTAAAACTTTGGATTACAAATTTTCTTCCTTCCTTCCTCCCCACCCACCCTCATTGAAAAGGCAAGCATCTTGATACAGGTTATAGATGTGCAGTCATGCAAAACATTTCCATGGTAGTCCTTTGTGAAAAACTAAGTATATTTCCCTTCATCCTATCCTACCCCCCATTTATTCTAGCCTCTCTTTTGACTGTGTCTCTCCTCAGAAGTGTTTGCTTTTGATTATCCCCTCCCTCAATCTGCCCTCCCCTATATCAACCCCCTGTTCTCTTGCCCCCTCCCCCCCTTATTTTCCTGTAGAGTAAGATAGATTTCCATACACCGTTGTGCATGTTATTCCCTTCTTAAGCCAAATCCTATGAGAATAAGATTCACTCATTCCCTCTCACCCTCCCTCATTTCCCCTCCATTGTAAAAGACTTTTCTTGTCTGTTTCATATGAGATATTTTACCTCATTCTACTTCTCCCTTTCTCCTTCTCTCAGTATAATCTTCTCCCACCCCTTAATTTTATTTTCCAGATATCACCCCTTCATCTTCAACTCACCCTGTGTCCTCTATCTATCTATCTATACAAACATAATTTTTTCCCTCTCACTGCCCTAATACTGACAAAGGACTCATGAGTTACAAATATCATCTTTCCCTGCAGGAATGTAAACAGTTCAACCTTAATAAGTCTCTTATGATGTCTCTTTCCTGTTTACCTCTTCCATGTTTCACTTGAGTCTTGTGTTTGAAAGTCAAATTTTCTATTCAGCTCTGGTCTTTTCCACAGGAATGCTTTAAAGTCCTCTATTTCATTGAATGACCATTTTTTACCCTGAAGGATTAGTTTTTCCTAATTTCTAGAGATATATTTAAAGACAAAGGAAAAAAAGATATTGAATAAATTTTTAAAGGATTGATAATATTTGTTATTGTGGTAAAGTTAATTTAATTGGGTATGTTTTTCATGGCTTATAAAAACTGAATTTCTCCATTACAAACACCTTTTTGACTAAGAACTTTGTGATATCTAGGAATTCTGTAATAACTAGGAATTTAGTTTGTTATAATACTTTGGGAATTTATTTATGTTACTTAAGGACATCTTTACACCAACTTAATTTTAATGAATCCTAATTTTAAAGGTTTATTTTTGCTTAAAGGTGGAAAAGAAAGATAAGTTTAGTGATTTTTTTTTTAACATCAGGATAAATTTTAAACTGTTTTTAAAGAAGGGAAATACTTTTAGAAGAAATGTCTTGTTTGATTTTTTTTTGAAGGCCTACTAAATTTTCATTTGCAAGATAATTTACTACTAAATTATTGTAACGAGTTGTAAAACTTAAGAGATCTTGCTGTTTTGATCTGAATCTGTAGTCATTCCATGGCCTAAGCAAGAGTTAAATTAGTGTATGAACTTATATGTATAAGATTCAAATTCTGAAGTATCTCATTCTTCCAGAGTGAGTATAATTAGAGAATAAATAAGCTTGTGGACAAGGACATAAATCCATCAACTTCTGAGGTTAAAGTTAGGAACCTCTTTGTTTTATTTAAGAAATGGGATTCCAATACAGATAGTCATGTTAGTGAAGAGTAGTAACTTGTGAGCTCTTTTGTGTTAACTTAATGGGAAATCCAATATTGTTTTTAATCTGGAATTAGAACATGTGCAGAAATTTATACAAACTTCTGAAGACTCACCTTAAGATGTTGCCATTATTTAAAGGAATTACAAGAACAGTAGTATTTTTCTGTGATCCATCTCTCACTGTTATCAATGTGAGATTAAACTCTTATTATCTAGGATATGTGACTTTATGGGACAGCAATTTACTATTATTTTGAGCTTTGATTACAGAGATAATTGTCTGAGAAGCCAATAATAGAATGGCATGTGCTGCAGGCTGAAAACTGCTAACGGTGGGTGTCTGTGCCTGGGAAGAGTTTTTCGGACCACCTTGGACACAGCCTAGGTAGGATCTTCCTGACTCTATTTCCCAATTGTGCTATTTCCTTTCTGAAAAGGAAAATTCCCCACCTGATTAATCCTAAACCCTGCTTTTAACATCCAGTGACTACATGATTGGCTGTCAGATATGACTCATGCCTGGAATCAAATAGAGCTAAGGAAGTTCTTTCCTTCTGATATGATATATGACATTGTCCCTCTGGAACATCTCTGAGTTACCATAGCAGTATGCAAGTATGAATAGCTTACAATTTTAACTTGCATTCATGGCCAAATAATAATAATACAGGGATAACATCCTCCTAAGGAGGAAACGTTTAGACAAAGTAATAAGACAAAGATGTAGTGTGATAGATGTCTAAATAGGATAGCAAATTTTGAGAAAAACAGCAGGACTAGACTGATTCCTCTAAGAATTATATACAGATATATATGATTGGCTTCCAAAATGTATCTATCATAAAATCCAAGCTTTAAGAATGTTTTGGTAATAAGATCTCAAATTTAGATTTTTACACCAAAAATTTGTATAGGATAGTGGGAAAAGTTAAGTGAAATTATTTCTCCTTTATTAAAGTATCTGGTAATTTTAAAAGGCAGGAGAGCTCGTTTTATGGTTGGACCCTCACATTTTAAAAGACACATACCAGGTACAGGATTTAGGTAAGAACAGAAGCAGCAGATGATACATAAACTGTAGTTTCAAAAGTGGAGAACCAAATTTAAGTGATTGTACTAATTTATACTAAGTCAGAATTATCTGGGAACTTCTAGATCTAAACCAGAGAAGCAGAACTCCCTTTTTGAACTGCCTAAGAGTAAAATCTATTGTACATGAACGAGGAACTTAATGTTAGTTAACATTGGTAATAATTATTGTATTGCTTTATGTGGTTCATGTTTAAGGTTTTCTTGGTTATCCTTGTGACATGTAAATCTCCCTTTTCAAAACTCATCTATTGTGAGTCCTCTAAGTAATTTAATCTGTACCTGACTTGATGTAATGATGCAATTTTGTGAATTATGAGAAAAACTTTGTTGTATTGTTTGAACCTAGCCCTACGTGGCTGGGAAACTGAACCATCTCTATGTGCCTTTAACTAAGGACTTATGTTATGATGTTTTCTCTCAGTTATCAACTCATACATCTTCTAAGAGCCCCTATCAGGTCTATGTGACTACTCCCATAGCTGCCAACTTCTGGATGTGGACTCCAGGATCACCTGAAGACACCCGTTCCAAGTGGACATCTCTTCCCACACCCTAAAGAGGAAGATTTTCCCCACACCTTTCTTTGGTCTACAGGTGAAGCCTTTGGCTTACCTTTGACCAAAAGGAGGGACTGATAATCATTTAAGATCAATTGAGCCCCAATAAGGGCCAAAAGCCTGAATTAATCTTTTCTTCCTGAGTGAACTGAGAATGCCCCTTCCTGTGTCAACAGCTAAAGCTGACCAAGAGCATTCTTCTGTTTATGACCACTTAGGTGCCTTTAACACAGACACTACCTTGATGGTGGTAAAGGAAACACAGATATCCTGGATCTGACATTTGCTTGTCTTATTTAAATTTCCTTCCTCATGCTCTGGTTAAACATATGGAGACCATAAAACTGAGTAATATAGACATCCTGAGTCAGGGTTTAAATGTCCTGCTAAAATTGCTTGATTCATTCAGAGTTAAAACTCTGCCTCCATGTAACATGTTAGATGCTGCTAACTTAAGGGAATAAAACAATATGAATTTACTTACCACCTAGCTTGTTGTCTCTTTAACCAACTTTCAGGTCGACAATAGCTCATTTGTACATTGTTGTTTTCATGTTGTATCCTCCATTAGATTGAGAGCTCCTTGAGAGCAAGGACTGTCCTTGGCCTTTCTTATGTATCCACAGTGCTTAGTGTAGTGCCTGGCACATAGAAGGTGCTTAATAAATGCTTATTGATTGATTTCTCATTCTTTGCTACCACAAAAATGTTGCTATAAATATTTTTGCATAAGTGGCTCTTTGTCACCTTTCTTTGATCTCTTTGGGGCATAGTCTTGGTTGTGTTATTGATGGGTGAAAGGATATGCACAGTTTAGTAACTTTTGGGGCATAGTTTCAAATTACTTCCCAGAATAGCTGGCCCAGTTCACAGTTCCACCATTGAGTTATTAGCGAGACTGTGGGCTGGTCTTCCTGCCTCAATTCTTAACCTACTCCAATTCAATCTCCACTAAGCTGCCAAAATTATCTTCCTAAAGCTCTGAACCATATCACCTCCTCTCCCTTCAATAAACTACAGTGATTCCCTATTCTTCCAGGATCAAATATAGATCTACTTTGGTTTTTAAAGACTTTCATAAATTGGTCCCTTCTTATCTTTCCAGTCTTATTCCCTACTTACCTTACTTTGCATTCCCCCTATACACTCTTTGATCCAGTGAGACCAGCCTCTTGGCCGATCTACAAATAAGACACTCTATCTCATGGTTCTGGACATTTTCTCTGTCATTTTTCCTTTGCCTGAACTGTTTCTCCTCATCTCTACCTCCTGGTTTTTCTGGTTTCTTTCAAGTCCCACCTAAAATCCCACCTTCTAAAAGAAACCTTTGTCTAGTTTTCCTTAATGCTAGTTAGTGCCTTCCTTCTGCTGATTATGTACCATTCCTCCTGTCAATAGCTTGTTTTTCACAAGTTGTTTACATGTCTCTCCCATCTGATTGTGAGCTCCTCCAGGGCAGGGACTGGTTTTTTTTTTTTCTTTTCCTCATTCTTTACATCCCCAGCACTTAGCAGAGTGCCTGACCCATAATAGGCACTTAATAAATGCTTGTTGACTTCTTCTTAATTTTTATTAACTTTGTCAATTTTATGGGTGTGAAATGTAACCTCAGAGATGTTTTAATTTTTATTTCCCTAAGTTATTAAATGATTTGGCTTTTTTTTTAATATGGCAGGTGATAGCTTGGATTTTTTCCTTTGAGAACTGTTTCATTATCCTTTGTCTACTTATCTATGAGGGGAATCAATGGCTGCCGTTCTTATTTATTTGAATCAATTCCTTACATATGTTGAATATCCTGTGAATTCATTGCAATGATTTTTTAAAATTAGATAACTTTCCTCTCTGATTTTCTCTGCATTGATTTTGTTTATGCAAAAAATTTTCAATTTTGAAGTTGTCCATTTACCCTTCTATGATTCCCACCTCCCTTGTTTGATTGTGAACTCTTCCTGCCATCATTACAAAAGGAATTTTCTCTAATTCATTTATGATATAACCTTTCCTTTCTTTCTTATTTTTATCCAGGACCAAATTGTATTTATGATTATGGCTTTGTAGTATAGTGCAAGATCTGGCACCGCTAGGCTCCCTTCCTTCCCATTTTTTTTTCATTTTTTCCCCTTGAGAATCTTATTTTGTTCCTCTAGCTGAACTTTATTATTTTTTTTCTAGCTCTCTAAAGTAATCCTTTGGTAGTTTGATTGGTATGGCACTAAATACAAAAAATAATTTAGTTAGTATCATCATTTTTATTATATTGGCATAGCCCAAGCATGAGCAATTATCTCTCTCTCATTAGTTAACTGTAAAGAGTGTTTTGTAATTGTATCCATGTACTTTCTGCATTTGGTGTAAGTAGAAGATTTTTTAACAATAATTTTTTGTTAATATCTTTTGGGTTTTACATCATCAAAGTTTCTCCCTCTCCTCTTTCTAGAGAGCCATCTCATATAACAACTTTATTAAAAGAAAAAAAAAGAAAATGAGGAAGTGGAGAAAAAAATTGGCAAAATTGATCAATATATGGAAAAAGGATGAAAATATATGCAATGTACCATACCCGTGGACCTCCCACTTCTGCAAAGGATGGAACTGTCTTCCTATTTCTCTTCTTCGGGGCCATGTTTATTCTTTGTAATTTTTCAATATTAACTCTTTTTTTTTCAAAAGAGGGGTTTATTGATGTTTCTTTTTTGCATCATCATAGTTCTCCCTTTCCCCTTCCTCCTCCCATGTAACAAATATTGTTTAAAGATTAAAAAAAGAAAGGAAGGAAGAGGAAATAATTAGCGTAACTGACCCATTTGATGTTGAGTTGTTGCGGTTGTGTCTGACTTTTCACGGCCCCATTTGGGGTTTTCTTGGCAAAGATATTGAAGTGGTTTGCCTTTTCCTTCTCCAGTCCATTTTACATATTAGGAAACTGAGGCAAACAGGGTTAAGTGACTTGCCTAGGGTCATACAACTAGTAAGTGTTCGAGGCAGAATTTGAACTCATGAAGATGAGTTTCCTGATTCCAAGCCCAACATTCTATCTACTGTGCTACGTAGCTGCCCAAACTGATTCACACATCAAAAAAAAAAAAAAAATCTGAAATTATGTACCATGGATAGCTCTTGTTGACCTCTCCTCTCTGTAAAGGAATGAGTTGGTGAGGTCTTCTTTGTCTTTGGTTGAAGTAGCCTTGTTATTTATAATTTGGAAACATTTGCTTTTGTTTTTTTTTTTCATGATTGGTCTTTTTGTTTATGTTGTTATAGTTATTATGTATATTGTTTTCTTGGTTCTGCTTACTTCACTCTGCATCAGTTCATATAGTTCTTTCCATGCTTCTCTGTATTTATCACACACATAATTTCTTATAGCATAGTAATATTCCATTACATTCATGTACCACAATTTTTTTGAGTGGGCCATCTCCAATCAATGGCATGATGTTGTTGCTGTTTAGTAGATCGACCATATCTGACTCTGAGTGACCCCATTTGGGGCTTTCTTGGCAAAGATAACGGGAATGGTTTGCCATTTCCTTCTCCAGCTCGTTTTATAGATGAGAAAATTGAGTCAAATAGGGGTAAGTGACTTGTCCAGGATCACACAGCTAATAAATGTCTGAGGCTGGGTTTCAACTCAGGTCCTCCTGATTCCAGGCCTGGCACTCTATCCACTTTGCCACTACCTGCCAACAACAACATCAACAACATCTCCAATCAATGGGCATCTGCTTTGTTTCCGTTTTTTTTACTATCACAAAAAGTATTGCTTTAAATAATTTGGAATATACAGGGAATTTCTTCCTATCAGTGGTTTTAAGACTAGTAAGGGAATCTCTGGGAGAAAGGACGTGGACAGTTTAGTGACTTGATTTGAATAATTCTAAATTGCTTTGAATAATGATTATATTGATTCACAATTCCACCAACAATGCACTAGTATACTTATCTTTCTATAACCCATCCAACATTCACTATCCCTTTGACCATGTCTCTATTGACAGATGACTTTAGGTTACATATTTTATTGTATATATGTATATATGCATGTGTGTGTGTGTGTGTGTATAATACATACATATACACACATACATAAATACATATATACACACATATATGTAAACAAATTGTCTAGATATCTTGGATACCAAACTCTTATCTGAGGACAAATTTTTTTTTTCCCATTCAACGACTTCACTTCTTATCCCAAATGCATTAATTTTGTGCAGAAGTTTTTTTAGTTTCATGTAATCAATTCTCAATTTTATCTTTTATAATTGCTTTTATCATTTGTCTGGGAAAACATATATGTGTATTCATACATACATACATATACATATATATACATACACACATATATCCAATTTATAGCTCTGAAAAGTATATAATCTTCTCTTCTAATTTTTTTAATGGAATGAATCTTTAATATTAAGGTCACATATTCATTTAGAATATATTATGCAATAAGGCTAAAGATATTGATCTAAGACTATTTCTGTCACACTGCTTTCCAATTTACCCCCAAATTTTTATTAAATAGGGAATTCTTTCCTAAGTTGTTTGTGTTTTCTGGCTTATCAAACTTTGGGTTACTGAGTTCTATTGATTCTTATTCTCCCTTCTCTTGTCTGTTTTACTGATCTACTTTTCTATTTTTTAACCAATACCAGATTATTTTGATGACTACTCTTTACTGAAATAATTGAGTGATTTGGTATGTTTTTGTTTTTAATATGATTAATTATGCTTATTTTCCTAATGTTGAACTATCCTTGCATTCTTGGTGTAGATTTATCTTGGTCATAATTCATGATTTTTTTGGGTGAATTGCTGTAATCTGTTTGACAGGATTTTATTTAAAACTTTTGAATAAATATTCATTAATGATATTGGTTTGTATATCTCCTTCTGTGACTTTTCCTTCCCTGATTTAGATATCAGGATTCTATTTGTCTAATAAAAAGAGCTTGGTAGAACACTTTTCTCAATTTTTGAGAATAATTTGTGTAGTATTGGTACCAACTGTTCTTTAAAAGTTTGATAGAATTTTCCTGTGAATATACCAGGACCAGGAATTGTCCCCTTTTCCCATAGGTAGTTCATTACAGCTAGGTCGATTTCCTTTTCTGAGATTGGATAATTTAAGATCTCTATTTGGTCTTCTGCTAGTTTGGGTATTTTATATATTGAATTTCCCTCTATTGCTTTTATGTTCTCATTTTTGATACATATAACTATGCATAGTAGTCTGATAATTATTTTTATTTCTGGTTTTGTTGTGGTTTCATCTTGTTTGTTTGCTATTACATTTATTTGATTTCCTCCCCTTTTCTTTTTAATCAGTTTGATTAAAGAGTCATCATTTTGTTAGTCTTTTCAAAGGACCAGCTTTTAGTTTTATTTATAATTTCTATAGTCTCTTTAGTTTCCAGTTTTTTCTATTTCTCTAATTTTCATTTTCTCCTCTTTTGTGCTTATTTTGGGTTTATTGGTGGATTTTGAATTTTTAAAACACATATTCAGTTTATTGATTCTCTCTTTCTTTTTTGTTAGTGTATATTTTAAGGAATATGGTTTTTCCTCTAAGGACTGCTTTAGCTACATCTCAGAAAATTCAATATGTTGATTCATTATTATAATTGTTTTTCACATAATTATTATTTCTATGATTTGTTCCTTGACTCACTCATTATTTAGGATTTCATTGCTAAGTCTCCATTTGGGCCTGTGTCTTTTTCTTTATACTCTCTGAATTGATTACTATTTTTATTGCAAGCTATGGTATGTAGAAGTTTTGTTGACTATTTTTACATTTTTATATTTATTTGCAGTATCTCTGTGCAGATTATATCCATTTAAGGCCCTCATCTCCCATTACAGAATCAATCTCTCTCTCTCTCTCTCCACCCCTCCCACCCCCTGCCCCTCCCACCCCCCATGGCAGTATTCTTCAGCAGGAAGCCCTCCCACTCCTAAATCAAGACTTCCCCCTTTCTTTGCTCCTGTTTCAATTCCTCCCTTTGCCACCTCACTCCATAGCCCTTCTTCTTTCTGAGAGACTACAGGAAGTATTTTCCCTTCATGGTTTACTATTGTACTATTTACGTGGTTTACCGTGTACCTTACATATTCCTCTCTACCCTTCAATATGCTTTCCCTTTCTATAGTTTAGTCCTACACAGAAAGACAAACAAACAAACAAAAACCACACCAAACATTGATTTGCTTGTAGGCAACTTGTTGTAAAGTCCATCACTTCTTCTATTTAGGAAGAAATCTCTTTGTTGTGTTATTGTTGTTAGTCCCATTAGTGTCTTTCTAGGATAATTTATTTTGTTATCTGTGTCTTCCTTGTTTGCTGTATTTGTTTACCTTTCTTCTCTTTCTGTTGTCTGGTATTTTTGCAAAGCAAATCATTTGCTCAGCTCTGATTTTCTTTGTACAATGCTTCCAAGGACTTTTAAAAAAAAATTTAATACCTATCTTTCCCATTAATGATTAGGTTCACATTTGCAGGGTATTTTACCTTAGGTTGCTTCTTGAGTTCCTTTGCTTTTTAGAGCATGCTATTCCATCTTTCACTTTCTGGTGGGTACAGAATAGTCTTGTGTTATTCATATTTCCTCTCCTTTATATTTCAAGATCTTTGTCCTGGTCACATGTTGAATTTGTTGTTTGTCACTGGAATTCTTAAATTTAACCATATATTTCCTGGAATTTGGGGTATAGGTTCCCCCCCCAGGGGGCTATCTGTGTATTTTTTGGTTTCCTGTGTTCAGAAATTCTGGGTAGTTTTAAAAAATATTCCTTGCATTACAGGTTCAGGCTTTTACTTCTTTTGGGATACCCACGGTCCTTAAGTTGTCTTTCTACGTGCTGTCTTCAAGAGCAGTTTGTTTTGCTTGAAAAGAGAATACGTTTTCTTTGAATGTTGTTGCTTTTTCCTTCACTTCAGCCAGATTGTCTTCCACTTCTGTGTATTTATGTTCTCAATCAGTTCTCTCTTGTTTCTTGGGAGAGACTCTTCATTGTGAATTCAGGTTTCTCTATTCTTCCAATTATTTCTGTTGCGCAAGCCATAAATTCTACTTTCATAATTCTTATTTTTTTCTTGAACCCTTCAGAATCATCCTTCTCTGTTTCCATGCTTTTATGGGACTCCACAAGGTCTTCTGCCTCATCAGGTGTTGATTCATTTTTCTCTGTCTTGCAATAGTTTTTCTGAGATATTTGCACTCATTTAGATGTCCTGGAAGCTATCTATCTTTCCATTATTTATCTTTTCCCTGTTGATTTATCTGCTTGTGTGCAAGATTTTTAGCTTTTTTAAAAATTCAGTTTTACTTTTAGTTCTGAATTCTCTCTTTCTCATTTCCTTTCTCTCATCCATTGAGAAAGCAAGAAAAACAAAACCCCTTACAAATATGTATATTCAAGCAAAACAAATTCCTGCATTAGCTGTCAAAAAAACCAAAACAAAACATATGCTTCAATCTGTACCTTGAGGCTATCATGTCTCTATCCAGAGACAGCTAGCATGTTTCATTATTAGTCCTCTGGAATTATGGTTGGTTTCATTGTGTTGATTACAATTCCTAAGTCTTTCAAAGTTGCTTAACTTTACAGTATTGTTATTATAGAAATTATTCTCCTGAATCTTTCATTTCGCTGTGCATCAATTCATTCAAGTCTTCCCAGGTTTTTCTGAAACCACCTCCTCCATCATTTCTTACAGTACAAGAGCATTCCACAACATACACATACTATAGCTTGTTCAGCCATTCCCTGGTTGATGGGCACTCTCTCAGTTTCTAATTTTTGCCACCATGAAAAGAGCAATATAAAGATTTTTGCACATATAGGTCCTTTTTCTCTTTTTTCATAAATTTGGGGAGTACACCTAGCAGTGGTATTGCTGGGTCAAAGGGTATGCACAGTTTAAGAGGTTTTTAGGTATGTGCTCGAGATTTTTAACTGAATTTTCTTCCTCCTGAGATCTTTGGTAATTTCAGTCTTTTCCCCTCATATTCCCGTCACTTACTTTCTGATTGTTTCCCCTTTATTTGCAGATCCTCTGAGGGATAGATCTCAAAGCTATCTCATCCTCCTCTCCTTCTGGATAATTCATTTTTTAATGGCCTAACTCCCTGCCCAGATGACTTCTTGGGGCACAGAGCTGGTCCCATCTGGGTGTCAGTTCCCTTTCCTCGAGGCCTTGTAGAGCCCCACATGCTCTGTCTCCCTACTCTGGTTCCTCCTGGTCTTAATTTTCTGAGTCAACCCACACAATGACTTCCATGTTCCTATACCTCTACCTCCTTCACTTAGGAGGTGGGTAGGAGTTAAGTTCTGTTTCTTGTTTCCATAGAATGCTGGAGATGAAGGCAAGTACAGAATTTGTTAAAAGAAACTGCAGCCCCAGGAATAAGGAAATTGATGAGTGAATCTTTGAGCACAAGTATGTGATCCCCATTGTGTGGCCCTGCCCAAATGCAGGGCTTGGTAAGGGAGTGGATGCTAACTGACCCCAAAATTAGCATTTTTTGCTGTTAATTCATAGGATTGTAACCACTTTAGTGTTCTTAGTACCTTTGCCTGGGGATACAGTTTACAATAATTAGTTTACCTCTTGTTCTTATTTCTTATGAGATTGGGAGGAGATGGGATTTTGAAGGCTCAAGAGGAACAGAGAAAATGTCTAGTCCTTCATTTTTGGTCACACAACCCCAGAGACACTAGGGAGGTAGAATCTTAAATACTTCATACATTCTGTAGATTTTGCATGGAATTTCTCTATCTCTTCTCACTGAGTTTGTTAGTAGTATATAGAAAGGGATCTGATGATTTGTGTGGGCTTATTTTATGTCTTGCTATATTCTATGACTTTGCTGAAGTTACTGCTTCAATTATTTTGGTTGACTCACCAGGGTTCTCTATGAAGACCATCATACCTGCAAAAGAAAAAAAAATTCCTCTTTGCCTATGCTTATCCAATTTCTTTTTCTTGTCTTACTGCTATAGCTAGCATTTTTTGCACTATGTTAAGTGATACTGGTAATAATGGAAATCCTTGCTTTACCCCTGATCTTATTAGAAAGGTCTCTTGTAATCTCCATTACATATTTTTCTGGCTCTGTTTTAGATAAATACTATTTATCATATTGATGAAAGGTCTATCCATTTATTCCTGCACTTTTTACCTTTTTTTTTTTTTGAAAGAAATGTTTGGGAGCAGAAGTGTCAAACTCCCTGAGAGGAGTTAAATGCTTTTGTATCAGATTAAAATGTAATTGGGAAATGTTTAGTGAAAGAAATAAAAATACAATAAAACATAATATTAATTTGTAGTTTCCTAAGTCACTATTTGCCACCACCGATTGGTAGTGTTTTTTGTCAAAAGTTTTTCTCAATCTATTGATGCAATTATGTGATTTTGATTGTTTTTGTTACTAATATGCTGCATTATGTTTATAGTTTTCTCAATATTGAATCGTTCTTATATTCTGTATGTAATCCTACATAGATTGTTTTTTCTTTTTCTCAATAAAATGAGTAGGAGAAGTGGGAGGGAAAGAAAGCGCCTTTCCATTGATTGAAAAAAATTAAAAAATAAAACCTGTCTGGTTATAATATGCAATATTTTTGATGTGTTGTTATAATCTCTTTGATCATACTTTATTTAATTCATTTGTATCACATCAGACTGGCTAACATGACAAAACAGGACAATGATAAATGTTGGAGAAGATGTGAGAAAACTGGAACACTAATGCATTGTTGGTGGAGTTGTGAACTGATCCAACCATTGTGGAGAATAATTTGGAACTATGCCCAAACGGCTATAAAATTATGCATACCCTTTGACCCAGCAATACTACTTCTAGGTCTGTATCCCAAGATCATAGGAAAAAGGACCCACATGTACAAAAATACTTAAAGCAATTATTTTTGTGGTGGCAAAGAATTGCAAATTGAGGGGATGCCCATCAATAGGGGAATGGCTGAACAAGTTGTGGTATATGAATCTAATGTAATACTATTGTGCTATAAGAAATGATGAGGGGGGGCAGCTAGGTGGCGCAGTTGATAGAACACCAGCCCTGGATTCAGGAGGACCTGAATTCAAACCGACCTCAGACACATAACACTTACTAGCTGTGTGACCCTGGGCAAGTCACTTAACCCCATTGCCCAACCAAAAAAAAAAAGAAATGATGAGCAAGCAGACTTCAGAAAAACCTGGAAAGACTTGTATGGCCTGATGCTAAGTGAAGTGAGCAGAACCAGGAGAACACTGTACACAATAGCCACATTGTGCGATGACTTTGATAGACATGATTTTTTAAAAAAATTTTTTAGATATGACTCTTTACAGCAATGCAAGAATCTAAGACAACTCCAAAAGACTCACAATGGAAAATGCTATCCACATCCAGAGAAAAAACTATGGAGTCTGAATGCAGGTTAGAACATACTATTTGCTCTCTTTTTCCTTTGTTTTATTTTACTGCTTCATTCTCGTGATTCCTCCCATTAGTTCTAATTGTTCTTTACATCATGACTAATGGGAAAATATGCTTAATATGAATGTATAAGTAAAGCCTGTATCAGACTGCACTCTGTCTTGGGGTAGGGGGGAGAAGAGTAGGAGGGGGAGAAAATTTAAAACTCAAAATCTTACTTAAATGAATGTTGAAAACTAAAAATAAATTATCAGAAAAAAATTACTTATTTGCATCAATATTGACAGGGGGTATTGTTCTATAGTTTTCATTCTCTGATTTGCCTCACCCTGGTTTAGGTATCAAGATCATATTTATTTCATAGATGTAATTTTATAGGATTTCTTCTTTTCCTAATTTTTCACTTTATGTAATATTGGACTTTGCTGTTCTTTGAAGGTTTGATCGATTTCACTTGTGAATACACGTTGTCCTGGGGTTTATTTTCTTTGGAAGTTCGTTTATGGCTTGCTCAATTTTTTTTTTCTGAAATTAGATATTCATCCATTTAAATCAGTTTTGTTGGCACCTAATTGGACAAAATTGTTTCTAATAATTTCCTTAATTTCTTCTGCAATTGTTGTGATTTTTCCTTTTTCATTTGACAATTTGGATTTCTTCTCTCTTTTAAAAGTCAGGTTAGTTAATAGGTTATCTATTTTATTTTCCCCCAAAATAGCTTCTAGCTTTATTTATCATTCAGTGGCTTTTTTTTGCTTTAAATTTTGTTAATTTCTTTGATCTTTAGAATTTTTGTTTTTACACTATTTTGACTGAAAAACACTTCTTGCTGAAGCTAAGTTTTTAGCTGAAACCTGAAAGAAGCCTAGAAAGCCAACAGGCAGAAGTGAGAAAGAAGGAACGGTAAGGAAGACTGGTCATCGAAAAACTTTTGAGTTGGAGATGGAGGGTCACTTTTGAGGAGCTGCAAGGCCAGTGTTCCTGAATCACAGAGTACAAAAAGAGGAGTAAAGAAGACTATTGATGTGGGATGGAGAAAATGGTAACAGGCTTTGAAAGCCAAATGGAGGACTTTATATCTCATCTGGGAGGTGATAGGGAGCTACTGGAATTTATCAAGTAGGAGGGGTGCCACGGTCTGATATGTGCTTTAGGAAGATAAATTTAACAGCTGAGTGTCAAGGATGGTCTGGGATGGGGAGAGACTGGAAGCAGGCAGACCCACCAGAAGGCTACTGCAACAGTGCAGGCCAGAGGTGATAAGGGCCTGCACCGGGGGGTGACAATGTCAAAGGAGAGAAGGGGGCACCGTAAGAGTAGGTATCATCCACACTAGATCCCACCAGTTTCCTTCTTTTCACTCACTACTCAGCCTTCTCCAATCTGGCCTCAGACTTCATCATTCAGGTGAAACCACCCTCTCCAAAGCTACCCATGATCTTTTAATTGCCAGGTCAGTTTTGCTGATGCCATATCCATAATCCGCATGTTCTCCAACGTTCTGTCACGGGCCCCTCTTCTCCGCTCCACTCTCTTGGTGACCTCATCTACTTCCATGGCTGGGAGTCATCTGGAGAGATGATCTCTATCTTCAGCCTCAGTCTCCTCCCTGAGCTTCAGTCTCGGATCACCAACTGCCTATTGGACATCTCAAACTCCACACGTCTGACGCTGAACTCGATCATGCTTCTCCCAAAACTCTTTGCTCTAACTTCCCCGTTAGTTGTGGGCATCACCATCATCTGTCCAGTCTGGCAGCGACCCTACATTACAGCCTACATTACATACGCAATGATATCACGCGGTTTCCAGGGCAAGGGGAAGGGAATAAGCATTCCCACAGTGCCTACTAGTACCAGGCACGGTGCTAAGCACTGTACAGATGTCATCCGCTCTGATGCTCGTGGGTGATGCTGTTAGGGGGCCTATTATCCACTAACCGCTGCTGCCACGACGTCTCTCCACTACATCTGATGCCTTCTCTCCCTTACACAGCCACCACGCAGCTTGGACCCCTATGACGACTCATTGTCCTCCCCGCTCGTGTCCATTCCTGATTCTCCTTAAGCTGCGGGTCTGATGCAGTCACTCCCCAGCTCAAGCACCAGTAGCTCCCTTCGTCCCGGCCCCTCAGGCGCAGGAGCCTGGGGTGGGTGAGGGTGCGTGTGTGTTTGTGTGCTTGGGTAAGCTCGCTTGGCCCTCCCAGACCTAAGGCCCTGGCCAGGATGTGTGTGTGTGGGGTGGGGCCTTAGCTTTGCACACAGGCCCCACCCAGAGTCCTCAAGCACACAGTAGGCTCTCAGCGAAGGCGGAGGCGGCTTGACTGACAGCTCGAGGGGCGGGGTGCGCCTGGGCCCCGCCCTCTACCTCTTGCGCAGCCGCAGCTGCCGCTGGTGGGTGCGCTCGCGACCATACTCAGGAGCGCGCTTGTACCGGAAGTGGTCCGGCCGGGCCGGTTAGGAGGTGACTCTGCACAGCCGGAAGTCGGAGCCTGCGGCGCCGGGAGGCGGCGGTGGCGGCGGCGGCGGCGGCGGCGGGAGGAGGGAGGAGGAGGGGCCGGGGCCGAGCTCAGGCCCGAAGAGTCCGAGGGCCGCCATGGCGACAGGTGCCGACGTTCGCGACATTCTGGAGTTGGGCGGGCCTGAGGGCGATGCGCCGGGGCCCATCAGCAAGAAGGACATCATCAACCCGGACAAGGTGCGTCTGCGCCTGCGCGCTCGGGCGGGGCGGGCGCGGAGGGGTGGGGCCAAGACTGCCTTCAGGACCGAATGCGCCTGCGTGGCGTGGGGCGGACCGACCCCCGGACGGGGCGGGGCCTTGTGCGCCTGCGCGCTGTGGCTGGGCGGGGCCGGGAGAAGGGGCGGGGTTTCTGAGCATCCTCCTGGACCTGCCCCAGTCCTGTTGGAAAGCCAGGCTGCCAAGGGAGGTAGTGAGCTCCCCGTTTCTGCAGGGCTCCAAGCAGACGCAGGCCGACCCCTGCTCAAGTGGGGGCCAGTCTCCATGCCTTTTGAAGGCCCTTTCAGCTCCTGTGCAGGAGGTGCTGATGGCAAAGGTGGGGCTGAGGTCAGGGGCTGGGGGAGCCAGGCTGGTGGGATGGTGGGGGGAGGGGCTCCCTGGCCTGGTCTCTCCACTTGAGTCTCGGTCCCTCCATAGAAAAAGTCCAAGAAGTCGTCAGAGACGCTGACGTTCAAGAGGCCAGAGGGCATGCACCGTGAGGTCTACGCTCTGCTCTACTCCGACAAAAAGCAAGTGGATTCACCCCCTCACCTCCCCATCCCCGCCACTCCTAGCTGCATTCCCCTTTTCCTCCCCAAGAGACTGAGATGCCCAGGTTTCATCTCTCCTACCTGCCTGAGGCTTCTTAGGGCTGGCCTTGGTGGGCCCCTTTCAGTCACACTCAGATACAGGACAGCCTTTTGAGGCTATCTTGTCCTTTTGCTGCTGGGCTTCTCTACCCACCTACTCACACAGCTATTCCTTTTCAGGGAGGAGGATAGAGGGAACAAGGCGGGTTCATGGGGCATCCCAGGGCCTGGCCTATAATCACCCTCCCCACTTCCCTGGCAGGGATGCACCCCCCCTGCTCCCCAGCGATACAACCCAAGGATACCGCACAGTGAAGGCCAAGTTAGGGTCCAAGAAGGTACGACCCTGGAAGTGGATGCCTTTCACCAACCCTGCCCGAAAGGATGGGGCCATGTTCTATCACTGGCGGCGTGCAGCTGAGGAGGGCAAGGACTATCCCTTTGCCAGGTTCAATAAGGTGAGGCTTCCCTGCTGCTGTGCTCACTGGGGCCGGCGCACACTGATGTTCTGGGCTGTCTCCGATTCGGCCCGTGTAAGCATTTGGTTTGGTCCAGCAGGTGTAAAAGACAAGAGCAAAACAATTTTTGTTCTTCCGCAACTCCTAGTCTTTGGAGAGGTGTCACCAACGGGAGTACAAATCGAGGGCTCGGGGAAGGCCTGGGAAGGAAAGGTCATGTATAGTTAGGTGGTTTCCATGAAGGCTTCATGGAGGAGGTGTCCTCAGACTTGGAGAGGACCCGGCACACCCCCCGGGGTGGGATGACCTGCTGAAGCGTAGGAGACCCTGAGCAGAGGCGCAGAGACAGCGGTACGGGGATCATGTGGTGGGGCTGCTGAGCAGTCTATGTGAGCTGGCTTCTCGGAGCTGTCGGTGGCAAAGCTGTGTGACTTTGTGTACCAGCCAGGCGGCTGAGGTCCTCACTGCCGGATCCGAGACTGGAACTTGCTTCTCGGAGCTGGCTGAGAGCCGCAGGGAGTTTTGGGGCCTGAGTATGGATAGAAGAGTAGGGATAGAAGAGCGTCTTAGATCCAGAGCTCACCGGAGCCTCAGAGGTCATTTGTCTCCAACTCTTTCATTTTGCAGATGAAGAAACTGAGGGAGATGAAATGATTTGCCCAGAGTCACCCAGGTAGTATGTGTCAGTGGGCCAAATTGAGCCCAGGACTTCTGCTGCCACAGCCACCATGCCAGCAAGTCTGCATGAGGAAGGTTTATCTTGCATCCTTTTATGGATGGAGTGGACTAGGGAGGTAGGGCTGGCAGTGAGGCCTGAGGGGAAGCCACGGTAGAGTCCAGGCAGGTGGCGGAGAGTGCCCAGGCTGAGCCGGTGCCTGCAAGGAAGGACAGGATGTGGTGACTGACTGCACATGAGAGAGGACAGAAGAGGGAAAGTCTCCCATTGCTCCGGCCTCTTATCATCCGGAGCTGAGGTCCTTGTCTCAGATGTCACAGACGAAACTGAGACCGTTTCCCATGAACTCCCTCTTCTTCCTTCCTCCTCCTCATTTCCTGTCCCTCAAGGGCCTCCTGCCCCTCTCCCCTCCTTCACCCCTGTCTCACATGAAGAAGTGGCCTCACTCTTGGCCAGGGCCAAGCCCTCTGCTTCTTTAAGAGATCTCATTCCATCCCGTCTCCAGCGGATTGTGCTCCCTTTCGTCCCCACTCTCTCACTAGTCTTCAGTTGTTTCCTGTCTACTGGCTCCTTCCCTACTGCCTACAAACATGCCCATGTCTCCCCTGCCCTGAAAAGATCCTCTGCGTCCCTTCTGGGGCTGAGCTCTCTCCAGTCGCTCTTAGGTTTTCCAGCCTTCCCGCTCACAGAGAGCCAAATGGAATGGTCTTTTCTCAGTCCTCGGTCTTTCTGCTCTCTGGAGCCTTTTCTTCTGTAAATCACCTTCTTCTCCTGGATCGTCTCCTCTAGGTTTTTGCGGTCCTGCTCTCCTGGTCCTCCTACTTGTCTGATTGCTCCTCAGGCTCCTGGCTTGAGTTTTCTTCCAGGCCGTGCCCGTTAGCTGTGGCTATTCCCTCAGGTCCTCTTCTCATCTCCTGTATACCAGGGGTCTGGCCTGCTGCCTGTTTTTGTCTGGCCTTTGAGCTGTGAATGATTTTTACATTTTTAAATACAGTAAAGCTTCGTTTAAAATGTGAAAACCATTTTTATCCGTGGACTTGCCAGAAGGGGTGGCAGACACCTTTTTGGTGTCTTTGGGCGCAGCTGGCAGTTGCCAAGCCCTGCCCCGTACCTTGGCGATCTGCTCAGCTGCCGTGATTTCAGGCCTCATCCTAGGCAGACGATTCTCAGATCTGTGTATCCAGCCCTCGCCTCTCTCGACCGCCATTCTTTCATCTCCAGCTTCCTGTTGGACGTCTCAAGCTGGGTGTCCTGTAGACACCTCAGACTCAGCATGCCTCAGGTTGAAATGCTCTCACCGCCAGACCTTTCCCTCTTCTGGGCAGCCGGGCTCGTGCAGAGGTGTCGACTCCTCGCCCTCTCAGCCTCCGTGTCCCTCCAGCTGGCATGTCCTGTTGATGTGACCTTGGTGGTGGCTCTTGCCCACTCCCCCTTCTCTGACCTCCATCACCTCGCCCTGGACTCTCCACTTCATTGTCAAGGCGATATTGAAGCGCAACTCTGTCCAAGTCACCCCACATCGAGTAGAGTCCAGTGACCCTCTTACCTTCCCTGGAGTCCAAAGCATTTCACAACCGGCCTCTTCCTCTCTTGCTGTCTTCTTAACCTTTGCTCCCTTCTATGTATTCTGTGATTGGCTTACACTGGCCCTTTTGTTGCTCCTTTCCAGACTCTGGGCATTTTCTCTGGCTGTGCCCCATGCCTGGCATGCCCTCCTTCCTCATCTCTGCCTCCTGGCTTCCTGAAGATTCAGCTAAAGTCCCCCCTTTTACAGGAGCCTTTCCTGATCCCCCTTAATTCGGGCGCCTTCCCGCTGAGGTTTCCTTCAGTTAATTTACACCTTGTTGGCGCCTGGGGCTCCCCCGCTGGGCTTTCCTTTGAGAGCAGGGTCCAGCTTTGGCCTTTGCATGGTGCCTCTTGCACTAAGATGTTTTCTAGTGGCTGCTAGTAGAGAGATTTGGGTGCCAGGAGCATCCCAGAAACGAATGCTCAGTTTTCCCAGAGGCCTCGTTTTTTGTTTTTTTTTTTTTTAGGCAGTTGGGGTTAAGTGACTTGCCCAGGGTCACACAGCTAGTTAGTGACAAGTGTTTTGGTCTGAGGCCGGATTTGAACTCAGGTCCTCCTGACTTCAGGGCCAGTGCTCTATCCACTGCGCTACCTAGCTGCCCCCCAGACACCTCGTTTTTCAGGAGCAGGCTCAGTTTGTATGCCAAAATGTGTTGTTCATACTGGGTCTCGTATTAACCAGCAGTTGGCCATGGGCTGTGTGGTTACAATCATGTGTACTCTTCCCGGCCCCCACAGTCCAGCCATTCTTAGAGTTCTGCCTTGTTTCTACATCTGAGAAGGAGGATGATCAGGCCTCATGGGGCTATGCCAGAACACGGGCTTCCTGCCACCCCGGGGTCTGTGATCTGGGCTCAGCTGTCCGTAGATCTTCCCAACTCACCTGCCCTTTGTAGGTCCAGGCCTATGTCTCAGGGTGGTTCTGAGCCATGATCCCATCAGTCAATCAGCCCTTACCCCCCAGTGTCAAAACAGACACAGTCTTAAAACAGAGGTGGCTGAGTGGTGCACCAGGCCTGGAGTCCGGAAGGCCTGAGTTCACATCCTGACTTGGACATTGACTAGCTGGGTGACCTCTGCCTGCCTCAGTTTCCTGTATAAAACAGGGAAGACAATGGCACCTACCTCCCAGGGTTATTGTGCGTGACACAAAGCAGGCCTTAATTAAGGCTTGTTCCACCCCCTCCCCTCCCTCCTCCTTTAATCCCTCCTTGTTGTAAGGTAGGAATGGGACTCCAGATCCTCACCACAGGCTTCATGTTCTCCATAGGGAGATTACATTTATCAGTTACAGTGGTGACATCACCCTCTACCCATATTTGATCTAGTTTGGGCCCAGTAACGTTGCCTTTTGAGCTAAGTACAGATGAGAAAACTGAGGCTGGGGGGAGGGGGGAAGGGGTTAAAAAATATCGATCAATTAATTTTTAGCATTCATTTTAAAAAATTTTGAGTTCCAAATTCCCCTCCATTGACCCTCCCCCTCCCCCCCATCGAGAAGGCAAGCAACGTGATACCCATCATCCATATCAAGTCATGCAGAACGTTTCCATGTTAGCCATGTTGGGGGGAAAGCAGAACAAACAAAGTGAAGAAAAGTCACTTCAGTCTGCTCCCAGAGTCCATTAGTTCTCTCAGAGGGGTCCTGTTCACATGGCTAGTCGGTGGCCCCAGGCCCTGCTGCCTGCTTGACCCTGGGCTGTGGTCTAGCTGCTCTCAAGGCAGAGCCGGGCTCCCCAGAGGTTCAGGTCAGGTGCCTACCATGTGCTTGTGCCTTGGAGGAGCTGTCCGGATAAAGGAGGTGCTTGGCACTGTGGAGATGGGTGAGCTCTCTGAGGGCAGAAGAAGGCAGAAAAGTGACTCCCCCCTCCCTGGGCCTGATTTCCCCCTGGGGAGAACCCTCTCCTCTGCTTGTTGCTGACTCCACAGTTTACAAAGCTCGTTTCCACCCATGAATCCATGATCTCCTTAGGTCCCCATCCATGTGGGACTATTCCTACCACTTTACAGATGGGGCTACTGAGGCTTAGAGATTGACAGGGCTGGGCCATGCACCCTCTGACTTCCAACCGATATCACACTCCTGCTCCTTTCCAGCTGTAACACTTTGTCTCTACCTCGTGCTGTTACTGAGCACGTTTAGTGTGATCTCTGTGCCCAGCTGGGGTGTTTAGGCCCAGCATCATGCTTCCTGTGGAGGAGAGGCTCATGGGTTCATTGAGGGCCCCAGCTTACCTGTACTACCCCTGGGGACCTGGAAATCAGAGTGGGATCTCTAGTTCATCCGAGGCCTGAAATGGGTTTTTTATGTGCAATCTTTTTTTTTTTTTTTTAGTGAGGCAATCGGGGGTTAAGTGACTTGCCCAGGGTCACACAGCTAGTAAGTGTCAAGTGTCTGAGGCTGGATTTGAACTCAGGTCCTGCTGACCCCAAGACCAGAGCTGTATCCATTGCGCCACCTAGCTGCCCCTAAATGGGTTCTTTTTAAAGGGATTTTTTGTTGTTGCTTTAACATCCTCGTCATTTCCCAGTAGTCCTCACCCCTACTCACTGACTCATCATCCCCTGTAACAAAGTAACCAGCTGCTAACCTTGTACCAGAGCCAGGCCAACTGAAAAGCCCCACGGTCTGACAGGCATGTAGCGTTCTGTATCTGTAGGTCCCCCCTTTTTACTGAGCAGATGGAGGTGAGATTCTGCCCCACAGAACCGCGATTGTTCATTGCAGTTAGCCCAGATTCAAGAGCCTTTTAATGTGGTTCTCCCTTACATCACTCCCTCAGGTCTGCTGCTCTCCTGGTTCACCTTTCTTTGCGCTACGTCAGATCTACGAACCTTGCCGTGTTTCTTTGAACATCTCAGCTTTGCTATTTCTTTTAGTGAAATTATTTCCATCGTGTTCATAAACCAAAATCTCTTCATCTCTTCCGCAGTCCTCATTTGGTTTCCAGTGTTTTGCTGCCACCAAAGCCCAACTATTGATGCTGTGTTATATCTCAAGTCAGTCAGCAGGTGTTTCTTGAGCACTTCGTGAGCGTGTGCTGACCCAGGCAGGAGAGGAGGAGCTCAGTGAGGACCCGGAAGGATCGGTGAGCTGAGTGAGAATAAGGACACGGGGAGAGAGCTGTCCTCTCGGACAGGAAGCGGAGGAGCATAGGAGAGGCGAGGCTAGCTGAGGGAGGGCCCGTGCGGTGGCCCCCGATTTCTCCCTGCGGCTGGACCAGAGGTCATTATCTACGAACGAGATGGGCAGGTGGTGTTGGGGACATGAGGAGAAGGTGGAACCGTCACTGAGGGCTGTGGGAGGGGCTGGTGGAGGAGGGCTGCCGTGTCCCTTCAGTCCAGAGGCCCCCTCTTCCAGGGAGTAAATACCGGTTGTTGGGCCCAGGTGAGCCATGGGTAGGTCCTGAAGGAGTGACAGTTGTGATGTTGAGGCACCACAGAGTGGGGAAAGGGTAAATGCTGTCCTGATTTTCAAAAAAACAAAAGGCCTGAGCTTGCCTTCAGCTCCTGGGAAATTCTAGATGGTGTCCCGAAGCGGGAGCAACCAGAGGGAGACCCCTGGCCTTCTGCCTCCTCAAGGCTGGGCCTGCCGGGCCTGGCTTCTCCTCCTGGTGGAGCAGATCCCTGCGCCAGGACATGAGAGCGCTTCTGAGCACAGAGCTCACCTCGGTTTCAGCAAGGCTCTGATGAGGTCTCAGAATCTTCTCGTGGAGAAGATGGAAGGACCCAGTCAGCCGGCCTCCAAGGGGAAGGGTTCTTCAGTGGAGTGCTCCAGGGATCAGTACTTTGGGTTGTTTAACATTTTTATCAGTGACTTGAAAAGGGGTGTGGATGGCATATAGCTGGGCAGGAGAGCTAACCCAGCGGAGGACACGGGCCCATCCAAACAGAAGCTGGACAGGCTAGAGCCCTGGGCCGAGTGGAAGAAGAGACGATTGACTAGGTATAAATGTAAATGAAGTCTTACACTTGGCTCAAAATAATTAACCTCGCAAATATAAGATAAGATGGAAGACAGGCTAGACATCAGGTGTTCTGAAAAGGATCTTGGGGTTTGAGTGAACCTCTAGCTCAGGAAGCTCAATATGAATCATCTGGGTGAGGGGGCAGCATTAGGAGGCAGAACTTGCTGGGATTGAGGGTGCTCTTGTCAGGCCTCATTGGGAGTGTTTGATCCTGTTTTGAGGGAGAAGCTGGAACGGGGGAGGGCCCCTGGCATGCTGAGCCTGGACGAGAGAAGATTCAGGGCTGATGTGGGGGAGAAGGCTTGGACTTCTTGGAGGGCTCTGGAGAGTTGCCAGTGGGCAGCTAGGTGGTGTAGTGGATAGAGCTCCAGCCTTGGAGTCAGGAAGACCTGAGTTCAAATCTAGCCTCAGACACTTGACACTTACTAGCTGTGTGACCTGGGGCAAGTCACTTAACCCTGGTTGCCTCACCAAAAAAGAGAGAGAGAGTTGCCAAAAGGCTGACTGGCTTTGATGTTAGGAAAGACTTCCTCAGCGGCAGAGCCCTCCCATAGTGGGAGGGGCTGTGCCAAGCTTGGAAGCTCCTTTGTAAAGGGGAGACTCCTTTTGTGTGCAGTTCAGCCTCGAGGCCAGGGAAGTCCCTTCCAGCACTCAAATACTGGACCTGGGAATGTCCATTGTGGTATTTATCTCCCGGAGGGAACGAGGGTCTCAGGGTTCTTTCATTCGTTGGCCATCCTGTGCACATTGGTTACTCGCTGTGCTGGTTTCTGACCCTGGTGTTTCTTGTAGAGGGTTTCCTCTTTATCCTCTGTTCCTGTGGATCTTCTCTCTGGGGAAGGCCTGCCTGGCCCACCCTCCTTCCCATCAGATTTGGCTCCTTGGCTTACTAAGTTCCTAGCCTCCTTAGAAGGTACCTTCCTTGGCTTCTCCTTCCTGGGGTAAATGGAAGGGTGCAGTTGGCTGAATCCTGTAGCTGGGCATCACTGCCTCCCTCTTCTAGGCCCCAGAACAAAGGGAAGAGTCCCACTCTTGGCTTTGTCTTTATTTTCCCATCTTTCCAATCCTCCCCCTTCTTCCCTTGGACCCTGGGGCATGGGGGCATGCTCTGTGCCCTGTGACCCAGGATAGAACAAGGCAGAACATTTTCAAAGCTGGCTGGCTTCCCCTGGGCCAGCTGTCTTGTTTAGGAAGCTTTCCTTTTTATTTAGCCAAAATCTGTGCCTTCTTCTCTCTGGTTCGTCGGTCTGCCCTCAGGGGTCTAGCAGAAGGAGGCTAATCCCAGCTCTTATGTCCCCCTGGTCCTCTCTTCTCTAGGCAGGATCTTCGCCCTCCTGCTTGCTTTCTGCTAAATGTCCTCAGTGTCCTCACTAAACTGAGCTGCTCAGGGCTGACCCCAGTCCTGGAGATGTGGTCTGGCCTGGGTTGAGGATAGAGGGACTGTCCCCTCCCTCTATGTGGGACGTCCATGGTGTGAATACATATATGCCTGTCTGGTAAGACTCTGCTGCCCTCTGGTGGTCCCAGTGTGGCATGGCTAGCTGCCTACCACTGCCTGCCTGCTAGAGAGAGGTCCCGTCCTGGGCCAGAGCCACAGAGGGCTGAGGATGGAAGGCAGCCTGTTGGGAACATGCAGACTGGGGCCACTGTCGGGCCTGTGCTCACTGTGTACACAGGTCCCTAGGAACCCCGGGGGCCTTGCTTCCTTGTACCCAACACACAGTTGTTTCTTTCCCAGGCAGTGCAGGTGCCTGTCTATTCAGAGCAGGAGTACCAGCTGTACCTGCATGATGATGCCTGGACCAAGGCCGAGACGGACCATCTCTTTGACCTGAGCCGGCGCTTCGACCTGCGCTTTGTGGTCATCCATGACCGCTATGACCACCAGCAATTTAAGGTCAGTGGTAGGGGGGCTCATGCTCCCCCCGTGTGCCTTGGCCAGGCCCTCAGAGCTGCGGAGACTTTCTGTCCGGCCTGGCTCTGACCAGGAATGCCTGGACAGTAGTCTGACAGATGGCTGTGTAACCTCTGCTTGGCGCTCTCTCCCCCGGGGCAGCGCAGGCCACTGGGACCACTCTTGCTATTAGAGATCTTTGCCTCCCTGCAGTTTTCCCCCATGGCTCCTGCTTCTCTCTTTCCTCTCCCTGGCCCCCATCCTTGCATCCCCCAGGCAGTAAGTCCGGTATCCCTTCCCCGACATTCCTGACGTGTCCCTTCCCCATCCCAGAAGCGGTCGGTGGAGGACCTGAAGGAGCGGTACTATCACATCTGTGCCAGGCTGGCCAATGTCCGGGCTGTGCCAGGCACTGACCTCAAGGTGCCTGTGTTTGATGCTGGGCATGAGCGGCGGCGGAAGGAGCAGCTGGAGAGGCTTTACAACCGCACCCCTGAGCAGGTGAGGAGCCCCTTTCCCTGTGGCTGTGCCCTGTCCTCCCACTCCCCTCCCAGCAGGTGAGCCACTCCCCTAGCCTGTAGAGATGCTGTGTCAGGGTGCTCTGGTGGGAGGCATCTGGGCTGGGCCCAGCAGCCTGGGCCTTAGGCTTGACCTTCTGAAGAGGAAGAACAAGGCTGCCTTCATCTTGGGGCAGCCTTGACAGTTAGATGTGATAGAGCAAGCAGCAGTGTGCTGGTGAGGCAGGTTGTTTTAGAATGTGCTCGACATTTTCTCACTTTTCCCCCCTTCATCCAACAAAACTATAAAGTTGTGCCCCGTGGAGGGGGATGGGTGCTCTGGACCTTCCAGCTCTTGTTTCTCCTCATTTAAACAAGTCAGACCATGTGGCTGATGGGACGTCTCTGTGGTCTGATTTTTCTGGACCCCTCCCTGTGCCTGCAGGTGGCCGAGGAGGAATACTTGGTTCAGGAGCTCCGTAAGATTGAGGCTCGCAAGAAGGAGCGGGAGAAGCGGAGCCAGGACCTGCAGAAGCTCATCACTGCTGCCGATACCACAGCGGAGCAGCGGCGCACTGAACGCAAGGCTCCCAAGAAGAAGCTGCCGCAGAAGAAGGAGACAGAGAAGCCGGTGAGCAGGGCGAGGGCAGGGGGCACATCACCTGGGGCTGCCTGGGCCAGTGCCCCGAACACCGACATCCTACCCAGCCAGGGACCTCTGCCCTGCCTGCCTTCCAGGGCCCTCAAGGCCAGGGTGGCGGCTCCCCTGTATCCTGAGGCCTGTGGGAGTGTGTCCGTCCCACCGCACCCCCTGGCTCCTTCCACCCACCCTCCCAGGGCAGGAATTCTAGGCTCCTCACCATGCTGGCTGCTTTGCTGTTGGTCAGGATCCCTCTGATACCGTGGTATCAGATGAGATCTGTGCAGACAGGGATCGTCCCGTCCCCTCCCCTTTCCCTGGAAGAGCCTCTTCCTGAGCTTGTGGGCCATGAAAACCCCAGATCTTTCTCACAGCATCAGCTCCCCAGCTGCGTACCTCTTCCCTTTCGCTCCCCCATCCTGGACTCGTGCTTTAGTGCATTAAAGGGGCTTCATCCTTAATGCCGGCCCATTGGCCTTGGCGGGCACAGAGTGGTGCCCGCTCCCTCTCCTGCAGCCGGACCCTGTGCTCTGCCTCTGTGGAGGCCAAGAGACACAGAGGGAGCAGTGATGTCCTGCTGTGGGCCTGATGCACGTGCCAGCGAAGCCTTGATCTAAGTCACGTGCATCAGAGGGCTAGAGCTGGGGTGACTGAAGCCCAGAGGGGCAAGTGACTGTGCCGGGGTCCCATGGGTGGTAAGTAGCAGACGCTCTGCAGCAGTGCCGAGGCTGAGCATAGAACCCCAAGGGCACTCTCCTGGACGCCTCCTTCTAGTGAACACAACCATTAATGACTCCTCATTGGGGCTGGTCATTTGGCCCGTTCGGCAGTGTCCACTTGATTATAGGATGGCCTTGTCCACAGCTTGCCAACACACGGCAGGTCTCCTCTCTGCCACCTTCTCTTTGTGGCTGCCCTTTTCCAAAAAGGAAGTAGGGCATCAGCCACGCCCTGGCTTTGTTGAAGCCAGGCCAGCTCTACAGGATCCCTGCTTCATTTTCTGCAGGACCCCAAACATTTCCCAGGAAGTGAGGTCAAATTCCCTGACTTCCAGGTGGCAGGCTCTGATCCCTTTGGATTTTTAAGCCCCGGGAGCCTTGCCTTCTGCCAGTGCGTGGCTGAGCTGCTACCATCTTTCTGATGTGACTGATGATCCAGGCCCTCTGCCTGTTCTTGCAGGGCCCAAGGACGTCCTTCATCTGGGCCAGGGGACTTGCACTGCGCAGTTGTTCTGTCCCAGCCATGATCTCACCTGGGAGCTGGATGGGCTGGGGAACAGGAAGGGGCCTGGAGGGGGGAGGACACCAGGTTCTGGCCCAGGCTGAAGGCCCCAAGATCCCAAAGCTCTTGGGCTCCTGACCTTGTGTGGCCCCCTCCCTGTTCCTTCTCCAGACCCTGTAGACGCTGCCTGCTTCCTCAGTGGGCATGGGATGCATGACTTCTCACAGAGTTGAAATTGTTTTTGAGGGTTTGAAGCCTTTCCCACAGTCCATCTGTGCCCCTGTTGTTCCACAGCCTTGCCGACATTGACTGTTCTCCTAATGGCTCCTGTCCAGTAGAGTGATGTCAGTGTACTTCGGCCTCTTAGCGGAGACGTCCTCTGCTTCCACAGTCGTCCTTACAAAAGGCCCATCACAGCCTGTCGGGCCTTTGTAAAACCTCCCGTGGTTGATGCCCCATGCGAAAGCACAGAGCCTGGAGTCCAGGGAAGAGCCTTGGTTGGGGTCCTAGCTGCGCACTCTGGGCTTGATGATCTTCTGGGCAAGGCCCGGGGCCCTCGTCTGAATTGTTGCCCACTGGGTCTTTCCTCTCCAGCCCCTGCTGGGTTCACTTTCCCCTGTAGTCGGTTAATCCGTGAGTGGGCTCCTTATTCTTCTTTCTGAGCCTGCCCAGCCACGGGCACTAGACCTTCCCTGGGCTGGCACCCCCACGCTGCCTGCCCCTCGCTGGGGGCACTCGGCATCAAACCTGCCGTTTCCCTCGCTGGCTCTTTCTCTTTTCGAGGGTCCTGCCCCTGTATCTTACGGGACACTCCTGTGTCCCTGCTGCCCAGGGTCAGGGTCCCAGGGGCGGGCTTCCCCAGGCACTCTTTCTGCAGTGACCCACTTTGCTTGGTTTGTCATTTTTCCAACATGAATTTTTTCTGCAGGATGCCGCAGGGGAGGTGGCAACTGTCACTTTTTCTTACCAGCTCCTTTCTCTCTTGGCCTCAGTTTCCCCATCTATAATGGTCTCATATAATGACATAATATAAATGAGCAAGTTTGGGTTCTGAGAGGGGAGAAATTGCAAAGAGGTAAACTGAGGCTTAACGTCAGGAAAAACTAACAGAGATCTGCCTGACGATGGGAAGGGGGCCTCACAAGGCAGGTTTCTCTTCATGGATATGGTAGGACCCTCGTTCTAGAGCTGGGGACGACCCAAGGGGACACCAGGTTCAACCCCCTCACCTTACAGAGAAGGAAACTGAGGCCCAAAGGGAGGTCACACAGGTGAGAAGTGGCAGACCAGGGTTTATCCTCCAGTCTTGGGACGCCAGGGTCATTGCCTTTTGTCCTTCATCACTTGCCCTTCTCCCTAAAGGTGTCCAAGCAGAGGCTGGCTGACCCCAGGATAGGTGTGCAGAGACTAGACTACCAGGTCTGGAGTCAGGAAGGCCCTGGTTCAAACCCAACATTAGACATGTACTGGCTGTGTGACCCTGGGCAAGTCACTTAACCTGTCTGCCTCGGTTTCCTCATCTGTAAAATGGGGCTAGTAATAGCACCTCCCTCCCAGGGTTGTTGTAAGGATCAAATGAGATAATAATTATAAAATGTTTCGTAGTAAGTGCCATGTAATGTTAGCTACTATTACTATTAATTATTAGGGCTGCCCTTGGTTGGGTGCAGAGGGCCCTTTCAGCCCTCAGTGGCTGGTCTTGGGCGTCTGCCCCTAGCCCTGCTCAGACCTCCCTGTCCCAACTGTCCAGGGGGAGGAAGTTGGAGTGGATTGTGGGGTGGGCTACACAAGGTTGCTTTCGCCTGCTCCTCTGCCCTGACCCTACAGGAGCTTTGATGTGATGGAAAGAATTCCCCCAGGTCTGAGTCACCTGAAGAGCACAGGCGGCTGCCTGGAAGGCTGAGCAGCTGGGATGTTGTCCTGCTCTGTCTGTGGGGCCCCTGGAGGGCGAGGACCCTGGGTGGGCCTTTTGCTCTGGTCCCCCTCCCCCCAACCCGGCCTGTCTGATCCCTGCTCTCTCTTCTTCCTTTCAGGCTGTCCCGGAGACAGCCGGCATCAAGTTTCCCGACTTCAAGTCTGCGGGAGTCACCCTTCGTAGTCAGAGGGTAAGTCCCAGACTCCGGTCCCCTCGCCAGCTCTTGGCTCTGCCTTTCTTCAGCTTCTCTTATCTCTATCCACGTCCCCCCAGGTCTGCTTAGTTTGTGGGCAGCTGTGGTAGGGCCACGGGCTGGGCACTGCCTCACCTTGGCTGACTCAAAGTCGCCAGCCTTGGGACTGCTGCCTGGCAGTGGCCTTTGGTGCCATGGTCACTGGGGGCCAGCCTTGCCAAGTAGGTGAGTGATGGACTCCTCATTTCAGGCTGATAACGTTTCACGGAGAGCAGACCACCTTCATCCATCTTGGAGATGGACGGCTCACCCGCTAAATGCAGAGCTAGGATCAGTGGGCCCTGCCACATAAATCATAACATTTTCTTAATGACGGTGAAATTAGAATATACTCTGCTCCCTGGCCAATGGAGTCTGCCCGGCTGCCCGCTAGCTGCCAGGTGGAACCAGGAGATAGAAGAGGGGGTGGTAGGCTTGCAGGGGTGAGACAGAGCCGCTGGGGGAACGGGGCCAGCTTTGGGATGAGGGCTAGCCTGCTCCCTCTCCCTGTTGATCCCTGGTAGAGAACGTGCCTCTGTGAGGCTGTGTCCTCCTCGAGGAGGGCGTCCATCTCCTGGCCCAGGCACGTCTGCCCCCTCCCTCTAGCTCGCTGTCCACGTGCTCCTCAGGAAATCTTTCTTGGGCGTGGATGTGGCCTTCCGGCTTTGGCTCAGAACTAACTGGATTCTCCCCCAAGACTGTCACTGCAGCCCCAGCCCAGCTGGGTGAAGCTGGTCCTGGACCTCTGGGGCTCTGTCCAGGCCCTGCCTCCCAGAGGCCTCTGTCTGCCTTGCAAAGACTGAAGCCCTGGTGATCCAAGGTTGGTCATTCCCCCACCTGCCCTGAGACTGAGCAGCACCGTGGAGCAGGGACCTCGTCTGGGACCAGGTCTCCACTCACTTGGTGTCTTCTCCTGGGCCTGTGCCCACTGTGGCCAGGGGAGTGACCCATGCTTGGGGTCAGTGGCTGTGAGGCCATGTTGTCCTGCTGCCCTCTCTGCTCCTGGGCCTCCTGCTTCCAGGGGGGCTGGGCAAGGTGGGCAGGGCTGGAGCGGAGGCTGAGCAGAGCTGTGATCCCTGGTGCAGATGAAGCTGCCGAGCTCCGTGGGACAGAAGAAGATCAAGGCTTTGGAGCAGATGCTTCTGGAGCTGGGAGTAGGTGAGTGTGGGCCTGGGTCTAGGCTGACCTGGAGGCTGTGGGAGGGGCCAGACCCAGCGTGGAGGAAGAGGGATGGAGGTGGGGAGAGGGGAGGAACAGAGGATTGAGGTTCACCGGTGCCCCCCAGGAGGAGGTCCCTGGGCCATGTGGGATTTGGGGCTGTTAGGGGAATCTATTCTGGGTTTAGGGGTTTCCAGAGTGGGACTTTCCCCTCCCGTCCTAAAATCAGGGTATATTAATACAGAGTTGGGGAACCTGTTGACCCTACCTTGGAGCACTATACTGGCAAGTGGCCCCCAGACCCTATAGCTCCCCTGTAAGCACTGGGATTCAGGCCCCTGGACAGAAATGGCCTCCCTTTGATTTAGGGCTTTTTTGAGGAAAGAGAGGATGTACGTATATGTGCTGGGTGAGGATGAGAGGGTCACTAAGTAATAGTTTCTTTGAAAAAGCTCTGGAAGTCTGAGTAGCCCCCTGGCACTGCGTGGGTGATGGGGCAGCCCGAATAGTGGGATGGTGAATAGGCCCTTGGGCAGCGCTTCGAGGAGTAGGGAGCTGAGGGGCCCACGGCGCTCAGCCCGCTCAGAGCCCGCCCCGCGTCGAGTCTTGTGCTTGGGTCTGAGGAGGACATTAATAAAGTGAAGTGTCCAGAAGAGGGCAGCCAGGGTGGGGAAGGAGCCGGTGATGGTGCCTGGATCCGCTGGGCCCCAGCCGGAGGGTGGGGAGCTCTCTCGTTCCCCAGAGCCGCCCCCAGCCCCAGGCAGTGAGAGGCCGGGGAAGCCGCGGGCGTGGGGAGGAGCTTTCGGAGGCCCCGCCCATGCAGCCCCCTGTGTGTGCCCCCAGAGCTGAGCCCCACGCCCACAGAGGAGCTGGTGCAGATGTTCAATGAGTTGCGGAGTGACCTGGTGCTGCTGTATGAGCTGAAGCAGGCCTGCGCCAACTGCGAGTACGAGCTGCAGATGCTGCGGCATCGCCACGAGGCCCTGGCCCGAGTGGGGCCGCTGGGAGCCGCGCCTCCGCCCCCACCCCCGCCCAGCGCAGAGCCACCGCCCCTGCCTAGCGACGGGCCGGGCCCCGACCTGGCCAAGGACGCCATCATCGACGTGGTGGGCGCGCCCCTGACGCCCAACTCGGTGAGCACAGCCCCTGGGCACCGGTGGGGGCAGGGCCCCCCCCCCACCCTCCATCCCCTGGCCCTGCCAGTGACTACCCGGATGACCTGGGCAGGTTAGCTTCTTGGGGCCTCAGTTTCCACCTCTGTCCAAAAGGGGTTGGGTGCTCAGGCTGCCTGGGGACTGTGAGGGGCTCCCAGCAGCTCATCCCCCTCTCCCCCCTATCTCCCCCTCTCCGACAGAGGAAGCGACGGGAATCAGCCTCCAGTTCGTCGTCAGTGAAAAAGGCCAAGAAACCCTGAAGCTCCGAAGCCGGAGCTGGGCGTGCCTGCTGCTGAGGGGCCTGGGGGCGGGCCTAGGCCGGAGCCTGGGCGGACCCGAGGCCAGGACTGGTGTTTGGGGGGGGGGGGGGTCTGTGTAAATAGAGCAGCTGCTGCTTGCTGAGCCTGCCCTGCGTCTCACTCTCTTCTCTGTACTGGGTCGGAGGGCTGGGGGGGGAGGGGGTGTGACAGCCCTGGAACCACTATCCCCGGCCCCACCCACAAGACCCCACCTCCTCCCAGGGCCTAGCCCACCCCTCCCCCGGCTGGTGCTTGCTGCATCCCCTACCCCCGACGTGGCTTCACAGGGGCCTCATGTCATTCCCCCAGACTTTTATTCTCTGTGGCACATTCACAGCGGGTGGGGTTGACAGACACAGTGATGGGGGGGGCACGGGGAGGGAGAGGGGCTACTCTGTCCTGGAGTCCAGGGTAGGGACAACCACACGCCATGCACTATGGGGAGGGTGGAGGTCACTGGGAGCTTGGGCCCCCACCCCTTCAATGGAACGCCCTGTGCCAGAGGAGGGGGGGAGTGTGAGGTCTGACCCAACCTCCCCGGGACCCCCACGGGAAGGGCCTTATACTGGGACTGGGCTGGCCCAGGGTGGAGCAGAGACACACCCACCCCCAGGAAGGAGTCCAAGGCTGGCTGGCCTGCCTGCCCAGCTGCCCCATGCCCTGTCTTCCCTGGGGTGACTGGCCCTGCTCCATGGGCTCAGGAGCCTCTTCCCCTCCAGCTGTCCAGCCCCGGGGCCCCCTCAGAATGGAGGCCGATGGGTGGGCAGGCAGGTGGGCAGGTAGTGAGACCAGACTAGGGGTGGTGGGAAGGGGGTTTGCTCTCCTTGCCTCCAGATGCCCTGGGCAGAGGGCTGGGGGCAAGGGGCAGGCGGGGGGCGGGCTGGGGGGGGTCTGTGGCCAGAGCTGACTCCCCCTTGGTTGGCCGATCAAAAGGGCTTGGACGTCTGCTTGAAGATGAAGCCTCGGTGTGCCAGCGTTTTCATGATGTTGGCGATGTTCTTGCAGTCGTCTGTGGAGAGAGGGGAGGGAGAGTGAGGAGCTGCTGGGCCCAAGGGCGACCACCACTGCTGAGGGGGAGGGGCCCACCAGGGCCTGAGCTCCATAGATAGTCGCAATTAAGTCAAGTTACTTTCACAAGATGCAGTTTCCTGCTTGTAGCTGGGGACGAACATTCCCAACCTTTTAAATGCTGGATAGTTCCTGAAGGGATGGAAGGGGGTCCGTGGGTGGCAGAAACACTGGGCCATCAGCTCCCCCCCACTAGGCACAGACTGGGATAGGGAAATGCAGTAACTGTGGCCTAGGAGAATTTATGCCACTTCTGCCCCAGCTTTCCTAGTTGTGGAATGGCGATCAGCTCTACGCTTGCCCATCTGTCAGGTCAGACACCCCCCCCACCCCCCAGGGGGTTGGATCCCCTAGGAAGGGATTTGCAAGGGCACTCCCTGCCTCCCCTCGGGTTTTCTCCACCAGTCGTCCTGCCCTCCTGGTGATGGGTCTGGACTCGGGCCTCTGGGGGTTTTATCAAACCCTGCCCTCCATTGATAACAACTTGCCCAAAGGAAGGTCACCATATTGGAGAGTTGGAAGGTGGGGGAGGAGGGGTGCCTCACAGCGTCTAGCCCAACCCGCACAGGAAAGGAATCTTGGTCCTTCCATTTCTGTTTGATAACCCCTAATGGGGCGGGGGGGCTCAGTACTAGTGCAGAAGCCCCTTCCAGTTACAGGAAGCTTTCATGGTGAATAAGCCCTTTCTGACCTCAAGTCTAAAATGACTTCACGGATCTGGGCCGAACGTGCCCAGCTCCTTCCCCAGCTTGTGCCCAAGTTTTCCCTGGCCCCCAGAAAGGCCCCTGATGGCTTCATCCCAGCCCTCCCAGAGAGCAGGAGGCTCATCTCTCTGAAGCCCAGCTGCTTACACGCTCCCCTACCATGCAGACCAGGGCGGGGGAAGGGAGGATCAGGGAGCCCATAGGGAGGATGATGCCGGGCTCCATATTTCATGCTGGAAATTGGCCTGTGCGTCCTCTCCCCACGGGCGGTGATGTATGGGCCCCGTCGCCGTAAGAAAAAGCCAGAGCCGCGGTGTAATTTCTCCCTTGACGGAGCTCGGCCGCCCGAGTGATCCTTCTTGTGCAGGGGACTGCAGGGGTGGGGAACCTGAGACAGGGCCGGGGATGGGGAGGGGGGGGAAGCGGGGGACGGAACACCCAGACCCAGACTGGCCGGGAGGGAGGGGGCTCGGGCCCAGATACTCTGTCCTCCCCACCCTGACGTCTTCATTTCCCCCTGCCCGGTGCGCCCCATCCATCACAGCCTCGCTGCCCAGGGTGACTTTGGCTGCCTGCACGTGTGGGAAATCGGGGGAGCACCCATCTCCCCTGGGAAGGGGGCCGCTTAATCACAGCTTAAAGGGCCTCTAAGGTTGGTAAGGACGGGCCAAGTCGCGGCTAATTGTGCCTATGCGTCACTGTCAGCTCGGGGCCGCAGGGCAGGGCCCGCTTTGGGTGTTCCTCCGACCTCTACGTGGCGATTCTCGCGGGAGCCGGGTGTCAGTGTTTCACTTTGGAGGGGAGCGTGTCACCACTCTATGGGCCCAGAGAGACAGGACTGCCACCCTCAGCTGGGCCAAGGCTTGGTACCCATGCACAAGTCCATGGGTCCTCCGAGGCTGTTCCTCTGACCTCTCATCCCAGCCCACATAGACGTGCTGCTTATAATTACTGGCATAAAGGCCCACGACAGGGGAACAAGTGTCTCACATGCAATTACAGGCGTCCATTGATCTTACAGAGGGATTCGCTGCTCGTAGCTCGGGGGACTAGCTATAAACCTGGCTGGGGACCCTGCCTTGGAGGACCCATTGCCGGTGGGCTGGGGAGGGGAAGATGCAGGAGGCCCAGAATAAAGTGAAGGAGGGGAAACCATGGGAGGAGATGCACTGGCCCCCCCAAAAGAGCTGGGCCCACATCTCTGCCTCTCCAGCCTGAGCTGAGGGTCTCCACCTCCAAGCCCCAGCCCCCCAGCATCTCCCACTGGTCTTCACAAGCCTCCTCCTCCTCCTGGTGGTCAGTCCTGCCAAGCTGGAGTCACCAGAGCAGCTGGAGGCACCTTGGGGTGAAGTGCTGAGGTTAGGCTGAAGCCCAGGGTGGCGGTTCCTTTGGCTGATAGGTGCAGTGGAGGGGACCCCTCTGCTAGGACAAACAGAGTTTCATTCTCTGAGCTAATGAATACAAACTGCCCAGTTTGGGGGCAGGGGCTGGCAGCCAAGCTATAGATTTTTAATGAGGGGGCCCCACCTTCTTTCAGCCTTAGCCCGGCTAGGCCCACACTGCAAAATCGATGGTGTGAGTGTAGGAATATTGTATATTGATATTGTAATAATCCCGGGGATTGATTTAGGGGCTGAGCAGGCGGCTGGGGTCAGCCCCAGGACAGAGGAGGCCGGGCCGGCCTCTCCTCTCAGGGTCCCTGGGGTTGTCCTCAAGGCTACTACCCCACCTCCCCAGTGAGCTCGGCCCCATCCCAGCATCCAGCACACAGCAGGTGCCTAATGAATGTTTGTCCAATGACATGAGGACCTTCCTCTCTATTTCCCCCTTCCCTGTCCCTTAATCTCCCATTTCTCCCACTCTATTGTCCCATCTCTCCTTGTCCTTCACCACCCCCTGTTCCCCCCCGCCCCCCGACCTGGTCTTACTGTCTGCTCTACCTTCCCCTCGACCTAAGCAGACACTTTCTTGCCTCTCCACAGCCCTCTCTCTGGCTTTCTCTTTTCCCTCATCTCTACATCTTCTATCTCTGTCCTGTCTGTACATCTCTGCACTCCATTCCACCATCAAACACAAGGTCCTGAAGACAGCAGGTAATTAATAAATGTTGAACAGTTTTCCTCAGGTCTCTTCCTCTCTGTTCACCACCCCCCCATATCTGCCTTTCTCTGTTTTCTTCTTCTTACATCTCCCCTCCCTCAGGACCCCAGCTCCAAGGGCCAAGGCTTTGTCCTGGGGCTGGATCACAGCTCAGGGGCTCTCTCGGTAGGCTGCTCAAGTTAAGAAAACCTGCTCTGCTCCTCTCCTCTGCTCTGCTCCTCTCCTCTGCTCTGCTCCAGGTCTGACCCCTGGGTGCTGCCACCTTTCCGCCAGCAGAAAAGGGAATGACGCTTTTCTCGGCCTGTTCTCTGCCATCAGGCCGTGGGCAGGGGCCAGCCTTGCTCCACCTGCTGTCCAGGACAGAGCCCTCGCCACTCCCCTCCTGCCCCAGCCCTCCCAGAAGCCTTCCCTTGGCCTGACCTCTCAGCTCATCCAGATGCTGTCCTCTTCCAAGCAAACTCTTAAAGAAAGCCTCCTATGCCAGTAGCTTCTGCTTTCTTAACCCCCTCTTCTCACTTCCCAGCCCTTAATAATCAGCCCAACCCCACTACTGACTGAGACCGAGCTGCAAGGCTCCCTGCTGTGGCCCCTTTCCCAAGTCATGTCTTCCTGGACCTCTGCAGCTTTTGGCCTTGACTATCACCCTCTCCTCCCTCCTGGGTCCTCTGTCCTCCCTTACCTCAGAGACAACCTTGCCCAGTTCTCTTCTGACCTCTCTGCTCATGCCTCCTTCTCTCACCAGCCCCTTCCTCTGGTGACTTCTCAGGGCTCTAGCTGCAGCCTCTTCCCTCTCTCACTCACACCCTTGGCTTTACCCACAATGGAGACACAGGCGAATCCAGATCCATTTCCTGCCCTGCCTGACCTCTCCCTAGAGCTCCAGGCTAGTTCTTCCCAGGGGCTCTCCCTTTGCATGGCATAGTAGCCCAGGCTTTGTGCTGGAAGGGCCCTCACAGGCATGTCGTCTCACCCCTCTATGAACAGGGGCACCCTCCACAACACCCTCAGCATCTGGGGGGCATCCTGCCTCTGCTAGAAGCCCTCCAGGCAGGGAGTCAGGTGCCTGCTGTTTCTGCTCCCTTGGTGATCTCAGAAGCTCCCATGGATTTAATGACCATCTACATGCTGAGGATTCTCAGATCTACCCCTCCTGCCCCAATTTCACATCTCCAGCTGCCTTTCAGACATCTCCCATTGGAAGTCCAGTAGACATCTTAAACTCAACACATCCAAAACAGAACTCATGATCTTTCCCCTCAAATCCTCTCCCTCCTGCCTTCCCTATCACTGGAGAGGACACCATCCTCCTTGAAACCTATAAGTCATCCGGGATTCCTCACTATTCTCCCACACTGCACCGCCCCCCCCCCCCCCCCCCCCCGTCCCCCCCCCCCCTCAACCCCTCCCTTGCCCCCGGCACCCCCCCCTTTCCCCCCCCCCTGCCCCCCCCCCCCCCCCCCAATCCAAGCTGTTGCCAAGGCCTGTCAATTTTACCTTTGCAACATACACCCCCTTCTTTCCTCCGACACTGCCATGCCCAGGTGCAGGCCCTCATCACCTTAAACCTGGCCTACTTCAGTCTCTCCCCACTCTAGACCACCCAAAGTGATTTTTCCTAAAACAGGTCCAGTCATGTCACCCCTCTCTTCCTCAGTAAACTCCAGTGGCTTCCTGTTGCTCCAAGGAGCAAATATAAAATGCTTTATTTGGCGTTCAAAGCCTTTCATAACTTAGCCCCTTCCTACCTTTCCAGTCTCCGTGCACCTGACACCCCAACACATCCTCTGCCGTGCAGTGATCCTGGCCTCCTGGCTGTTCCACCCTCCATCTTCTTGCTCTGAACATTCTCTGGCTATGCCCCCTGCCTGGAACACTCTCCTTCCTCTGTTCCAGCTGCTGACCTCCCCAGCTCCCTGGAAGCCTTCTGAACGCCCCCCTTCATTCCAGTGCCTTCCCTCCTAGTTATTCCCTATTTATCCAGTACAGCGCTTGCTTTGCTTACATCTGACTGTATGTTGTCTCCCCCATCAGACTGTAAGCTCCCTGAGGGTAGGGCCTGTCTGTCTTTCTGCTTGTGTTTGTACCCCCAGCTCCCCAGCACTCAGCACAGTGGCTGGCACATTCTAAGGGCTCGATCAGTGCTGCTGACTCAACTTCCTTCTCTCCCTGTGCCCTCCTCCACCTCCCCAGCCCAGCACTGCCCCCATCATCGTCCTCTGATCTGGTAACAGTCGCCCACTTATACTGAGCGAGCCCACGGCAAATCCCCGTCCTCCCTGCTCGGAGCATTCTTTACTGACCCTCTATTGTGGGGGTTCTTAACAAAGGCAAAGGTGAGGACCCCACCCTGCTACACTGACCACCCCCCCCGCAAACTGTTCCAAACATCTTCGCAGACACCCCCCCATCTTCCTCTCAGGAGACACCCTCATCTTAGACTTTACCAGGGAAACTTACACCTCCCTACCTGTACACCTGAGAACCTCTCAGTATCACAGCCTGGGCGCCGCTTGCTTCACTCTCAGAGGAAGAAGACACCCCTGCCTCTGCAAAGCCCCCTCCGTGTGCCCTTGACCTCATGCCCCATCTCCTCTGGCAGGTTGCCCCCTCCATCTGTCCAGTTCTAAATCTCTCCCAACTTCTGTTTCCTCCCCTGCTGCCTGCAGACACATCTCTCCATCCTCAAACATTCCCTTGACTTTCCTGTCCCCTCAAACACCGCTGCCAGCATCAGAGGACCTGGGCTCAGGGTCTGTCCGAGGCTTACCACCACCAGTGTGACCTCGGGTGAATCACTTAACCTCCTGATGGCTCAGTTTCCTAATCTGTAAAATGAGAGGATTGAGATAGATGGCCTGGGAGCCTTCCTTTTCTGTTCACAGCCAAACTCTTTTTTTTTTAAAAACTTTTTATTTATTTATTTTTTTTGTTAGGCAATGGGGTTAAGTGACTTGCCCAGGGTCACACAGCTAGTAAGTGCTGGATTTGAACTCAGGTCCTCCTGACTCCAGGGCCGGTGCTCTATCCACTGCGCTGGCTGGTTGCCCCACACAGCCAAACTCTCGACACTCACTGCCAGCACCTCTTCACAGACCACTGGCCTCTGACCCCCAGCACTTGCCCAAGGTCACTGAGGATCTCCTCCCAGCGTCAGATCGAATGCTCTTTTCTCAGTCCACATCCTTCCTGCTGTCTCTGTGAAACTGGACCCTGCTGACCATGCTCTCCCTTGGACACCCTCTCCTCCCTAGGCTTTCATGCCCCTGTCCTCCCCTGGTTCTCCTCCTACCCCTGACGGCTTCTTCCCCATTTCCTTAGTGGATCAGTCTCCCTATCATGCCTCCTGCCTGTGGGTGTCCCTCAAGGCCCTGACCTGGGCCTTCTTCCCTTCTCCCTCAATGTTCCTTTTTCTGGACCTCATCAGCTCCCATGAGCTATTAGCATCCACATACTGATGTCACCAACTGCCCTCTGACATCATCACCTGGACATCTCCTAAGCATTTCAGATTCAACGTGTCAAAACCAGGACTCATTCTCCACCCCCACCCCATTTCTTCTCCCACATTCTGTTGCTATCCAGGGCACTGCCACCCTCCAATGACATTGGCGAGTGGTGGGATCGGGGGATGGAGAGGTGGGAAGGAGCCTCATGTGGCAGATTACCCACTAGCTTCCGATCCAACAAGTATTTCTTAAGCATGTCCTATATATCTCTGTCTGTCTGTCTATCTGTCCATCTCTCTGTCTCTGTCTCTCTCTCCATCTAACATTCTATCTGTCTGTGTCTGTCTCTGTCTGTCTGTCTGTCTCTATCTGCCGGGCCCCAAACTAGGTGCTGGGAAGAACATGCATTTTACTAGCGGGGAGGGCCATGCACGTAGGTAAGTACGTACACAGTTATACGAGAACTGGTTACCAAGAAAGGCCCTCGTGGAGGTAAGCCATGCTGAGCCTTGGAGGGCAGGAGGCTTTCTGAGGGGTGCTCCTGAGGAGTGAGGCTGTGCCAGGCATAAGCGCAGTGGGGCAAAGGAAGCCATGAGGCACTCTGAGAGAGAGACAGGAGGCATCATGACCCAGGCAGCTCAGACTGTGCCCCCTTGTCTCAGGACCAAGAGCCAGGGGAGGAGCTAGGCTTCCAGCCCAGGGCCCTCTGCTGTCCTCCTGGGAAGCAGTCCCTGCTGGGGGCTGCTCCTGCAGGGGCTGCAGCCACAGCTACTGACAATCCAGAACAGAACATAGTCTGGGCTGTGTCAAATGGCTCACCACCAGAAATGGAGAGGATCTTATCAGCAGAAAAAACGCGACAGAAGAGTATTACCATTTGCTTTGCTGCTATACCCTATGGACCTTGGGACCTCTGCATCTGATTTTCAGCTGGAACCTTTCCTTGGGGTTTCTCCCCCTTAGAACATGCGTGCCCGGAGGGCAGGGTCTGTGAGCCTGGTCCTTAGGACAGTGTTTTTTTGCGCGCAGTAAGTGCTTCATAAATGCTTCCTTCCTTCCTTCATTCAAAGGCATGGGGGGCGGGAGATGGCTGCTGAGCTCAGGGAACAGTGACCAGATCAGTGCCTGTGATGGGGAGTGCTGTCAGGAGGCTGGCATCACTTTGTGGAGGTCTTTAAATTGCAAGTTTATATTTGTTCCTCAAGGCCATTGGGAGCCACAGAAGCTTCTCAAGTAGAGGAAGAACATGGCCAGACATGCTCTTTAGAAATACCTCTGGCAGGGGCAGCTCAGTGGCTCACTGGCTAGACCATTCACTGGCTCTGGAGTCAAGAGGACCTGAGTTCAAATCCAGTCTTAGACATTGACACTTACTAGCTGTGTGACCCTGGGCAAGTCACTTAACCCCAATGGCCTTGCAACTGGAACTGGGCTGCAGAGAGAGGTCTATGGCCGCTGGAGACAGGAGTGAGCAGTAACAGAAGAGGGTCGGGGCAGGGGGGAAGAGAACAACCATTATGAAGCATCCACTATGTGCCAGGCACCCCACTAAGCGCTTTACAAATATTATTTCAGCTGGTCCTCACAACTACCCTAGGAGGCAGGTGCCATTACGAGCCCTATTTTACAGCTGAGAAAACTGAAACCGACAGAAGTTAAGCGACTTGGCCAGGGTCACTCAGGCAGGCAGTGTCTGAGGCAGGGTTCGAATGCAGGTCCTCCTGACTGAAGGGCCAGTGCTCTAGTGTCTGCACTATCCAGCTGCCTAGGCTTGTGAGGACACGCAGCAGTAACAGAAGCAAAGAAGAGAAGGTTTGGGGAGCAGGAGGAGAGGAAGGGAGCTGCCCATGAAGGAAGCCCAAGGAGGGGGAGTGTTTCTGGAAGGACAGAGATCTCAGAGACTGGCCCAGGACTCTGAGGGACAGGTTCATGGCCCTCTACCCTCTGTCCCCACAGGCCCTGGCCGACGCCAATGACCACTTTGGACACCCTTTGGAGGGAGGGACAGGACCCTGCTCTGCCTGGACCCCCTGGGCAATGCTGGTGCTCCTCTCTGGGATCTCTCTCCCCACCCCTGCCTCCCTGACTGTCTTCTGTCTCCTTCATCCTTCCTCTCCCTAACACCTGCCTTGTTTCCTCAGTCTCCCCCGAACCCCTCGGCCTCACCCTTTCCCTCCTTCCTGCTGACCTGCAGCCGCTCTCACTCTCCCCTGACTCTGTTCCCATCCTCTCCCCTCCCCCACCAGCACTTTCTCTGGGCGCCCCGGCCAGCCCCCTGGGTGCCCAGCGGTGCCACGGGGCTGATGGTGAAGGATGGCAGCCAGCCCCACAATAAGGGAAAAGCCAATTTCATCTTTATTAGCGGGAGATTGCTCCGTTAGTAATAAGCGCACTCCGAATAATTAGCGTGTTTTACGTAATAATGAAATTATGGAAATGCAGTCCACTTATTCAAAGAACTCACCATTACCATATTTTTAAATATTAGACTTAATTAGAGTTTATCACTTCAGAGAAGTGTGCGGCCGCGGATCTTTTTTTTAAAGAAATCCTCATAAAGTGTTTATTAAGAGCTGGTAAGACGGGGATAATGATGTGTTTGGAAATTAAGGCAATCAAACATTTAATGCGGCTCTCCTGTAGGCAGAGCATGGAAATGAGTCAATTAGACATCCATTATCTAGGCCCGATTAAGTCGCTGGCCGGCCAGGCATTGGGCGGGGGTGGGGATGGGACCAGGCCACTCGGTGATGGGCAACTGCCCCAGGCCCCCTGCACTGACAAACCCTCGTTCCAGTGTCCAGTGTCAGCCCACCGCCCCACCCCTGCTCAGAACCACGCGTGGCTGCCCACCAGATGCCACCTCAGAAGCCACGTCCACCAGATCTGAGAAGTAGTGAGAGCTGCCCAAATCAGACCTGGGGGGAGTGAGCTCCTGGTCACCAAGGGTCTTTGGGCAGCAGCTCTCTACTGGGAAGGTCTGGTAGTCAAGGGGGAGCTGGAAAATATCAGTGAGCCCGGGAAGCCTGCCCCCAACCCAATGACCAAGGACAGCACCCCAACACCCGAGAGTCACCCTGGCTCCGCTGCAAGCCGGCTGCCTACACAGGAGGGGCCTCAAGGTGTTTCTGGGATGGGTGGATGGATGAAGATGATGTAATCACCACTGACATAAAGAATGCCAGCACCCGAAGCCACTGCCACGAAGTATCCACCCTCAGCAATGCCACATCCACACAGGCCAGGACCACATGGGACCAGCGTGGTCTCCAATGCCAGCGCCACACGGCATCAGCCAGCCCGAGGCCATTCAGCACCCACACCCTGCAATGCCAGGGCCACACGGCATCAGCTAGCCTGAGGCCATTCAGTACCCACACCCTGCAATGCCAGGGCCACACAGCATCAGCCAGCCCTAGAGGCTATTCAGCACCCACACCCTGCAATGCCAGGGCCACACGGCATCAGCTAGCCCGAGGCCATTCAGTACCCACACCCTGCAATGCCAGGTTTAGCACTTCCAAAGATGCCCCAAAAGGTGGCTCAGATGGGCAATTAGAGCCCAAGAGATCCTGGGAGCCCAGGACCTCTAGTGCCACATTTTCTGAACCTATTCCTTCTCGTCCATAATGGAAAATACCAGATGAAGTTGCCCCTGGAGGCCTCCATCCAGCTCACAGGGCCAGGATAAGAAGTGGGAGGAGGACTGTACTTTGAATCTTATGGGGTAGAAGGAGTGAGCACCTTTGTAAGACAAATTCTGCAGAGCAGCGAGAAATGTGCTGGGGACCGGGGCTGGAAAACACCGTTTTAGAACAACCTGCCATTTCAGGCCCAGAGAAAATGCCTAAAGTGACCCAGATGGAGGCAGAGGGGTAGAGAGAGGCCAAGGGGGCTGCCTGGACAGGCTGGCTCCCAGGCGGGGAGGTAACTGCAGGATGATTTGGGCAGCTGGGTGGGGTATGAAAGGAGGGTCCCCCAAAGACGCCCTCTTCCTGCTGTTCCAATTCCAACCCTGGACTTGCAAAAACACTGGGTTCTGGCTGCAGGCAAGACAGGTGAAGAGCGGAGACCCAGTTAAGAGAGGGGCTGGAAAGAATGCGAGGCAGGGCGGCCCAGGGCGCCTGGTCAGACAGGAGTTGGGGGACAGGGTGTCTCTGGCTCGACAACGGGCTGGCTGGGGGATGAGGTGGCCCAGGTCAGCCATGGGGCCCAGAGAAGGGGCCAGGGCCTGGGTTTCAGCTCTGGGACAGGACAGGTTGCCAGGGGATGAAGGAAATAATACAGGACAGAGGCAAAACAGGGTTGGTCAGTGGCTCCCAGGCCCCATTTATTACGGCAAATAACTAATTTCAGAATTGATGGTGCTGGGTTTTTGTTCCGGGGCCATTTATATCAGCGGAGGAAATGAAGAGGCGGGAGTGGGCGACACATCTTTCTGCGTTATTGCTTGTCTGCCATTTGCAAATCATTATTAATTGTGGGCCCGGGCGGCGGCGGCAGCGGGTGAGGGGCTGGGGGCTGGCCGGCTGGGGGGCCAGTGCTGGGCGGGTTGGGCAGACACACATAGCTCTTCATCAAGGCCCCAGAGAGCCAATTACCCCGCCCTGATTGGGATCAGATAAAGAGGGAATTTTTACAAATTAGAGAATAAATAGAATTCCCACCCGTGGCCCAGGCAGGGCCTGGGAGGCCGTAATGAAAAGTCATACATCACCATCAGCTGGGCGGGCGGGCGGGTGGGCAGGCAGGCGGTGCAGACCAGATGCTGGCACCAGCACCGGCACCAAACGGACCGACACGCAGTCCAGGGGAGCCTGCTGGGGCTTCGGTGGGCATTGGCGCCTTCTGCCCAGGCTCCTGTGGGCACAGTCTCCCACAGCTCAGTGACTCATGGGCCAAAGGAGGGAGGAGCTGTCCAGGGTCAGATCTAGGCATGCAGGCAGAGACCCAGTCACACGCAGGAGCAGAGATATCTAAACGCACAGCGTGGGCATATCAGACGGGCTCTCCCTGCTCGGGCCAGCACCCCTTCCCTGGCTACGTGCACCAGGAAGCTTCCTTTGTTCTCCAGTCCACCCTCTGGGTCACCCTGTGTCCTCCCAGTTCAATCTCTGTCTAGGGCCCTCTACCTATATGCCCAGTCAAAGGGTCAGCACTGAGCCAAGGTCATAACCACTGCCCTCTCCTGTGCCCCCAGGTCCAGCCAGGGGAGTCTGATGGCTCTCTTCAAAAAGAGTGCCAGTGTGCCCTTGGTGGGACCTGCCTGGCAAGAGGCAGGGCAATGGGCTGGCGGGTTGCTCCCGGCCCCCTCCTTTCTTCCTTCCTTCCCTCCCTCCCTCCCTGCGGATCATTAAATATGTATATCTTATTACACGCCTTGTTAGCGTATTGAGCTCTATTGACTGATGATAAATCCCAAGCCCCGTCCTGGCCATAAATTTATCTGGAGATGATGAAGACTCAATAATCTAGTGAGGCAGATAATATGACCGGGCCTTAAAAAAGATCATTACATTAGATGTCAAAATTAAAAGTGAAATACACTTTATTAACATGGCCACGGCCCCAACTCAGGCCATTACACGTTATAGCCCCTGCTCGCCCCCTGAGCCCACCAGCCTGGGGGAGGCTGGAAGGATAGACAGACAATGGGCCTACCCAGGCCAGGTGTGGGTCAAATAGCCAGGCTCAGAACCCAGGGCCTGGTAGCCCCATTCCTTGGCTGGGTAAGCTGAGGCAGGGAAGGGGCACAAGCTGAGGCTAAACCTGGGTACTTAGATGATCTGCTCATACTTGGCCCTGAATTTGCACACAAGGAACCTGGAGGGGTGGCCGGGAGGGAGGGAGTGCTCACACACACACACACACACAAACACACTCACACAGTGACCACTCAGCCAGCCTCGAGGGATAAGAGATAGAGAAAATCCAACCCACATCAGCTCAGGACGTTTTCAACTGTGTGTTTACAGGGGTACATGCCGCACCCACCCTCTTCTATCAGTGTGCGTACCTGGGTCTCTGGCATGTTGCTGCATAGGAGGAGGAGAGGGACAGGGAGAGAGGGAGAGAGAGAGAGAGAGAGAGAAAAGAGTGTGCGTGTGTGTGTGTCTGAGAGAGGGGTCCTGCTGGGCAGAGACATCTGGCCTGGCAACACTGGGTTCCCAGCCTCTGGCACTTCCTGGGATTCCCTCAATTGAGCTCACTATAGCTTCCCCACTCTCTGGGGTCCCCAGACCTCTGAGAGAAGCTATCTGGGTACCAGAGGACTACAGTGGGTGTGCACATGGACACGCCGCCCTGGCGTCACGTAGAAGCCCGGATTCTCAGAGCTGGCTAGGGCTTTAGACACATACACATGAATACAGACCAGAGCGATGATGCCCTTTGTAGTCTGCCCAAGGAGGGGTGCCCAGCCTCTGATTAGAGACCTCCTCCCATGGCTGGCCTGTGTACTCTGGGCTGGCTCTCCCTGGTGGGAAGCTTGTCCTGACTCACAGCCTCAGCCAGCCTCTCTGGAGCCATGCAGAATCAGGCCCCTCACCCACTGCACATGCCCCTTCCTATTCAAGGAACAGCTCTTATGGACGCCCTGTCCTCCCTTCTCTAGGACAACCGCCCCCCCCCAGGCCCTCTCTCTACCCTATGGCCCTCTCCTCAGGCCGCTGGGGGCTCAGACATGGAGAGAAGCCGCCTGGGCCAGTCCTCCACTCCTCTGCTCCCACCACCTGCCCTGTGGCCCACACTTGTGACTCAGGTAGGTCTGACCTTTCCAAAGTCACTCTGACCGCTTCAGTCCCACTCACTCCTAGTTTGATTCTCTACTGCTCTCTCCTGGGTTTCCCCCCAACCTCTTTGACAGAAAAGTCACAATTTCTGACAAATCTCCAACAAAAGTAACTCCTTCTAACTGTGGGCATCCCCCAAGATCTGCCCTGGACTCTCTTCTCTATCTACACACTCTCTTGGTGACCTTGTCAGATGGGTTTAATTACCATCACTAGGCAGATGACTAGGCAGCTAGGTGGCACGGTGGATAGAGCGCAGAGCTTGGAGTCAGAAAGGCTCATCTTTCTGGGTTCAAATTTGCCCTCAGACACTTCTTAGCTGTGTGATCCTGGGCAAGCCACCTGACCCTGTGTGCCTCAGTTTCCTCGTCTGTCAAATGAGCTGGAGAATGAAAGGGAAAACCATTCCAGTATCTCTACCAAAAAAACCCCAAGTTGGGTCACAAGTTAGATGCTACTGAACAATAACAAAAAGGCAGATGACTCTCAGCTCTATAGATCTGGCCACAGGCTCTCTCCTGAGCTCTAGTCTCATGGCCAATTGACTCTTGGACATTTCAAAGTGGATGTTCTGTAGGTCTCCCTCAGATTCAACAGGCACCAATTAGAATTCACTCTCTTCTCTACTCAAGTCTTTTCCATGAAGGGTGCCACCATTTTCTTAAGTCACCCACATTGACAACCAGTAAGTCATGCCCCGGGTACCCCAGACACCATCCAGGCACTGGACACCCCATTCCACTCAGACCCTTAGCCTACTCTCCTCTTCCGATGGTGGCACGCAGGGTTGCTCCAGGCCCTCTGCCAGGGAGTGGGGATGGCTGCTTGGCCATCAGAAGATGAGCTCCTAGGAAGCAGAATCTGTATTCTATTCTCTGGGCTTAGCTCAGTTCTTTTCACATTGTAAGCACTTATTAAGGCTCCAATCACTCATTCATTTCTCTGTAATCCTACTAAGACAGAAGATCTGAAGGTTTTGCCATCTGCCCTGCTGCCGCATCCTAAGCTCCTCCTCTTGGCTCTTGTTTCTTTTCAGCTCCGCCTTTGAAGTCCTTCACAAACTGGCCACCATTTGCCTCCCTGGACTTACTGCATATCAGTCCCCATCATTCACGCCTTGTTCCAGACAAACTGGCTTCCCACCTCCGTGCCTTTGCCCTGGCTGGCCCCCATGCCTGGAATGCTCTCTCTCTCTGCCTCTACCTCTTGGAATACAGGGTGTCCTTCAAGACTCAACTCACACAAGTCTCTTCCAGGTAGGCTATGCTGATCCTCCCAGGTGTTAGGACTCCCTCATTTTATAAGTTACCATGAAAAATGTCAAGGGAATTTGGCTGCCCCTCCTTATGCTCAGGTGATAGGATCCTAGCATGCTGTCACAGATGATGAGCTGTTTATGGGTTAACAAGGGGTTCAAGTTCGTATCTTATTGTCCCTTTACAAAGCATAATTCTTCTCTGATTGAATCAGACAAGGTGGGGTGGTGGTGGTGATGCTTCAAAGAGCTAAGCCTGCCTGACTGGCAGCAGTCTTATAGAGAAGACCTGAGCAAGGGGAAGAAGGATGGTCATGGTATCCAGCATCAGAGCTACAAGGCCCACAAGAATACACCCCATACAACAATTGGAGAAATAATTCTAGAGTTTGAAGCACAGTTGAGGGAGCGGAGACAGTCTCTAGAGAGAGATGGATACAGACACTTGAAACAGCTTTGAGGAGTGGGACCTCTGGCAGAAGAAAAGAGAGTCATCTATGGCCTCAAGAGAGCTAGCCTAGAAAACCAGACCCGAGAATGTGAGAGAGGAGTGGGAAGCAGGTTAGGAGTGGGAAGCAGGTTAGGAGGGGGAAAGAAACACTGTGATGACTTTACAGAGGGGAAAAAGAACATCAATGCCTTGAAGTATTAGAGCTGGCAGCTGCCTTGGTCACATGTATTCCCTCTGTGTGAACCTCCCTACTACTGTATTCTGAATTTATATCCTGGGTGCTATGTGTATTTGTGGGACAGTGTGCCCCCAGGTTTATGGGGGATAATGTTTTGCTGGATTGTTCTCACTATGCTGCTCAGTAAATGCCTTTGCTGTAAGTTAACTGTGTTTACTGGCTGATTGTTAATGGGAAGCATACTGGTTGGGGCACATGAGATATTGTTTTGAAAGTGCAGATCCACAGGTAGCCTAGAACCAGTAGAGTAGTAGCCACCCTCTGGGGACCTAACTCTTGAATGCAAGCTAAGGATTTGGCCCAGGGGGGAATGCTACCCTGTTCAGGCTTGTTCAGGATTGATTTTGGCTCCCTAGGCATTTGCTGGGACCCATTGGAGAGATTCTCTAAGATTCTCTTCCTTCTCGGATACCTTGTTCTGCAGGAATCCAATAGAAACAAAAAAGGATTTTTTCTTTTGTTTTAGATTGTAATTGGAGAGCCAGTCTTCCAGTGTGTTTCCTTTACATATCAGACCATTTTCTTTGACCTAACTTTTTCTTAGTTGGATGCTTATGGACTGATGTCTCCTGTATTACTGTGATCACTGGGATTACAGAAGCTGATATGAGCAATATTGATGTTGCGTTCTTAGAATACTCTGCACATACAATTATTTATATGAGTATGTGTCTACATCCACAGAATGTAACTGCCTTGAGGGCAGTGGCTGATTCACTGTGTTCTCTGTTTCCCCCTCCCTGCATTCCTAGCATTGTTCTTGACATACAATAAATGCTCACTGGATTGGACTGGGGCTGGATCCTCCTCACTCTGACAACCCCACCCCCCACCTTCAGTGGCCCAGGAGTCTCCTTTTTCTCCCTCCTCACTATAACTACCCAGTGCTCCCACTGCCCCTTTATTCCATCTGTCCAAGTCACCTCTGTCTAGATCTTAGCTGTCATAATCTGGTGGCCTCCAGCTCATTTCCCTCTTTTCTCAAGGACTTCAGCACTGGGTTCACCCATACTGGTCTCCCCAACTCTCGCTCTCAACCTTGTGGGCTTTCCGAAGCAATGGTGGATTCGCTAGCTTTTTCAGTGTTCATCACTTGTGTCTTTAGTCCATTGCTGCCACCCAAAGGGATGGTCACGGCTTCGCTCTCACCATCACCCGTTAACGGTGCCCCCTCCCTGAAATGGTCCTTTCTGATCATAATCTCCTAGACCTCCATCTTCCTCTTTGCCTCTCTCCCTTTCTGAGCTCTAATCCCTCCATCACTTCTTCTTCCAGTCCATCACTCTTGCTCTGGCTTCATTTTCCTTTGTTCACCATCTTGAACCAAGAATTTGACCAGATTAACTAGACAGGAGCCTCCCTCTCTTGAATCCCGTCTTATTGCCGTTCAGGCCCTGCCAATCCTCAGGCCTGGGTCACCCAGGCTTCTTCTATCTGCTTCTTCCTCTCTTCATCTGATGCTGCTGAGTGCTGGTGAAGGAGTCAGGCCAATGTGCCAACTGAGCTCTCACTGCTGGGCCGCCTCACTGGGAGCTCCTTGAGGGCAAGGGAGGCCTTTTGCCTCTTTGTGTATTCCCGGCCCTTAGCACAGTGCCTGGCACAGATTCCTCTTCCTTGATTAGCTCCCTATCCTGCCCCCACAGAGCAGCTGCTTCAAGCCTTCACCTCTCTCCTCAAGCCCCCGGGGCTCTCCCTCCCAGCAGAGTAGTCCCTGCTGAGAAAACAGCGGTGGACCTTCTCACAGTCCCTCCTTGACAAGAACGCGCCTGGCATCCCCCTCCCGTGCTCCAGCCTCTGCTGACGGCGGCCCTTTTTGCCAAGGAGCCTCTCCGCACATGCCCTCGCTCTTGTTCTCTCCCATCCACCAACACTGCCTCTGCCCGTGGCCTCCTCTTCACCCTCCCCACAACAGGCTTCAGCTGCCCTCGTACAGGTGACCCAGGCCTTCCCACCAACTGAGTCCGAGGCCTTGGTGATGCAGCTGCTGCCGCCCTCTCCTTCTAACCCATCACTCCCCTCCTAAACAGGCGTGGACCGTCGTTCTCCTTTCACTGCCTCTGTCTCTCCTCTGCTTTAGAACTGCCTCGAGGGTAGAAGGCCCCCTTGTCCCCTCTGCCTTTAGAGGCCTCTCAGTCCGCTCCCCAGGGATCCTCCCCTACTGTACACTACTCTCTCTATAAACAACGCCTGACTCCTAAGCTCCAGCCAGACCAGGCTTCTTGCCTTCCCATCTCTTGCCTCCATGCCTTTGCCCATGCTCTATCCCATGCCTGGAATGCCTGCCCTCCTCTCTTCAGCTTCCTTCCAGGCTCAGCTCAGGCTCCACTTCCTCCAGGAAGCCTTTTCTGTCAACAGGCAAGTCACCAAGCATTTTTCAGAGCTTCCTCTCTGCTAGTGAGTGTGCTGAGTCTGGGGATAGAACGAACGGCACAAAGATGATTCCTGCCCTCGAGGAACTTACAGTCTAATGGAGGTTGGTACACATAAGATACATCCAGAGTCCATGGAAGGCAAGGCCTCCCACAGAAGGTGGGAGCTGAGCTGAGTCATGCAGGAAGCCAGATTTCCCCAGGAATCAGAGCTCTCTGTCTCCTTCAATCCGCCTGTATCGACTTCTCTGGGCAATGCTCTCCATCCTGTCACTCTTGTTAAAAACTGCCGGGTCATTCCCAGTCGCTTGCTCTATCTCATCCCCCACGTAGCTGGCATTTAGAGAAATACTCTACAATTTGCAAAGCACTTTACAAATATGATCTCACTTGATTCTCCCAACAACCCTGAGAGGCAGGTGCTCTTATCCCCATTTTCCAGATGAGGAAACTGAGGCAAACAGAGGTTCATTGACTTGCCCAGCTAGTAAGTCTCTGAGACTGGGTTTGAACTCAGGTCTTCCTGACTCCAGGCCCGGCACTCTCTCTACTGGAATCCTAACCTGTTGTATGTATCTTCACGTCTTTCTCATCCACATTCCCTTCTCTCTGTGCACATGTCCACGACTCTCTTTAGGTCCTTCTCACCTCCCAGCTGGATGACTGCCGCAGCTGCTGGCTGGTCTGCCTGCCTTGTCTCCGCCCCTCCGTCCATCCTCCACCTGTCTGCTGTGGAGCACGCCCCTGCTCAGGAAGCCTCAATGGCTCCCCATCACCTCTAGCACCAAAGCCAGCCTCCTCAGCTCAGCATTTCAAGCTCTTTGCAGCTGCTCCCGCCCACCTTTCATTCCCATCATGGACTCTACTTCCCACTGGCGGACTTGTGGGCCTCATGATCTCTCAAGATTCATCATTCTATAAGATGAAATCAGCTCTGTGACCTCCCTCCTCACCTGAGGGCAGGACCGCTTCACGTCTACCAGGGTCCGGGCTCCTTGACGGCAGGGACTGTCTTATCCCTTTCTTTCTATTTCCATCACTTAGCTCACTGCCTGGCACACAGTAGGTGCTTAATAAATGTCTATGGATTGTCTCTGCATTCACTTGCTGCTCCCACAATTTGGCACTGTCCCTCCTGCTTCAGTTTACTTCTTCCAACCTGCTTTGGCCCAGTCTGTCTGAATGCCCCCTGGTAATGGGGGGTGCTGCCTGTTCCTGGTACTCTGAAGTTCCATGGTGCCTATACATACTACATAGACCATTCTCCCCACAGCCACAGCCACCCTGGAGGCAGGGATTGGTGGTATCTCTGTATCCCCTGGTGCCCCAGGTTTAATAAATGCTTTTTAAAAAATTATTATTACATATATACATATATATATATATATATTTTTTTTTTTGGCTAGGCAATGGGGTTAAGTGACTTGCTCAAGGTCATACAGCTAGTAAGTATTATGTGTCCGAGGCTGGATTTGAACTCAGGTCCTCCTGACTCCAAGGCCAGATCTCTATCCACTGTGCCACTTAGCTGCCCCTAATAAATGCTTTTTAGATGAAGGAACGGCCTGGGAGGGGCGTGGCAAGAGCAGGGTGGAAGGTGGGCAGTCCCACTGTGACACACACTATCCTGCTGGGAGAGGGGCTGGTCTATCACTCTGGAGTATGGGTGTCCCCTCGAGGGGTGGTAGTGACAAAGAAGAATGTCCCACTCTGGAGCAATGAGAGGGCATTCAGGCCAGGTGGATCTGCTCCAGACTGGGGGGGGAGAAAGGGCCCTGCCAGATGGCTTGCATTTGGCTATGGAAATGAACATTCAGAGGTGGGTGGACCACAGAGGCAGGTGGGGTGCTCCATGCGCCTCAGACTGGGTGGGGCCTGGCATAATCTGGGGCAACTCGGGGCTCAGAGATGCCAGCCTGGAGGAGGATGGTGGGCCCCAAAGCAATCCCCAGAAAGGGATCTGTTGCTTTAACAAGAGTGTAGGTGCCAGCGGCAGCAGCCAGTTAATCACGGGCCAGGGGTGTGTGATAAACAGCCGCCTGCCTCGCTCTGTCCATGGCTGGCTCTGGTCCTCTAACAAATCCTGCCTGCCTGCTGGTCCCAGCCTCCCTGCCTGGTGAATATTTCATCTGCGGCCTGCACTTCAGGGTGCTCCGGATAATCCCTATTAATTTAAATAATGCCGGGCCAGGCTTATCAAACTATTTATTATTTATCAGCTTTGTGTATTTGTAGCTAACAGGTAGGGGGGCCGCCCGGGACAGACCCACTCCATCACGCTGCCTGCCTGCCCGCCATCGCTCCCGTGCCTTTAATTAGTAATGAGGACTAATCGGCCTCCATAACCAACACCCTGGGGACCTGGGGCCCCCACGGGCCAGGCCCTGGTTGGGTCCGAGGTATCTGAGCATGGAAGTCTGATGGGGGTGATGGGAGGCAATCTGCAACCATGCCCTGGGCCCATGCCCCTGAGCTCCCCTTCCAGGCAGCCACTGCCAAGCCGAGGGGACCTCAGGGGCACTACTTACCCAGCCCAAGTGGGGGCCCGGGAGAATGGAAGTTCCTTGAGGGCAGAGGCCCTTTACTTTTCCTTTAGGTCCCCAGGGCTCAGCCCAGTGCTTGCCACATAGTAGGAGCATAATCAATGCTCGCTGGTTATTGAGCTGAATCAACATTTATCACAAGCCCTTTGGTCGGTCATCTCCTGGGGCCAGAGATCTGCCCCAGAGAAAGGGAGGCCTGGGCCAGGATGGGCTTAAGGAGAACCCTGGGCTCCCCTTCCTTCTTCCCTCAGTAACGATCTGCATCTGCCACCTAAGCAGGCTTCATTCAGGCCACCTGCCATGTCTGTCTTAGAAGTCTGTCCCCCTCCCCAGCCCACTTTGGCTGGGTTAAGGGAACAGAGGCACTCAGGCCTGGTACTGGAAGCCTCCTCCAGCCTTGGTGCCAGCCACAGCCACACCCCCAGCCGAGGCAGGCTCCTGCCCTCTGCTCAAGGCAGAGCCCACGGCCCATGCCCAGACTCCTGCCCTCCTTGGCTCAGGCCTGCAGATGCCCAACCCTCGGCTGCCTCAGGTGCACAAGCAGTCACTGGGCCACTGAAACACACACACGACATGACCCCTTCCCCAAGACTCAGCTCAAATCCCACCTCCTGAAGGAGGCCTCCCTCAGCCACCACTCAGCTGACCTTCCTCGTGCCCTGTCTCTATCCTGTTTGTACTGAGTTATGACTGGGAATGGCTACAAAGAGCTTTACAAACATTACATCATCATTTTACCTACCATGGGGGCAGGCGCTGTTATTATCTCCATTTTACCAGATGAGAAAACTCAGAGATGAAGGGATCTACCTAGGGTCACACAGCTTAAAAGTGTTTGAGGCTGGATTTGAACTCAGGTCTTCCAGATTCTGGGCCCAGCACTGTATCCATGGCGTCCCCTAGCAGCCTGGTTCTGTAGGGTTGAGAACTCTGTTTCTTTTTTTTTTTTCCCTCCCTTTCTTTGTATCCCCAGTGCTTAGGCCAAGGCCTAGCATACAGTATGCACAGATTCCCGGAGGAGGCACAAGGGTGCACACTCACAGCCATCCCCCTCCCCTCCAAGGCAAAGTACCAGACACTCGTACAAAATCCATTCCAAAAATGTACCAAGTCTGTATATAGTATGGGTCAGGTCCTAGGGGCCAAGGGAGGTGGCACAGCTGGACGTACACTCACACCTGCAGCCGGGCTCTCATAGGCCTCTGCTCCAAGCTGTAGCCAAACCGGAATTCCCTCTACAACCTCCCCTATAAGTGCCATCCAGCCTCTGCTCAGGGACTTCCAGGGATGGGCAGCTCACTACCTTCCCAGGCAAACCTTTAGGACAGCTACAGTCTTAGCGAATTTTCCGGCTCTCAGACCTAAATATAACCCCTCCCCCATCTAACTCTCGGTTCTGCCTTCTGGACCCAAGCAGAGGAAGACTGGTTCCTCCATGAGAAGGCAGCTGCGATGGCTCCCCTGCCCTCCCCTTCCCTTTCCCAGGCTAACCAGGCCCAGTTCCTTCAAAGGGTCCTCCTAGATAATGGTCTCCAGGCCCTCCCCCAGGATGTCCTCTAGCTCCTTAATGTTACTCTGAACTGAGGGCACCAGGACGAGGGTGTCTGACAAGGACAGGGGCAGCTGTGCCTTCCTCCTCCTGGGCCCTGCCCCCATCCCTTAGCGTTCTCGGCTTCCACGTCATATCACTGACACACACTGAGCTTGTGTTCCACTGATCAAAATCCTTCTAGAGACCTTTCATACTTTTTTTGGAGGAAAAAGTCTGACATGTACAAGAAATACTCAGGCCAGCTCTTCTCGTGGTGGCAAAGAAGTGGAAACTAAGAGGCTGTGCATTGATTGGGGGATGACTCAACAGATTATGGCAGGGGAATGTGATGGAATACTGTTATGCTATAAGAAATGATGAAGGGGGTGGTTTCAGAGGAACCTGGGAAGACTTGTATGGACTGATGCAGAGTCAAGTGAGCAGAACCAGGAGAACAATTTATATAACAGCAACACTGTAAAGATAAATGTCTCCAAAAGATTCAGATCAATGCAATGACCAACCATGAATCCTGAGGGTCATCAAGGGGGGGATGCTCCCCACCTCCTGACAGAGAGGTGACCATGGCCTTGAGGGGAAGAATGAGATGTGTGGGAAGTTATTTTGCTTGACTGTTCATCAGTTATGAGGGTTTTCTTTTTCTTGTTCAGTTGGGGAGGTGGGAAGGAGAAAAAAGTGCTTAACAACTGAAAAAAGTAATTAATAATGATAATCTACTTTTGAGGTCTGACCATCTGATCAGTCCCAGATACATCTAGCTTCCCTAATCTACATTCCTTTCTCTCACAAGGATATAACCCCCTTTCCCCCAACAAAAAGACTGACAGTCAACAAATATTTAGTAAGGCCTTAATTTGTTCTAGCTGCTGAGGATACAAGGAAAGGCATGGGGAGCCCCTGCCCACACATTAATTTTTTTTTGCCCAGAAGCTCCTGGGTGCTGAGTCCCAAGGCTCTCTCATTCTAAGTGGGCCCAGCCCCGCACTGGGGCTGGGGAGATGGGGGAGCGCCAGGAGCTGGGGCCCCTGGCCAAAACTTCCAAGCTCTGCTTAAGAACTCACTGTGCGCTTGGGCACTGAGGTCACCAATGACATAAACGAGCTACTCCCCGTCCTCACAGTGTCTGTACTGGGGTGGGGAGGGTTGCACCGTGTGTGCACAGAAGTGCCCACAGGCCACAGACACAGTAATTGCTAGATGATTTGGAGGGGAGACCCTTCCAGCTAGAGGCCTTGTGGACTGCAGGAGAGAGGGTGTGAGCTCAATTTTGAAGGAAAAGCTCACTTTTGATTGTAAAAGGCAGAGGAGACGAGGGCAGCCATTGCCGGCACTGGGGACGGCTTAGGGAGAGGTGGGAGAGGGAAGTCAGTCTGGATGCACTGCAGGAGACATGGAGGCGAGAAGCTGGAATAAGCCCAGAAAGGTAGGTTGGGAGCAGATCAGAAAGAGCTTTAACCAGTTGACAAAGGAGTCTCATTTTAATTCCTGAAGCAATTGGGAGTCAGTGGGGTTTACTGAGCAGAGAAGGGACGTGGTCAGACCTACGGTTTAGGAAACCCACTTTGGAAGGTGGAGAAGATGGAATGGAAGGGAGGGCAGGGCATGGTACCTGTTCAGGCTAATGTGGGTGAGGGCCTGAGCCAGGGCGGTGGCTTTGGGAGGGGAGAGGAGGCAGATACAAGATGTTGAGCAGGGAGAGAGGAGTGCAGGGCAACACCTGGGTTCAGAACCCAGGTAACCGAGAGGACAGGGTGCCCTCGCCTGCAGCAGGAAGCTGGGAAGAAGGCCAAGCTTCAGGGGAAACAGAATGAATTTGAGATGCCCCCGGGACATCCAGTCCAATGTGTGCTGGGAGCCGAGAGATCAGGGCTGCGTGGACAGGCCTGGGAATCATCTGCTCAGAGAGGATGACTGAAGCCAGGATAGCGATGGAGCCAGAACGCAGCCTTGGGGGAAGCCACGGAGGAAGATCCAGCAGAGAAACTTGAGAAGGTGAGGCTGAGAGGGGCCTGGCTTACAGCCCTCTTTAGGGTCAGCTGGCTGCAGCCTCAAGGCCTTGAAGGCCAAATCAGAGCCTCTCCTCACAAGGCCCCTGCATTTCCCCTTCAGTTCTTTCCTTCAATCTCCAGGAGAGTTCTGAAAACCCCAAGCTCAGGAGTCTAGGGGTGGGGGGAGAAGGGGCATCTAGGCAAGAATCACAGAATAGCAGATCTGGATTTAAGAGAGACGTTGGAGGTCACTGAGTCCAGCCTCTTTATTTTACAGATGGAGAAACTGAGGCCCAGGTCAAGTGACTTGCCTAGGGTCACCCAACTAGCAGGTCATCTGGGGCAGGATTTGAACCCAGGTCTTTCTGACTTCTAGTGTCTTGGAGCCCAAGATGGTGGCAGTAAGAGACACAGAAGGGATAGCCCCAATGAGCAAAGGCCCAGCCTCGCACCCCTTTGAGCGCCTGAGGAGCACCAAGCTCTGGGAAGTGCCTTGCTCGCGCTCGCGTATCCAAGGTGCGCACGTGGGTGCGGGCCAAAGCCTGACAATTACGCTCACGGTGCCGATCTCCAAATCCATATGTCTTGAGGCTGCCAGTACATCATGGTGTCAAGTCCCTGAATTGGGACATCCATCAGAAGGCCGGCATCATCCCATGTGGCCATCCAGAGCCCGGCTGGGCCAGGGGGAAGCCGGGATGCTGAGGGTCCTGGCCTCCGGAGACAGCTTAGTCCAGGCCAGGCCGGGCTGGGCCGGGGCTGGGGCAGGGCCATGGCCTGGGCCGGGGCTGGGCAGGGGGAGCCCCCCAGGTGGCTGCCAGGCTCAGTCGCTAACACTCTGTTCTGGCTGTTCTTAAAAATTTATGACTCTGTTGAAACATGAAAAATAAGGCAGAGGAGCGATCATTAGCGCGGCCCTGCCCCCCCTCCCCGGCACCCTCGTAAATTGAGATTTATGGCTGCGGCGGGCGGGTGGGGAGGGAGCGGCCCAGGCGGTGGCAGCGTCACAGACGTGTCTGTGTCTGTCGGAGGCTTCAGTTTATCACAATCTACACAGATTATGGGGACGAACACAGGGCCAGCCCCCAGCTCCGTCAGAGCCTTCTGTAAACAACAGAAGCAGCAGTAGGCCTGCCGGGGAGAAGGGTGGCCCTGCTGTGCCCAGGCGGGCACCCAAGGGGGCTGGGGCTGAGAGCCACAAGCGGTCCTGGCCCAGGAGCCTCTGGAGACCTCAGCCTGCTCCGGGGGTTCTGGCCCCTTGCCAGCCTCGCAGGAGGGCTGAGCTGGGCTCTATCGGGGCAGCTAAGCCCCCGCAGGCCACCCTGTCATGTCCCTTGGTAAAGCGAGCCCCGCTCTGGACTCCCCCAGCAGGGAAACAATAGCGGCATGGGGCCTGGGTCCCAGCCCCCTCTGCCCGAGAGGCCTCACTTAGTGCTGTCAGCCCAGCCATTATGGAATTGGGGTTTCATTTACACACTAATTAAACATTACAGCTTGTTCACAATTACAACGCGGGGATGAGGGAGTAACTAATTACTGAGGAAATGAGCTAACATTTATCTCTTCCAGGAGGAGGAGGAGAGCGTCATCCCCGGCCTGATGCCCTCCGTGGGCCCTCTCCCTTCAGCGGCCTCCCCAATCAGACTGTGGCGGGTGGGGCCCAGGTCCCCTTCCTCAGCCTGGGGAGGGGGCATCACCGCACAGCCCAAGGCTGGCTGAAGACTCCCAGGACGGCAGCTACCTCAAAGTCGGACCAAGGAAGAGTAAGACATGGGCTTGAGGGCAGGAACAGCCCGGACAGCAGGCCCTGCGCGGCCCCTGCCCCTGACCAGGGCACGCTGAGGCATCCTGCCTCTCAGATCAAGGGCGGGGGCCCCAAGGGTCTGCGCTGTTCATCCCTACATCCATCTCGGCTGCTGGACAGGCTGTGTGACCTTGATCCCTCTCTCCAGGGAAGAATTAGCATCACAGCCAAGGCTGCGGAGGGAAAGGAGAGGAGAGGAGAGGGAAGGATTCCCACCTCCCCCTACCCCAGCTCCAGTGCCCGCCTCCCTTCCCAGAGTGGGGTCTGGGAAGGGGTGGGGGACAGAGGAGACTGGGGAATTTAATAATAGTAACACCTCAGTCTCCAAGCTTGCAGCCTTCCTGTCTTTGGGCCAGAGGAAAAAAAGGGAGAAGAAAGGAGAACAGTGGAGGGAGCCTGAACCAAAGAGAGCGGGCCGCTTAGAACTGAGCTTCAAAGGGGCCCCGGCTTCTGGGGCCTAATTGTACTGACCCCTGGCCTCCGCCTTCAATCAGTACCGCTTTCCAGCTCCTGCAGCCTGGCGGCCTCCCCGCCCCTCACCTAACTAGCAGCCATATTCTTCTCATTAGGCCTAAGCCTGGCTGTGGGAGCCACCCCCACCCCCAAACCGGGGCCTTACACACACACACACACACACACACACACACACACACACACACACAC